>NC_074665.1:46607340-46921506 GCF_029448725.1 Salvelinus fontinalis | reverse complement strand
CAAATTGCAGCTTCTGATAGTGAGGATTTGTTTAGTCAGTCACTTGCACGAGCACCGAAAATGGTTATTAGAATAGCACATGAATAGAACACAGGAATTACTTATTAGAAAAGCACAAACGTAAAGAAATTCCAACACATTGTCTTTTTATATCTGTTGTCACTTATTAAGCATCCTATGTATTTGATATTTTTTGTGGTCCACTTATAGGATTGCTGTATATCATGAGTTATTATTTTTCCTATTGCCATTATATATATTTTTCAGATATTTCAGAGTATTCAGAACTTTTTTTAGCAAGGGGACATTGAGTTTTCAGTATTGGTCATGTATATCAGGAGATCATCTGCAAATAAGTTTAGTTTATAGTGCTTCCGGAAGGCTACCAGAGAAAGACGAGGGAGTTGGCTGTGCTTTTCATCCCATTGGATCCGTCAGTTACCACGATCAATAGGTTGAGAGAGGCCTCGGACGTGTGGCTGACTGAGTGCTAAAGCGTGCTGGGTAGGCACTACGCTGAGGAGTTGGAGAGCAACAAGGCGAGTCTGTGGTCGATGGAGGTGACAGAATGTGGCAGCACTCAGCTCCCTGTGCGTTTGCGCTGACTACTCGCCACCGACGAGAGGGCCGTGGAAGAGTCTCCACCAGTTGCGAGCCGACTCTCAGCTGGTCATCAAACCTGCGGACAAGGGCTCGTCGGTGATGGTCATGGACAGGGAGCATTGCCTGTTACCAGAGGCAAAGTGGCAGCTCATGTTGCATTTATATTTTTGTTCAGTATATACAGGATTTTCTGTAGCAACTGTAAATCAAATGTCTATGCGTTTATTGATTTAGATTATTAAACTGTATATATTCCCTGAGCTTTTGTCAAACCTGACTCTTTAAAGACATCGGACAATTAGAAAGCATATTTCAATGTATTTTGTCCTGTAATATTTTCTCTCTTTCTGTCATTCACTGGTCAAATGGCTGAAATGGTTAAGCAGATTTCCTGACAGACCATGAGTGGCCAAATTGAAGCGCTCATAATGGGAGTCTAGAGTTGCGACCACCTTCTTCAGTGTTGCTCTGGAGCAGGTATTCCCAAACTGGGGTACACGCGCAATGCCGTCGGGGGTACCCCAAATAAAAATGTGATTCACATAAAAAATACAAATAAAATAAAACAATTCTTCACATTTTCAAACAGTCCATTTATATTTTCCAACGGGGCTATACATTTGGGTGAGGTTTTTTTCTCGCCTGGGTAAAAATAAAATTAAACCATCTAGTTGTCACACCCTGATCTGTTTCGCCTGTCTTTGTGATTGTCTCCACCCCCCTCCGGGTGTCGCCCATCTTCCCCATTATCCACCCGGGCCCCCAGCGGACCCTGGCCTTCGTGCGACAACGCTTTTGGTGGCCTACCATGATTCCGGACGTCACCGCCTTTGTCACCGCCTGCATGGTCTGTGCACGGAACAAGACCCCTCGACAAGCTCCGGCTGGCCTCCAACCTCTGCCCATCCCTCATCACCCCTGGTCTCACATCTCCCTGGACATTCTCACGGGTCTCCCCTCGTGGTGGATCGCTTTTCCGTGGCCGCCCAGGTAGGACCCCAAGTGGTGCCCTTGGAGGGGGGTACTGTCACACCCTGATCTGTTTCACCTGTCTTTGTGATTGTCTCCACCCCCCTCCAGGTGTTGCCCATCTTCCCCATTATCCCCTGTGTATTTATACCTGTGTTCTCTGTTTGTCTGTTGCCAGTTCCTCTTGTTTGTTCAAGTCAACTAGTGTTTCGTGTCTCCAGTCACATTAACTGTTACTCTCTCCGGGAATTACACTAACGATGTAGCCAAACATAGCTGTTGTTCATTTCGTTTGCTTGAAAATGGATAAATGGTTAAAAAAAGTAAGGTCAATAGAGACACATACCAGCTCCACTGGTAGTACTGCTACTACCAGCAGTACTACACCTGCACTTGTCGACGACACAAGTTGTTCTGCTCCACGAGCACATCCAATGCTAGCATCAGTAATTCTACATTTGTTGTTAGCCCAGCTAGCATGGACACTGACAGTTGTGAATCTGATGCAGCTGAAGAGCTACTGCCCCCTTTCCCGGGAAAGCACCGAACAACAGACAAGGACGTTGGACCATCGAAGAGGCGCAAATATGATGAGAACTATATTGATTTGGGGTTCAGTTATATTGGGAGTAGTGCCTTTCCTCAACCACAGTGTGTTATATGTGCAAAAGTACTGTCTCACAACTCGATGAAACCTTCACTCTAGTGCAGACATTTAGAAACAAAACATGCCAATTTGAAAAATAAGCCACAGGAGTTTTTTGAGCGAGAATTAAGACGACTTTTGAGTAGTATAAAAGCAACAGATACCATTAATAAGAAGGGGCTAGAAGCGTCTTATATAGTGAGCTACAGAGTGGCTAGGACAGGCAAGCCCCATACTATTGTGGAGGACTTAATTCTTCCTGCTGCCGTGGATATGGCTGGGACAATTCTGGGGGAAAAGGCCCCAAAAACTATGCAGACAATGTCATCATCAAACAGCACTGTTTCACGACCCATCAGCGACATGGCAGGAGATGTGTTGAAACAGTTACTGCTTCGCATACAAGCCAGTGAATTCTACGCGTTACAGCTGGATGAGTCAACAGACGTGGCGGGCCTGGCACATCTCCTGTTATATATATGTCCGTTGCGTTTATGGGGGGTCAATTAAGGAAGACATCCTCTTCTGAAAACCACTGGAAACCAGGACAACAGGAGAAGATATTTTTAAAGTACTGGACAGCTTTGTGACATCAAATGGACTTTGATGGTCAAGATGTGTTGGTATCTGTACTGATGGCGCAAAAGCCACGACAGGGAGACATAGTGGAGTGGTAACGCGCATGCAAGCAGTTGCTCCCGACGCTACTTGGGTTCACTGCAGCATCCACTGAGAGGCTCTTGGTGCCAAGGGAATGCTTGACAGCTTGAAAAATGTTTTGGACGCTACAGTGAAAATGGTTAACTTTGTTAAAGCAATGCCCCTGAACTCTCGCGTATTTTCTGCACTCTGCAATGATATGGGCAGCGGCCATGTAACGCTTTTACAACATACAGAAATGCACTGGTTATGAAGGAGCAAGGTACTGACACGTTTTTTAAAAATTGAAGTTTTCTTTACCGACCATCATTTTTTTTCTCACAAGACTGGCCTATCTGGGCGATTTTTTTTCTCACCCGAATGATCTGAATCTAGGATTACAGGGACTCTCCGCAACTATATTCAATGTGCGGGACAAAATTGAGGCTAGGATTAAGAAGTTGGAGCTCTTCTCTGTCTGCATTAACAAGGATAACACACAGGTCTTTCACTGTATGATTTCTTGTGTGCAAATGAACTCAAGCTTACGGACAATGTCAAATGTGATATAGCGAAGCACCTGAGTGAGTTGGGTGCAAAATATTGCTGGTACTTTCCCGAAACGGATGACGCAAACAACTGGATTCGTTATCCCTTTCATGCCCTGCCTCCAGTCCACTTACCGATATCTGAACAAGAGAGCCTCCTCGAAATTGCAACAAGCGGTTCTCTGAAAATGTTATTTATTTCTGGATTGAGTATCAGACTATCCTGTCTTGGAAAATCCCGCTGTTATTAAGACACTGATGCCCTTTGCAACCACGTACCTATGTGAAAGTGGATTCTCTGCCCTCACTAGCATGAAAACTAAATACAGGCACAGAGTGTGTGTGGAAAAGGATTTAAGACTGAGACTCTCTCTAATACAACCCAATATTGCAGAGTTATGTGCATCCTTTCAAGCACACCCTTCTCATTAACCTGTGGTGAGTTATTCACAGTTTTCAATTAACAAATAACGTTTTATATGTAAGATGGTTAAATTATGATTATTATTATATTATTATTTGTGCCCTGGTCCTATAAGAGCTCTTTGTCACTTCCCACGAGCTGTGTTGTGACAAAAACTCAAACTCATTCCTATGTTTAATAAATGTATCGTGTGTGGCAGGTTTACAATGATAGCAAAAAACAACATTTGAGAGTGCGCTGACCCTGGCGTTTGAAGGGGTACGGGACTATTAAAGGTTTGGGAGCCACTGCTCTGGAGGATACAAAAATACCTTTATGTAAACATATTGGTTGACATTTTGGTGAATGAGAAATATGTGAAAGAGATTGCACACTGTCAATGAATTATCAAAGCTCACATGCCATGGCAGGCAAGTAATGTTTGTGTTATTGTATATTACTTGAGTAATCAGTTGTAGTGATACACTAGAGTACTATCATTATCAGTGGCGATTTTAGAATGTAGAAAATGTTTATGCATGCCAGCAAAGCCACTACACAACACTATACTAAAAAATACATTAATTGCACTATAATGGTGACGAACGGTGCCCACAAACTGTTAGGGCCTACATTAAGATGTCCCAACAGCAGAGCTATCTTTTCAGCACCATGGAGTGAATCTTTACCACTGCTACACCTGGCTATCAGCTGAGCCTTGTCTGGCAGCGAAACAGTTCATTCAGCCTCATTTACTGCCTTTAAAAGAAACATAGCTGATATGGTTGACTTGCTTAAACAAATGTGGTTCCTACTGACAATTGATATGTACAAACTATGGCATAAGGGGACAACAAGCGGGAAAGAGGCAATCAGTAATTTTGATAAAGGCATTAATGAGCGAGCTAGGATGGACATAGTCCACATACAGTGCATTCGGAAAATATTCAGACCCTTTGAATTTTCTCACATTTTGTTACGTTACAGCCTTATTCTAAAATTGATTCAATTATTTGTTTTACTCATCAATCTACACACAATACCCCATAATGACAAAGTGAAAAATGTTTTTTAGAAATGTTAGCAAATTTATTCAACATAAAAAACAGAAATACATTATTTACATAAGTATTCAGACCCTTTGCTGTGAGACTCGAAATTGAGCTCAGGTGCATCCTGTTTCCATTGATCATCCTTGAGATGTTTCTACAACTTAATTTGAGTCCATTTGTGGTAAATTCAATTGATTGCACATGATTTGGAGAGGCACACACCTGTATATATAAGGTCCCACAGTTGACAGTGTATGTCAGAGCAAAAACCAAGCCATGAGGTCGAAGGAATTGTCCGTAGACCTACGAGACAGGATTGTGTCGAGGCACAGATCTGGGGAGGGTACTAACAAAGATTATTTAGCATTGAAGGTCGCCAAGAACACAGTCGCCTCCATCCTTCTTAAATGGAAGATGTTAGGAACCACCAAGACTCTTCCTAGAGCTGGCAACCTGGCCAAACGGAGCAATCGGGGGAGAAGGGCCTTTCTCAGAGAGGTGACCAAGAACCAAGAGTGTGCAAAGCTTTCATCAAGGCAAAAAAACAATAATTCACCTTTATTTAACCAGGTAGGCTAGTTGAGAACAAGTTCTCATTTGCAACTGCGACCTGGCCAAGATAAAGCAAAGCAGTTTGACACTGTAACGGCTTTCCTCCTCCTCTTCATCCGAAGAGGAGGAGCAGGGATTGAACCAAAATGCAGCGGTTGAAGTCGACATAATTTTATTTACAAAACGGAAAAACACGACAACACTTTCACAAACTACAAAACAATAAACGACGTAGACAGACCTGAACGACGAACTCACATGAAACACGAAGAACTCACGAACAGGAACAGACTACATAAACCGAGACAGTCCCGTGTGGCGCGACAAACATAGACACAGGAGACAACCACCCACAACAAACAGTGTGAAAACACCTACCTTAATATGACTCTCAATCAGAGGAAATGAAAACCACCTGCCTCTAATTGAGAGCCATATCAGGTCACCCTTTAAACCAACATAGAAACAGAAAACATAGACTGCCCACCCAAACTCACGTCCTGACCAACTAACACATACAAAAACTAACAGAAAACAGGTCAGGAACGTGACATAACCCCCCCCCCCCCCCCCTTAAGGTGCGAACTCCGGGCGCACCAGCACAAAGTTTAGGGGAGGGTCTGGGTGGGCATCTGACCACGGTGGTGGCTCAGGCTCTGGGCGAGGTCCCCACCCCACCATAGTCAATCCCAGCTCACGTTTCCCCCTACGACTGACCACCCTCCTATTCCACCCACTTAATTTTTTGGGTAACATCGAGACAAGGGGCAGCACCGGGACAAGGGACAGCACCGGGATAGAGAGATAGCTCGACACAAAGAGGTAGGTCAGGATAGAGGGGCAACTCCGAACTGAAGGGCAGTTCTGGATAAATAGCCGCTCTGGGCTGAGGGACAGCTCATGACTGGCTGACGGCTCTGGACGCTCATGACTGGCTGACGGCTCTGGACGCTCATGGCTGGCTGACGGCTCTGGACGCTCATGGCTGGCTGACGGCTCTGGACGCTCATGGCTGGCTGACGGCTCTGGACGCTCATGGCTGGGTGATGGCTCTGGACGCTCATGGCTGGCTGACGGCTATGGACGCTCATGGCTGGCTGACGGCTCTGGACGCTCATGGCTGGCTGACGGCTCTGGACGCTCATGGCTGGCTGACGGCTCTGGACGCTCATGGCTGGCTGACGGCTCTGGACGCTCATGGGTGGCTGACTCTGGCGGATCCTGGCTGGTCAGCGGCTCTGGCAGATCCTGTCTGGTTGGCGGTTCTGGCAGATCCTGTCTGGTCGGCGGCTCTGGCAGATCCTGTCTGGTCGGCGGCTCTGGCAGATCCTGTCTGGTCGGCGGCTCTGGCAGATCCTGTCTGGTTGGCGGCTCTGGCAGATCCTGTCTGGTTGGCGGCTCTGGGAGATCCTGACTGACGATTGGCTCTAGCGGCTCCTGACTGACTAACGGCTCTGACGGCTCGGGACAGACGGGCGGCTCTAATGGCTCGGGACAGACGGATGGCTCAGACGGCACTGGGCAGACGGATGGCTCAGACGGCACTGGGCAGACGGATGGCTCAGACGGCACTGGGCAGACGGATGGCTCAGATGGCACTGGGCAGACGGATGGCTCAGACGGCACTGGGCAGACGGATGGCTCAGACGGCACTGGGCAGACGGATGGCTCAGATGGCGCTGGTGAGACGGATGGCTCTGGCCGGATGAGACGCACTGTAGGCCTGGTGCGTGGTACCGGAACTGGAGGTACCGGGCTAAGGACACGCAACTTCAGGCTAGTGCGGGGAACAACAGGGCACACTGGACTCTCAATGCGCACTATAGGCCTGGTGCGTGGTACCGGAACTGGAGGTACCGGGCTGAGGGCACGCACATCAGGGCGAGTGCGGGGAGAAGGAACAGTGCGTACAGGGCTCTGGAGACGCACAGGTGGCTTAGTGCGTGGTGCCGGAACTGGAGGCACTGGGCTGGAGACAAGCACCATAGGGAGAGTGCGTGGAGGAGGAACAGGGCTCTGGAAACGCACTGGAAGCCTGGTGCGTGGTGTAGGCACTGGTGGTACTGGGCTGGGGCGGGGAGGTGGCACCGGAAATACCGGACCGTGCAGAAGTATTGGCTCCCTTGAGCACTGAGCCTGCCCAACCTTACCTGGCTGAATGCTCCCCGTTGCCCGACCAGTGCAGGGAGGTGGAATAACCCGCACCGGGCTATGTAGGCGAACCGGGGACACCATGCGTAAGGCTGGTGCCATGTATGCCGGCCCGAGGAGACGTACTGGTGGCCAGATATGTAGGGCCGGCTTCATGACATCCGGCTCAATGCTCAATCTAGCCCTACCAGTGCGGGGAGGTGGAATATCCCGCACCGGGCTATGCACACAGTACAGGAGACACCGTGCGCTCTACTGCGTAACACGGTGTCTGCCCGTACTCCCGCTCTCCACGGTTAGCCTGGGAAGTGGGCGCAGGTCTCCTACCTGCCCTTGGCCCACTAACTCTTAACCCCCCCCCCCAAGACATTTTTGGGGTTTCTTCTCGGGCTTCCTAGCTAGCCGGTACCTTCATATCTCCGGTTCCCTTTTCCGGTTGCCTCTGCTCTCCTCAGTGCCTCCAGCTGTTCCCATGGGAGGCGATCCCTTCCAGCCAGGATCTCCTCCCATGTGTAGCAACCCTTGCCGTTTAATATGTCCTCCCATGTCCATTCCTGTTTCGTGTTCCACTGCTCGAACTTATGCTGCTTGGTTCTGGATTGGTGGGTGGTTCTGTATTGGCTTTCCTCCTCCTCTTCATCCGAATGCACATTTGTGGCCTGCTGGAGGTCATTTTGCAGGGCGCTGGCAGTGCACCTCCTTGCACAAAGGCGGAGGTAGCGGTCCTGCTGCTGGGTTGTTGCCCTCCTACGGCCTCCTCCACGCCTCCTGATGTACTGGCCTGTCTCCTGGTAGCGCCTCCATGCTCTGGACACTACGCTGACAGACACAGCAAACCTTTTTGCCACAGCTCGCATTGATGTGCCATCCTGGATGAGCTGCACTACCTGAGCCACTTGTGTGGGTTGTAGACTCCGTCTCATGCTACCACTAGAGTGAGAGCACCGCCAGCATTCAAAAGTGACCAAAACATCAGCCAGTAAGCATAGGAACTGAGAAGTGGTCTGTGGTCACCACCTGCAGAATCACTCCTTTTTTGGGGGTGTCTTGTTAATTGCCTATAATTTCCACCTTTTGTCTATTCCATTTGCACAACAGCATGTGAAATTTATTGTCAATCAGTGTTGCTTCCTAAGTGGACAGTTTGATTTCACAGAAGTGTGATTGACTTTGAGTTACATTGTGTTGTTTAAGTGTTCCCTTTATTTTTTTGAGCAGTGTATATATATATTGTTTACACATACTTAAAGACTACCAATAAACACTGTGTGACCTTTATTTAATTAACCATCTGCAGTAAAATGTTGGGGAGCGGTGGTGAATAGCAATCTTTAAGTCTTTCCACAGATTTTGGGATTCACGTCCGGGTTTTGGCTGGGCCACTCAAGGACCTTCAAATTCTTGTTCTGAAGACATCACAGCATTGCTTTGGCTGTATGCTTGGGGTCATTGTCCCGTTGGAACGTAAATCGTCGCCCCACTCTAAGGTTCTCATCAAGTATTTGCTGCCACCGCCATGCTTAACGTTAGGGATGGTGTTAGATGTGTGATGACCTGGTTTTCTCCAGACATAGCACTTTTCATTCAGGCCAAATAGTTATCATCTGACCACAGAATATTTTTTCCTTATGCTCTCAGTCTTTCACATGGCTTTTTGCAAACTCCAGGCATGCTGTCATGTGCCTTTTTATCAGAAGTGTCTTTCGTCTGGCCAGTCCCAAAAAGCCCAGATTGGTGAAGTGTTGTATAGACTGTTGTCCTTCTGGCAGGTTCTCCCATCTCAGACAAGGAACTCAGTAGTTCTGTCAGCGTGGTCATTTGGTTCTTGGTCACCTCCCTGACCAAGGTCCTTCTTGCCCGGTTGCTCAGTTTGGTTGGTGGGCCAATGATGGAGACCACTGTGCTCTTGAAAATGGGCAACACTCTAGAAATGGTATAATACCCTTCCCCAGATATATGCCTCATCACAATTCTATCTCAGGAATCTATGGACAGTTCCTTGGATTTCATGGGATATTTTTTGCTCTGACATGCTTTGTCAACTGTGGAACCTTATATAGACAGGTATGTTTCTTTCTAAATCATGTCCAAACAATTGAATTGACCACAAGTGGACTCCAATCAAGTTATTACGACATCTCAAGGATGATCAAAGGATATTGGATGCACCTGAGTTCAATTTGAAGTGTCATAGCAATGGGGTGTGAATACTTGTGTAAATGGAACATTTCTGTATTTCATTTTCCAGACATTTGCTAAAATGTCTAAAAACATGTTTTCACTTCATCATTATGGGCATGAAAACTTTCTGAAGGATCCCTGTTGAGGAGGCTCACAGTAAAGGGCAAGTTAGTGAATCATTAGTCCACAAGAGGGTGCTCTTAACCAACCCAAATCAGTGTCTACAGAGTGTGCTGTAATTCTGTCCACAGAGATGAAAATGTAACCTTTTGTTATTAAAGATATCAGTTGTGAAGTTAGAGCTGAAGTACCAAGTAGATGGTGTTTTATTCTATGGTAGCAATATGTTTAAATTCTCTTTGCAACGCTAGGAATGTATACAGGGTTTGAAGTTCAATAAAGGTAAAATAGACAAAATATTTTGGTCTATTACTTGTTATGCTTGTGTCATATAGTATTCCACTCAGGACATCTTGGTTCACAAGTGAGTCTACAAGCCTGTGTGTGATTGTTTCCTGTGACCCTGGGTCTACAGAGACTTATCCTATTTACTATAGGCAGGGGAAGAATTTGTGTGGCACCTTGACCTCTAAATCGTGACCAAAGAGCTACCATTTTGGGTCTTCGGGGTCTTCGGGGTCTTGACAGATAACCTTTTCTGCCGTGACCAGGCGTGAGGGGTAGAGAAGAGGGGGCAGGGAGTGCAGGGCAGCCCAGCGCTGAGCACCCATCCTAGGGGTTGACAGGTAGCCCTCTCCCATCCTATCTGGAGCCCCAGCCTGGGGCCCTGACCTTTGAAGGGGGGCCTAGACGCACCCAGGCACAGGTGACCTTGATGATGCTGACGGTTTAGCTCAGGGAGCCACTTCACCTTTAGCATGGGTTGGTCATCCTGCCATGTCAGGGAAGATACATGAGTGCTACAGAGGCCATGCCACAGGAAAGACCATGGTTGCGTCACAATAATCTCTCCTTTCTCCAGAAATATGCACATGTCCACTCCCTTTCATGGATTTGAAAGGAAATGACTTATATGGAACATTTTGTAGAATATCAACTGCTCTTGCTAAATAAATATAAGTGCATATGTCTAAGTTATTACACTTATCACAGTGTAAAGGCACCATACAGTCACTCAGGGGTGCAACACTTCACTGGGGACATTCTGAAAATGCATTTTTGCCCCCCCCCCCCAGTTTTATCATTGGAATGTGATACAAAACTAGGTGGGCTTTAGGACCATGCGGACGCCTCTGAGCGGTTGGGTAGGCTGTTTAGAGTGTTTATCCGACTGGATAAAAAAATATATACACTTCAGTTCAAGTTTGGGGTCACTTATAAATGTCCTTATTTTTGAAGAAAATCATTTTTTTTTGTCCATTAAAATAACATCAAATTGATCAGAAATACAGTGTAGACATTGTTAATGTTGTAAATGACTATTGTAGCTGGAAATGGCAGATTTTTTATGGAATATCTACATAGACGTACAGAGGCCCATTATCAGCAACCATCACTCCTGTGTTCCAATGGAACGTTGTGTTAGCTAATCCAAGTTCATCATTTTAAAAGGCTAACTGATCATTAGAAAACCCTTTTGCAATTATGTTAGCACAGCTGAAAACGTGTTCTGATTAAAGAAGCAATAAAACTGGCCTTCTTTAGACTAGTTGAGTATCTGGAACATCAGCATTTGTAGGTTCGATTACAGGCTCAAAATGGCCATAAACAAAGAACTTTCTTCTGAAACTGGTCAGTCTATTCTTGTTCTGAGAAATGGAGGCTATTCCACGGAGAAATTGCCAAGAAGCTGAATATCTCATACAACGCTGTGTACTACTCCCTTCACAGAACAGCGCAAACTGTCTCTAACCAGAATAGAAAGAGGAGTGGGAGGCCTCGGTGCACAACTGAGCAAGAGGACACATTAGATTTACACTAGTTTGAGAAACAGACGCCTCACAAGTCCTCAACTGGCAGCTTCATTAAACACCAGTCTCAACAGTGAAGAGGTGACTCCTAGATGCTGGCCTTCTACGCAGAGTTCCTCTGTCTAGTGTCTGTGTTCTTTTGCCATCTTAATCTTTTATTTTTATTGGCCAGTCTGAGATATGGCTTTTTATTTGCAACTCTGCCTAGAAGGCCAGCATCCCGGAGTCGCCTCTTCATAATTATGTCCCCACCCACTTCTAAAACCAAGTTGCACCCCTGCAATCACTCATTCACTCAAAAGGCTCAGCACAAAAAGTAAAAGAGCAAAAACTCTACAACAACTTCTATGACAAAATCTCTTTGTTTATTCAAATAAATGAAAGTGCATTTGATATAGGCATGTACAGTGGACATGTACAGTGCAATGGTTTAATCAGACACATAAGACAATCAAACAAGACATAATATAAAACATAACATTTACTTCTCAATTCATTTTGATTACATTAATCAAATAAATTACATTATGTACAAATCAGTTCACAGGATTGTCTCTCAACTTGGGACAGAATTGTAAGAGAATTCAAGGATTTATTTTTATGTGTTCTGCAGTCACTCTTTTAAAAGCAAATGTATTTTTTGTCGCATAAGTCTTTCATTTCAAGCATCGCTACTGCCCATTGGAATAGTTTTCCCAAATAATCCTGTGTCAACAATCACCATTTTAATAGGGAGAACTGATTGAGGGTACTAGTCTTATGTTAATTGTCACTTCTTCTCAGCCACTTCTTCATTCGCCCCTTTTATTGAAGGTACTATGCTTGCCGTCTTTATGGGGAGATGGGGGTGGTGTTGTAAAGTACATCAGTGGTGTAAGCGCTTGCCTGGACAGTGAGAGTCTGGGAGTGCATGAACAAAATAAAATTGTGCTACTGTGGAGTCTTAAGGAGGGCTTTCAGGTGTGTGGCAAGCTGGGAAATTGAGTTTCTCGGGAGAGGTTTAGGAGTCTATTGTGGTCAAGGGGCTTGGCGGACATTGAGGTTCCCGTAGTTGCTGGATGGACGGGGGCCTCTTGGTGTTTTTGGTGGAGAAGGTGGGGAAGTCATTGAAGACCGCGAGGGGCCGTCCATCGGGGCAAAGCAGCACGCTTGAGTCAGCCTCACACTTGGTGGTCCTGCCTGGCCAGAGACCCTCCGCCTGGCTGGGCCTCAACCCCAACCCTCCTGAGGATAGGACCTCCGTCTTCACCCCCACCTGACTCATCTTGATCAGCACGTCCAACGACTGCTTGCGACTCTCCAACGAAGCCTTCATCGCTTCCTTCCTCCTCTCGTTCTCCTTTTCCTCCTCGTCCCTCTCCTTGGTCTCCTGGTCTTCCTCCTCGGTCTCCAAGGTAATATCATCTTTAAGTGAGGCTCCCTCGAGGCCCTGGTCGCCAGAGGCAACCACATTGGTCACTCCAGGGTGTTCCTTCTTGACCGAGAGGTCCAGGGGTCCTTCGCTCTGGCGAGCTGTCCTCTCCAGTGCATGGTGAATGTGGGAGAGCTCGCTCCGGATCTTGTTCAGGTGTTCCCATAGGTGTCCCTGAGCAGGGAGGTCTTCTTTCTCCAAGTGGGCGATCTTGCGTTCAGCCTCCTGGTACTCCTGTAGAGCCTTGGAGAGATCGCTGAGGAGGGCAGCAGCTGATGTTGGTTCTGAAGATGCCTCCCCCGTCCCTTGGCCAGTGGTAGAGTCCCGGCTGTTGGGTCTTCTACAACGCGGCAGAGAGGGCGAATCACTGACTGGGCTTGCGGGTGGATCTGTGTACCACTGCTCTGCTGGCTGGGCTTCAGACTGAGCATTCGTAAAACTATGGAGACCAAAGAAGAATTTTAGAAATCTGAGATATCAGAGAGGAAAATATAGAAAAAGATACGAAAATACAAAAAATATATAAGCAAAAATTATATTTAAAAAGTAGGATCTGTAGGATCTTACCTGCTGTGGAGGAGGAGCTTTTCTGTTGGTTTGGTTTTGTGAATGTTCTTGAGGAGATCCAGGGTGAACCCAAGGGCTGGCCTCTTCTCCACAGGGGACTTGTGGGTCCCCAAGGTGGCCGCTGTCCTCTTGAGGCCCCAGCTTGGCTTCCCCTCCTTGGCTGCAGCTTCAAACTTGTCCCCTGCCCTGTAGGAAGGGTCTGGTGACTCTCTCTGGGGGGATACCCAGGCGGCAGGGGCGGTGGTAGGGGTACCTGGCCTCAGAGCAGGCACCTTCCACAAGTTGATTTTAGGCTGGTAACTGGGGTTGGGCTCCAGGCCATTCGCAGAGGTCTTAAGCCCCTTGCTGATGTCACTCTGAGCGGAGGCTGCACCGAAGGCATGCTCACAGAGGAAGGGGTAGTAGAAGTGGGGTGGCAGGATGCTCCGGTCGGCGGCGTGGTGTGCACCGGACGCTGGTTGCATGAGCTGAGCGGCCGACGCCAGAAAGGGGAGCTGGGCTAGCTGCGCATGAGTTGGAGTATTAACATTGGTGGTAGGGGTGGGGATTGCGTTCATTGAGTTCACATAGGAGAAGAGGCTGGGACTCAGGGGGTAGCCCACCCCGAGGACGGACAGGTTGAGTCCCATGGGATCCTGGTAGTCCACCAGGCCAGGTGGAAGAGGGTAGCAAGGGATAGAGCTGCCCACTCTAGGCTGGGCGCCCTCGGATTTGGCCTTGGTTTGGCTGGTGGCCAGCAGACGCCACTGCTCCGACAGCAGCCCGGGGGCTGTCAGGCACGTCTTGGACAACTTGTAGTGCTTCAGCTGGGCTTCCTCCTCCACAGAGCGTGCCCGCAGAAGTTGGTCCTCCAGAGAGAACATATCGGCCATCAGCAGCTCAGGTTCAGGCCCCTTACTTGCTCTCTTGGTCGTCCCTTCTGAAGAATCCCTGTTATTGGAGCTCTCTCTGGTCATCCCGTTGACTTCAGCCCCTTCTCCCTGTCCCCTCTCCTCCTCTACTGCCGGACTCTGTCCATTGTCTCCGTCCTCCTCCACCGCACGCCGCTGCTGGGGCCTCTCCTCGGTCCCTGTGGCGGGCTCGGGCTCCTCTTTCCCGGCCGCGGACCGGAGGCAGTGTGCCTGCTGAAGGGGCCGGAGCTGGTCTGGGTGCAGCAGGTTGCCCTTCTTATAGGGCCAGTCGGACTCAATGAGCAGGGACAGGGAGTTCTTGCACAGGCTGTACTTCATGTGGTTGTAGAGATGGGACTTCTCCATGCAGGTGAAGGGGCACTGGAAGCACTTATAGTTGTATGGTTTGCCCCATGGCCGTGGGATGTAGTGGGGCTTCTTGGGTTTGCGCTCCTTGTGCTTGCACACGGAGGTCACCTTGCACGCGTGACCCTCCTTGGACATGGTGCTGAATGATTCTGTGCTCACAATGCAGGTTATTCTGAGGAGAAGGTATGTGAAAGTCTTGGAGAGATGGGGGTGTAGGGACACAGTCTCTCGTTCCTTCTCAGGCTAGATGTAGTGCATTTCTTTATTTGTTTTTGAAAGATTCTTCAAGCTGGGATCCAGGTGGGCAGGAGCTGTGGAACACAAGATACATATTTTTGGGAATTATAACCTAAAAAGTAAAATTAATACATTTAATAAATTTTTTCCACAAGAAGTCAATCAACATTTTTAATAAAGTCCCAGAAAGAAACAGCAGAATGGAATTAGATTGACAGAATTACACTGCAGAGCATATGGTGTGTATATTAATATTATTCTATTTTTTCCATATATTGTATATATATTTTTTACCCTGCTTTCTCCACAGTTGGTAGTTACAGTCTTGTCTCATTGCTGTAACTCCCGTACGGACTCGGGTGAGGCAAAGGTAGAGAGCCGTGCGTCCTCCGAAACACAACCAAGCCGCACTGCTTCTTGACACAATGCCCACTTAACCGGGGCATTGGGTTAAGTGGGCATTCCTCCGCACCAATGTGTCGGAGGAAACACCGTGCACCTGGCGACCGTGTCAGCGTGCACTGCGCCCGGCCCACCAGAGTATGTGAATGTGCATAGGGGGCCATGTATCAGCATGCGCATATGTGTATCTATGGGAGTGTTTCATGCGTTGTCTACCTGAGCTGCTGAGCTGAGTTGCCACTAACCTAACTGCAGGGTGGCCCAAACGCTCTGTTCTCACTGTACCTGCCGCTATTCATTATTTCCAGCGCAGCACCAGGCACTAGCAGGGCCCAGGGCCCAGGGCTGGGGGGCAAACAGGCACCTGTGCAGGGGGCTTTACTCACAGCCATGGCCTGGCTACATGGGCTCTGGGCCCCTGGAGGCCGGCCAGGGGTGCAGCGGTCCAGGGTGAGGATTGCAGACGGTGGGCGTTGGGGGGAGGGGGAGGGGGGGCATGGGCACTGGTTCTTAATGAGAGCCTGGCATCACGCCCATAGGGCATCGTTAGTGCCAGGGCTGGGATTTGGGTCAGGGCGCATCGCACCAAGTTCAACTGCTCTCCTCTCGCCCGCTTCTGTCTTTCCCTTCTACTTCTGTGCTTTTGGAGATGGGGTGGTGTTCTCAACGTTTAATATACCCTTTCATCCCTTTCACGGGATAGATAAGAGGGGGGAGCTTTATCTCGCATATCTATTACAACTGGAATTGACTGGAAAATGACATGGTAACAAATGTAACGTTTTGGGACTTGAAAACATTCAATACAATTGGTACTATATGATGCTGGTGCTACTTTTTTCAATGAATCCCAAAGACAGAGAGGTGGTTATTAGTTAAGGAAAAATGTTGCTATATTTTTAAAATAAATATCAGGTAAGTAATGGACCATAAAATAAAGTGTTCCCTGTGTGTATTTTGGTGGATATTTGAAGTGAATGAGTGAACTATTTACTAATATAATGTCTGTAATGTAATCAGACATTATCAAGATGTTTTTTTTTTCATTATCAAGATGTTTTTTAAATGTATAAACCAGTGGACTAAATTCAGCACATTACAATATTTTTTAAGATTAATTAAGTTTCCTTTAGTGAAATTTTACACTCCAGTGGGGCGGCAGGTAGCCTAGTGGTTAGAGCGTTGGGCCAGTAACCGAAAGGTTGCTGGATTGAATCCCCGAGCTGACAAGGTAAAAATCTGTCGTTCTGCCCCTGAACAAGGCAGTTAACCCACTGTTCCCCGGTAGGCTGTCATTGTAAATAAGAATTTGTTCTTAACTGACTTGTTTGGTTAAATTTATAATCTTTTTTTTTTACTGACTTTCCTATCAACTTCTTTCGCTCTCTATTTCAGAATTTTTGTTGGATATTTAAGTAATGACAAAACATCTGACCTGTAATATAATTATGGTAGCTCACAATCCCCAAAGGTAAACAAAACAATTGAACCATGCAGATTAAATGTCAAATTAGTTTCCACGTCAAAAATCTAAATCAAGTTTTACACACTTGACCTACCCTATTATCTGATGCGACTGATTCAAATACCATCATTGTATGCACCATTCAGTCTCACAATTTGTTTTATACATAAATACAAGAGAATATCAATATTCTGTCTAATTATCTCAACAGAGCACGCCTTTCTTCCATATTTCAATATAACTATCACTTTAGTTTAATGAACCTTTTCAATAACGCCCTCAAACCAATTTCAAACACTCCCCTACAATTTATTGTAATTTTTTTGAGAGGGGACAGGGAGCTAAAGTCAACGGGATGGGGGAGAAAGAAACTTTGTAATCGTTCTCCACTGTAAGCCAAGCCGCTGGGTTAGCCCTGTGGGTAGAGAGAGTGAGCGAGTGAGAGAGAGAGCATCGCTCTTCAGATTAAAAGACCCTTCTGTGAGGCTTTTATTTTGTATTTTTCCTGAGGCCGTTCACGGATGAAAGCCTGTGTGATGTTTAGGGGTCCGGGCTGAGGTAAAATCAACTTTACACACCCGCTTTTTTTCTTTTAATTACTTTAATCATTCTTCTTGCTTCTCCCCTGAGATCCCTGGTGGTGAAGACTTGTTTAAGAATACTATAAACTTTTACTAAACCATCGCTTCGCACATCACACCTTGTGAGGACGGATCGACAAAATCTGACCTTGACTTCACTGCAATATCTGCAATACGAGAGGGATGACAAATTCCCTTTAACACGGGTCCTGCCCCAATTGGCCCCTCAGACACTAGCCCGTTTGCATCGGCCTATGTGATTGGCTCACTTGTCTACTACAAAGCCCTGAGGCTGACCTGGCCTCTGAGCTCATAATGGAGCCTAACAGCTGCTATTAGGAACTAATCAATACAAATAATTTTTCCTTTAGATTTTTTCACTGCTGAACACTGTTAGTGGCCACCATGCCCTCTACCCCCTCTGACTCTGTGGGCCTCTGCCCCCCACCTTTCCCTTATCCAGGCCCTCCGGTCTTGTTTTAAGCTTTTAGGGGCTTGTGATCAGACAAGCCTAATCGCTTCAGCTTCAACATCTATTGTTTCAATTAAGAAGGCGCGCCTCACTAAAAGCATTGACAAGTTACATGCAATAACAACCAAAACCGATAACATTGGATGGGATGGGGGAAGGGGGGCAAATGTGTCAAATGGCATCAATATGAGGTGTTGATGTATCTGCTACTCACAGAGAGGAACGAATGGCATTTTATAGTGTGGAATCATCCTTTCTATTTACTCTCTCTATATTATAGTTATATGCCGTATAATACAGAGAGGATAACAGTTTTATATTTGATTTCAAATCCATCCTAAATGTGACTTTACCTAAGATGGTGGCTTGCAGTGAAAACTGAGCGATGATCCAATGTCTTCTGTCAACTTGAACTAAGGAGAAGGTCCTGAAGGAGCGGATGACAGAAGATATAAGAATGTTTGACATCGATTTTTGTAAGAATCTTATGTGTTCTATTTATTGAATTAATATAAAGTGATAGGCCTATGTAATAAATAAGTCAAGTTAAACAGCAATGCATTTCTCTCAGTTTTTGGAGATGCAGAAGGATTTCCCATTGATGATATTGAGAAGCATTCTATATCCAAATGCAGCTTTTGTCATGCATATCAAAGCAAATAACACATTATTTATTTCTACATATCTAAAAAAATATCTGTATTTCAGTCCTAAATTAGACTTTGATAGATAGTAGGCCTAAACCCAAGTTATCACAGTGTTAGAAATGGTCAGTCTTGCATCCTAACAATTAGTTAGCTTATTCCCTTGTGAAATTGTTAATGCATAATTAGGCCTAAAATAAAATGTTCATCTTAGTTCGGAAATAAAAAAATCTATATAAAGTAACACTTAGGCCTAAAGTAATTAACGTCTGTGTATTAAAAAAGTTCATGAAATAATTCTGTGAGACATTTTCATAACAATCTTAAAATGAATAGGCTGTTATTTTGATATTATAGTAATATAGTAATAGAATATTATAAATGTTTGTCATGTCATTTTCACACAATCCATGAATGTCAAATAACAGAACACATTGCATTGTTTTCCCCAAGGACAAAGGTGTCTGTGGACCAACTATGACAATTACAAACATTGACACGACTCAACTACAAAGCCCAATATGCATAGTCTAC
The DNA here is from genome assembly GCF_029448725.1 of Salvelinus fontinalis. NCBI lineage: Eukaryota > Metazoa > Chordata > Actinopteri > Salmoniformes > Salmonidae > Salvelinus > Salvelinus fontinalis. Next base: position 46,902,259 of record NC_074665.1, on the reverse strand, counting down.
TAAATAAAAACCAACTCATACAAATTAAACAACATATTGTATCTGAAATTAGGCAATAAATCTGGTATTCCTACCTGATGTGTGTCCGTGGTGTGTTTCTGTCTGTCAATTCTCTGTGTCTATCGGTAGGCTACTAAGCAGACAGCGCATATCCCGCTCAAATGGGAGCGTGAGAGCGAGTGTGTGGGAGATATATATTGACTAGGAGCATTGCCTTGGGGCACTACAATACAGCTTCCTCCCTCCTACCCGGTAATGTCACATGTGGTGTCTACCTTGCAGCAAGGATACAGTAAACGGATTTGACAGTATTGGCAAAGGTTGGTACAACGTTTAATTTGAGGTAGACTGTAGGTAGGCTAGTCAGTCTGTGGAAATATTTTTTTTTACAATTTTACAATTTCTCGTTGGTTTCCAAGTGAGGCCTGGTAATGCTCGATCTCAAAACTTGTTCGACCGAACTATTTCAGGAGTCTTCATTCACACATCATAGCCTATAGCCTTCAATGTTAAAACTTACCGCCAAGTCGGGAATTATTCGACTATTTGTTAGCACTCTCATATAATAAGAATATTCTTATTTTAAAAACAACCAGGTGTCAATGGCAATGCTTTATGGTTAAACATAGGCCCTGTGTCATGGATAGACACGTTTTTGTCTGTTCCAACGAGCAAATCATGGACATATTTGAAAGACAAACCAACATGAATTATATTGGATGGACGTTGTGAAGTGTAGACATATTTCATTCATAATAAATGCATATTATATATGAGCGACAGCATTCTGTTTAAGATTTCTAATAGCCTGCAGAAGTTGTGGTTTGGTTTGTTCTTGTTAGCTCAGTCGTGCATAACTTTTACCCGGTGGTTTAGCCACACTCCTGCATATTTCAATATCATGGCTTTTGAAAACTATTAGCCTTTATTAATATATAAAGGGCCGACCACCAAAACACCCTGTAGCCAAAGCATAATCTTATATGTTAAATGTAGGTTCATATGTTCCCCAACATTTAATATCAGAAATATGATAGGCTAACATCTAAATGTCATTTTTGTTGTTTTTTCTATTATAGTTCAAAGGAAGATTTCATCACCATGGTACGACGCTGAAATTGGTGGAAAGTGACAGTCTTTGTCAATGACAATAGATTAAAAGTAAACGTCAAATCCCAACAATATCAACGAGAAAGGTGAAATGAATGGGGAGCTAAACAACGAGATAAAACGGGAAACAAAGCTGTCAATCCTCGTGATGGGATATTCTCCACATCTGTCAGTTTGTGTGTCAAATCGTTCCGCGTGAGAGAGATAGGAAAATAGAGAATCTTTGCTGCTGCGCTGAGGCGTGCAGTAGGCTACAAACAGACAATAGGCTACCTGTCAGAATCCAAATTTCTTACTTTTCCTCCTTTTAAAGTTTGTTTTCTTCATTTGGTCTTGTTGATTTTGCTATGCTCTCAGTTTTGTGCTTATAGGCTATTCTCTGTAGAGGTTTTTCCATTTCAGATCATTTCAGACAAATTCCATATTAATAAACAATTTGTTAAAATAGCATTAATCATAACAAATATAAGATCTTGGCCTTAATCTATAGTAAAAATAAGTCTGTTTGTCCATGTATGTGTGTATGCATGCACCTGCATGTACATATGACTCTGCCTGTGTGTGTGTGTATCTACTGAGTTTGACTGTGTGTGTGTATGATTGTGTACTGACTGTGTGTATGAGTAAACAGGGGTATGTCAGGTGGAAGTGCATCTGAGGGTGGTCGGGGGCTCATTCTCATCCGCTTGGCCTCACACACACGCTGCCTGGCCGGCCGGGCTGCCTGATACACGACTCAGTGCAGCCTCCCAGGGAAGTGATTAGTGCAGTGGCACAGGGGCACTGGATAGGTTACTGACGTGAGCTGTGAGATCACATCCACAGGCAATGACTGATGCGTGCCTTATCTGACAGCTCAGACCTGTCCATCTCTCTCTCCATTTCTCTCTCTCCCAACCCTTCTATTTCTCCATTTCTCTTTCTCCTTTTCTCTCTCTCTTCTTTGCCTCCCATCCCAACTCCCTGTTTTCAGCCCTCTCTCTCACCCATCCCTCTCTCCCTCTCTCCCTCTATTTCTCCCTCTCTCTCTCTTAGCCTGTGGCTGGCTCAGTCAACTCCAGGTTCTCTTCATTTCTCTCCTACAGTATCTGGCTGTGTGGAGGCGTGTGCGGGCCCCTTTGAGAAAATGTCAGTGTCCGTGTGTCTGGGGGAGTCGGGGGCCCTTCACGAGCCATCAGGCCCGCTGTCACACTGCGCTGGGCAAATGGAGACTGACAGGCCACTCCATAGGGCCTAACCATCTGTACCAAATGTGACAGCAGAGGGAAGAGGATGTCTGGCAAATCAGGAGGAACGAGAGGAGAGGGTGAGATAGAGAAGAGGGAGAGAATGAGAGAGGGAGTGAGAGAAAGAGAGAGAAGGAGAGAGAGATCCTTTGCTTCCACTTGGGAGGCGATGTCAATTTTCCGAAAGAGAGAGAGAAAGAGACTTTCTTCCTCCAACAGTGGGGACACTTGGGAGGGGATGTCAGGTCCCCATGTTGAACTAAGGCCAAGTCTATACATTGTCTGGCACTGTAGAGAACTCAATGTATACAGCATCTCCCATCCCCTTTAACCTCTTTATGGCTGAACTCACAGCTTGTCTACACTAAAGGGAGCGAGACAGGGGGTATGACATTGATAGTGTTTCCACTATCTCGAATTCTTGGATCCAGTCCCATGGTTATATCACCTAATATCTTCATCTTTCACTGCGATATTTAATAATTGGATCGCTTCCGTGTTTAGTGCACAGCTGAAATACACTTTTTTTGTAGTGTGTCTTCCCAAACAGCCATCGTGGTGTTTGGCTTAGGCTTTTGGTTCACGTCTGGAGTTGAGATTGCTTCAGAGCTGTAAAGATTATGTACCAATGAGAAGTAGACATGAGTTGAGAGAGTTGTGCTGGTGTAGTGAGTGTCCTTATGGAGAGGCATCTGGGGAGGCTGACAGGAGCACTCTATTAAGACTTAGCAAAAGGAACCTGGGGGCAGCTACAACACCGCTGCTGGGGAGATCCAGCTGTGCAGCCCCTGCCAAACACACGCACGCGCACGTGCATGCAAGCGCACACATGCGCACATTCATGACATAGAAGCACACACACACACACACACACACACACACACACACACACACACACACACACACACACACACACACACACACACACACACACACACACACACACACACACACACACACACACACACACACACACACACACACACGATGGATTGTGGATGGAAAGATGGGTGGAGGATGGGTAATAGTTGCTGCACTAACGGATGACCTACCTCTTGCCCAGGTGAGTGTTCAGTCCTCAAGTCTTTTTCCCTTTTCCAGTGCCTGGGTTTAGGGCCTGAGGTGGAATAGCTAACAGCTCCTTTCTTAGCCCTGCGCTGCCAGGCACATTAAGTAAACTCATATCGCTCTCAGCCACAATCAATTATTGAACAGCCCGTCCCTCTTCCTTCCCGTTGTTTTCAAAGGAGATCAACTCCTAACATCCATCCCCTGCTCTACCAACACACAGCCACCAAATGCCTTTGGTGTCTTCCTTTGTTACTTCAGTATATCATTTAATGTTGATATTCGTTTTAACAGAAAATCAGTAGCTAACAAAGGCTTGGAATAGTTTCATCGAGCTAATTATGTGGTAATACATAATGGTTGTATGTAACATAACATATCACAATCCAGTGTCTAAAAGTAGGTTGTGTAAGTAGCTTGAGTTGTGTACAGCACACCATAAATGTGTTACCCAGTCAAAAACATAGTTGCCGTTTACACTAAAATACCACTCACATTGTTTGCTTCCTTGCACGGCTCTTAAATTCATAACAGGTCAACATTATTCTTGACAAAAGATTGGATAGATATTGTAGTATAAACACATTCAAAACAGTGTAAAGACTCGTAGAACATCTCCTATTTCCTATGTATATTCGCTGTACCTTGGAATGCTCAGGGGAAGCATGGTGAAACTCTTACCAGTCATTTTGCTGCTGACAGATCCATCTGACCCTACCGTTGAGATCAGTCGGTAGTGACAGTGACATCCTGTCTTCCTTAAAGGTGAAAGGCCCTTAAAGGGCAACCTGGACTCAGGGGTAGACGTAACATAGTAAATGTAAATCTGACCCTCCAATTAGTATGTTACATTTCGTATGGTATGGTATGTATTCATTTGTGGATGTCCATCATCCATTCCATATGATATGTTACAAATTACAATTTGAATGATATGTTATTAGATTGCAATTTGTACAATATGTTACGAATTTGCAAAACGTATGATATGTTACGAAACCAATTTGCTAGATAGCTAACATTATCTAGGCTAGGGGTTAAGGTTAGGGGAAGGGTTAGCTAGTTGTAAAGTAGTTAAAAAGTAGTTGCAAAGTATCTAAAAAGCTGAACTTGTCCTTGGTGAGATTTGAACACACAACCTTTGGGTTGCTAGATGTTCGTCTTATACGCCTACACATCCACCCTGACCAACTACCCTACTTTTGTTTTTGCCTTAAGTGACCTTCTGTCTTATGTAACCATACCAAACGTAACATATCATACTAATTTGAGTGTCCCCGATTTAAGTTTACAATGTTACGTCTCGTCTATGAGACCAGGCTGTAGTGGGAGTGAAGGAAGCGAACAGCCCTGGGAGCACGAAGCAGGAGAATTGAGACATTTTCAGTTTTCCACTCAAATGCCCTCATACAATTATACCAGGGAGGAAAGACGTGTGATGGACACGGTCCAAACTTTTTAAAAAGCAGCCTCTGAAGTGAGCTTGGTTTATCTCTGAAAAGGGCAAATGTCAAAGTGCAGTCATGACTGAGTATATGACTGGTTTCTTTTTCTCTCCAGATATTGATGCCCTTCTATTCCTCCCGAGTCAATACAAAATACATTTAACAAGATAAACACAGTTTACATGACCCTCCATTGGAATAGGTGAAGAGAGAGGTTGTTTTTGATTGAGATGTCGGTCAACCATGGTCTAACAGACAAAGTTAACTGTTAGTACTACTCCTAATGACATTGATATATCTGTCATTGTCCAGAGACACAGAGGCATGGACTTGACACTCACTGCTCCTGTGTTGTCAGCCAGTGATGGGAAGCAGCTGGTGTGTCGTCTCTTGGTTCAGCTCATCGTGTCAGTCTCCACCCACGGTTACCAGCTGCCCCCCCATCCACACCCCGAGGAGGCGGGGTCTCGGTTGTCGTGGCACCTGTGGGGGTGTCACCTGATGGGAGAAAAGGAAGTGGAAATGAAGGGAAGCAGCAGATCCTGTCATGGAGCATCAAAGCACCTGTCAGTCAAATCACTGACCTGCAGGGTGTGTGTGTGTGTGTGTGTGTGTGTGTGTGTGTCCATAAAGTCACTGACCTACAGGATGCGTGTGTGTGCTTGTATGTGTGTGTGCATGCCCATCATTGCAGGGTATGTGAATACATTACATTAACAGCTTGATCCCAGAGAGTGTGTGAGTCCGTAAACACAATGACCTGGAGGGCGTGTGAGCAGTGTGTGTATCTAAATGCACTGATCTGTATACTGCATGCCTGTGTGTTAGTTCCTGATTTGGCTATGAATGTCATTGCGTTTCTTCTCAACAGCATCCCTTGGAAAAGGCCCAGCAGCTGAAACATTGGCCGTTGATATTGTTGATATTGAATTCAAAAAGGTAAATGTTTTTACGTGTGCATCCTATCCCCCTTCACTACTTCCAAAATGAAACATACTGGCAATGCACTTATTAAATATCACTAGGTTGTACATATTGAATTCCGAAACCACAGGCACATTATATGTATGATAATCTCGGACACCCAACTAAAATCTTGCGTAATTGCATCAGATGCTTGATTAAGTTCTGGGGGGAGACGTGTTAGAAAATATACTAACGCGCGACACGCTAAGTCTCCACCCCTCTAAACGGAAACTCAACAAGTTTCAGGCAAGTCTGTGGGCGAAAAGTCCCCTACCCTTCCAGAATTCTAAATATGCGAGCACCTGCGAAATCGTGATTTGTTCAAATGATCTGTGACGAAAAATCTGTTTACCAGAACAAAGCTCCTCATTAGTCGTCGCATCCCACAGTCTGTCGAAAGATGCTACTACCATTTATGTTACGTGCATCTGTCCACGAGAAATGATATCCGTGATCATATTACACTAGTCTACCTCACATACAGTTGTAATGCTCACCAAATATCTGGTAGCCTTTGGGGGATACAGCACGACCAGCATCTCCATCACCATGCCTTTCTACCCTTAGCACCAGAGCTCAGTGCGATGCCTCCTCTTGTCCTCACACCCTTGGGAACAAGAAGCCTGGATGGTGTCAGTGTATGTCCCAGCTGCAACCTCTGCCGCAGCCCCCCGGCGAACCCCCCATTCCTGGGTGTTACCTGCAGCAGTGTGGGGTGGGGGGGGATCAGCTGGGGAGTAGCGGGCAATGGGTGGGGGCTTGTGGGAGTTAGTAGAGAGAGGAGACTGCAGCTATGGCTCTGGTTCTCTGAGCAAGAGTAGAGGCGGCCTTGGCCCTGGCTAGCCAAGCGGGAGGAATGGAGGGAGACAGGGTCCAATCGCCCAGGCCCCCTTGGCTCCCTCAGCTCTACTCCCTGGGGTCCTGTGGCCTCCCAAACTACAAGTCCATGTTTTAGCATACCATATGTTCAACCCCACACGCCTTTAGCAAATAAACAAGTCGAGAAGCTATAGCTAGAGGGCGGTCATGTCTCTATCCCCCATACTCTCTCTATCTGCCTTTCTCACTCTCTCTCTGTGTGTCCTCTCAAAGTACACTTTGGCTGCACGTGTCACATATTCTTAATGGAGGAGAAATCTGTCCCTTATTATTGTATGACATGGAATACTGTATGTTAACAGTGACACAGCAGCGACTTTTGTAAGCGGGGGCTGACTTTTATTTTGTAAAGTGAGCGCCCTCGCCCTGACGGGTATTTTGTAGGATTATCATATTTTATCGATCTGAAACAGTTTTGTTGTTTAGCAGGTATTGTGTGTTCCCTGTATTCCATATGAGGTAAATAGTATAACTATGTGATGTATAGCTGAGCTCAATGAAAACGACTGGAGAAAAAAATACAGTTATTTCTCAAATCAGTTATAGATACTATAGTAATAGAAAACAATACAAAACACGGGTCACTCCACCAATGGAGTGCCTTTTGCATGACCTATTCAACAAAACTGTATGAATAAGACTTGAAAAGTATAAATAATCAATTTATAAAATGAATAACTATAAGATTTCACTTTCCTTATGTATACATATTAGTATATTTAGTGTAAGAGAAAATGTGCATATTTTCTAAAGGTCAATTCAATTGATTGGACATGATTGACAGTGCATGTCTGAGCAAAAACAAAGCCATGAGGTCTAAGGAATTGTCCGTAGAGCTCCGAGACAGGATTTTGTCGAGGCATAGATCTGGGGAAGGGTACCAAAAGATTTCTGCAGCATTGAAGGTCCCCAAGAACACAGTTGCCTCCATCATTTTTAAATGGAAGAAGTTTGGAACCACCAAGATTCTTTCTAGAGCTGGCCTCCCGACCAAACTGAGTTATCAGGGGAGAAGGGCCTTGGTTAGGGAGGTGACCAAGAACTAATGGTCTCTCTGGTAGAGCTCTAGAGTTCCTCTGTGGAGATGAGAGAACCTTCCAGAAGGACAACCATCTCTGCAGCACTCCACAAATCAGGCCTTCATGGTAGAGTGGCCAGACGGAAGCCACTCCTCAGTAAAAGGCATATGACAGCCCGCTTGGAGTTTGCCAAAAGGTACCTAAAGGACTCTCAGGCCATGAGACACAAGATTCTTTGGTCTGCTGAAACCAAGATTGGCCTGAATGCCAAGCGTCACTTCTGGAGGAAACCTGGCACCATCACTATGGTGAAGCATGGTGATGGCAGCATCATGCTTTGGGAATGTTTTTCAGTGGCAGGGACTGGGAGACTAGTCAGTATCAAGGCAAACATGAACGGAGAAAAGTACAGAGAGATCCTTGATGAAAACCTGCTCCAGAGCGCTCAGGACCTCAGACTGGGACGAAGGTTGACCTTCCAACAGGATAATGACCCTAAGCACACAAACAAGACAATGCAGGAGTGGCTTCGGGACAAGTCTCTGAATGTCCATGAGTGGCCCAGCCAGAGCCCGAACTTGAACCCGAACAAGCATCTCTGGAGAGACCTGAAAATAGCTGTGCAGCGATGCTTCCCATCCAACCTGACAGAGCTTGAGAGGATCTGCAGAGAAGAATGGGAGAAACTCCCCAAATACAGGTGTGCGTCATATCCAAGAAGAAGACTCGAGGCTGTAATCGCGCCAAAGTTGCTTTAACAAAGTACTGAGTAAAGGGTCTGAATTCTTATGTAAATGTGATATTTCAGTTTTTTTTATTTTATAAATTAGCAACATTTTCTAAAATCCTTATTGTGTGCAGATTGATGAGGGAAAAAACAATTTAATACATTTTAGAATAAGACTGTAACCTAACAAAATGTGAAAAAAGTCAAGGGGTCTGAATACTTTCCAAATGCACTGTAACTATTGAAAGATAGTTGATATGCGTTTTTCTACATTGTAATGGACACAGTCCAACCTTTGGTAGGCAGGCGGTTGGCAGTCTTCGGCTGTGGTACAGCAAAGAAGTCAGCCACTGCTCATGGTTCTCACAGGGGAAGTGAAATGATAGGCTACAATGACTTTGCTCCGGATCATGCACACCACAAATGACATTTTCTTGCGCCAGTGCCTTTTCATTATCTGGTATGACACGCGTGGTTTCTAGCTAACGTTACACCAATCAAAGTAGTGGAGCGTGTAGTGAAGCAAAACTTTAGTGGTCAAAACCATTCATCTTGGGGGGAGGGAGTTGGCAAAATGCTATCTTATCACAACATGTATGGCCATATATAAACACTGAGTATACCAAACATCAAGAACACCTTCCTAATATTGAGTTGCACCCCCCCCCCCGCTCAATTTGTTGGCCTCTACAAGGTGTCAAAAGTGTTCCACAGAGGGATGCTGGCCCATGTTGACTCCAATGCTTCCCACAGTTGTGTCAAGTTGGCTGGATGTCCTTTGGATGGTGGAAACTGGATTGCGGGAAACTGTTGAGCGTGAAAAACCCATCAACGTTGCAGTTCTTGACACAAACCAGTGCGCCTGGGACCTACTACCATACAAAAACATACGTTTGCATGCACGCCCTATTTTAATTTGCTCCATGGCTCAAGCGGCCAAGTGGACACAAGGCTGTTTGGCTCGTCTCAGTCATGAAGAGGAATAACTGGTGGGTGGTAACATTCAAATAAAATCCAGCCCTGGTAAGAAAACGTAGGCTGAAAAGAATGTGTATGTCATCATAGGAAAAGACCCCAGATTCACATGGATTTGCACAAAGTGGGCAATTCGGATTTGTCATTTCAAGCCCAAATATATCACACTTTGACTAAAACAATGACTTATTGACTTAAAACGTTGTGCAACATCATGGGTAAGCTCTGGCCATAGTGTGGGCATTTAAAGGGCACATCCTTTAATATAACAGGCCTTTCAAAAAATGCAATTATGGTGAACAATTTCTACTTAAAATATCAAAGGGACACAAAAGGCACTCTATTCGTGGAAAGACCCACACACTCGCTTAGCTATTGGCTCTGTGAAAAACTTGCCTTGGCAAATGTTACTTTCTGTTGTGTGTACAATAGTTGGCTAGTAAACTAGTCGTATCTCTAGCATGGTTGTAGTTAAAGTATGAGCACTAAGGCAGGTATCATAAAGCTAGCAGATAGGTTTAATTCAAATATATTTTCAAGTTCGACATGGCTCCTTCACATCTTTACCTTCTTAGCAAGTTAGCGATTCGGCGCTAACTCCAAAGTGGAGCTGAAAGGGATCAACAAAATTCTCTATACCTCTTTCTCAGAGCTGAAACTGACCACGGCTAGAATCGTCCAAACGTGGGTCCTGAATTGAGAATCCATCAGAACTGGCAATTAGTTGAAGGACACTCCTAAACAGATGGACAGTGGTGTGGTCTGCAGGGGGAGTCATCCTCCCTTTGGGCAGAGAAATTGTCCAGAGATGGACAGCTGTGCCCAGGGCAAGGCATATAGGAAATGACATCACGGGCAGTGTGCAACAGTATTTGTTGCCCCCGGGGGTCTCTCGACTCAGTGACCTGGCCACCATGAGCAGACAGGCAGACAGATGACTATCTAAGATTCATTACAAGGTCAGAGACAGTCCTACCAACACCAGCATTATTACATGTTCTTAGAATGAGCTGTCTCTAAAACACTGGGTTACTTTCCTTTACAATACATTTGATGTCTTTGCAAAAAAATATATAATCTGGTTTCGTTTAGGAGTCTGACCAGATAGAGTATAGGTGATTTCCTGTACCTCTCTGTGTGTCCATTTTTTTAAAAGGTATTTTTTAAGCAGTGTCCCACTCCTTTTGTAATTGTTGAGCTTTAATTGAAGAGATTAAACAGTATTGGAAAGACAGGGTGAGAAAAAGGGCAGTGGGCCAGATTCGAACACATGTCGACTCTGGCATACGTGTGTACCAGGATCAGCAGCTGTAACCACTGGATCACACAGGCCACCCGTGCATCACCTTAGAGTGGCAAGTTTGTCCGTTTCTAAGCTAAGACAATCCTAACTGTGTTATTGTGTTGACTGAAAAGAATGTCCAATTGATATTGGTTCGGAATGTGACGTGTAATATCTATAATAGAACCCCCATGTTTCCTAAGTGTGCTTTCAAATGGATATGCATGAACAGAACCCTCATTAGATTTGAAAGAAATGTATCTGTTTATGAATGTCTGTTGTATGCTTATTTGCATATTGCTTATTCAAGGCAGTGCACATGTATGCGAGTAGGTTACTGTGTTTGTTGGTATACACTGTGTGTTTCTATGCCCTTGTGAATGTATATGTTTTTGGCTGTGAATTCGTACATTCAGTGTACTTACTTGTCTAGGCCTACTTCTGTATCCATTTCTTCTGATTCAATGAGTTGAATCTCTACTGTTGTGGAATTTAGTTCAAAACGTACTTACATCGATCCTCTCAGTCCTCCACATGTGCACACACACACTCACGCACACACACACTCGCCCCATGTGTGTGACAGCTCGCCTTCTATGACTGGTCCACTGAGCCATCATTGACCTTCCATGGGATTGGAATTGCCAGGCCAATTGACCAAATCACTGATCTTTAAAAGCAGCTCTGGGGGGGGGGGGGCTGAGTCCCCCCCTCACCCTTCATCCCCCCACACCCCTCCACCTCGCTCTAATCAAGGAGCAGGCAGGCAGGACTCTGGGTCGCAGTGGCGACGCTAACGAGTGGCGACAGCTCCTCAGTGCTCGGGGCAACGACCAGCTCGGCTGTCGAAGACCGCGGAGAGAGTCCGCCAGGCACGCACTGAGGCGAGGTTTGCTGTTTTGGGAGGAGGGGTGGAGGAGGAAGGGGGTAAGATGGGGGAGATTACTGGTGGTAAGGGGGTGCATGAGGAAAAGATAAGCAACTCCAGCACAGGGGTCCACAGATACACTCATATACACCAATGCGCACACACACACACACATAGATGCACACAAACATACTATTATATTTTACTGTACTCACAGAGATACACACACTCTCTCTCACAGCACACACACTGGGCCTGCAAAAAACTCCACATCCCAAGCCATCCCTCCATCCCTGGGGCCTACTTGCAGAGTGCTGTTGCCCCCCCTCCCTCCCCCCATCTCCTCTGGAAGGAACAGTTTAACTTCTGTCATTCGGATGAAGTGGGTGACTCAGTCTCTGCGTGGCGAGCGGATGTGACAGGCCGGTAATCGACAGGACAAAGAGAGGATTTATGAAATATTAGCAAACCTTAATAATTCACAATGCACAGGCCTGGGGAAATCCCTTGCCACTGAAGCTGCCCCCTCTGCCTACCTGTCATCTCTCTACCTTTATTCTTTCTCTTTCTTTGTCCCTCTCTTAGGTTGTTGAAGGTCAGTGTCCCTCACCAGTTACCTAGACTGAATGTTAGAATCACACGTTTTGAAACACTGTAGCCAACCAATTTGGTTTGTACAGCTCTAACAGAGACTTTGCCTTTTGCCTCCAGTACCTTCACTAATCAACTCTGGGTGTGCGGTAGAATCTGCCTATTATGTACAGCTCTTATGATGAAATCACTGAAAAACTGTCTTTTTATGGTGTTAAACGGGAACTGCACCCGTTGATTTGGCCTCATTTTTTGGCTTGCTCCTCAAGAAATGCTGGCGGCCATGACAGAAGCCAAACGTGAGTTGGGTTGGGCTGGGGGTGTGGTTTGATGTGGGTGTATCCTTGCCAACACCAAGACACACCCATCTGTCAAAACCTTGCCCGCAGCAGTTTCCCCCCAATCAATTACAACAAACAAACCTCCTGCAGGTTGAGTTAAGTAACTACAGGCAGATGTACGGTGAGATGCCGGAGGAAGCTTTGAATGGGTCAGAGTAATATGAGAAGAATACAATTGCTGAATTTATGTAGATATTCTAAACTAAGCTTTTTGATAAGTTTCAAATGTAGTAACATGTCCATGTAGAATAAACAACCCTTTAAATAATACCATAGAAGCAGTGTTCTGCTAATATAACAATGTGCACCTTTCACTGTAATTCCCAGCCGATATACAGTACCAGTCAAAAGTTTGGACACACCTACTCATTCAAGGGTTTTTCTTTATTTTTACTATTTTCTACATTGTAGAATAATAGTGAAGACATCAAAACTACGAAATAACACATGGAATCATGTAGTAACCCAAATATGTTTTATATTTGTGATTCTTCAAAGTAGCCACCCTTGATGACAGCTTTGCACACTCTTGGCATTCTCTCAACCAGCTTCATAAGGTAGTCACCTGGAATACATTTAAATTATCAGGTGTACCTTGTTAAAAGTTAAATAGTGGAATTTCTTTCCGTCTTAATGCGTTTGAGCCAATCAGTTGTGTTGTGACAAGGTAGGGGTGGTATACAGAAGATAGCCCTATTATGTTTCACCGAGACGTGGCTGAACGACGACACGGCCAAAATAGAGCTAGCAGGATTTTCCATGCACCGGCAGAACAGAGATGATACCAAGGAAGCGAAGGTAATCTGCCTAAATGATTACCGCCCCGTGGCACTCACGTTGGTAGCCATGAAGTGCTTTGAAAGGCTGGTCATGGCTCACATCAACAGCATCCTCCCAGACACCCTAGACCCACACCAATTTGCATACCGCCCCCAACAGATCCACAGATGATGCAATCTCAATCGCACGCCACGCTGCCCTTTCTCACCTGGACAAAAGGAATACCTATGTGAAAATGCTGTTCATTGACTACAGCTCAGCATTCAACACCACAGTGCCCACGAAGCTCATCACTAAGCTAAGGACTCTGGGACTAAACACCTCCCTCTGCAACTGGATCCTGGACTTCCTGACAGGCCGCCCCCAGGTGGTAAGAGTAGGCAACAACATGTCTGCCACGCTGATCCTTAACACTGGGGCCCATCAGGGGTGTATATTTAGTCCCATCCTGTATTCCCTGTTCACCTATCACTGTGTGGCCAAACACGACTCCAACACCATCATTACGTTTGGTAGGCCTGATCCCCGAAAACAATGAGACGGCCTATAGGGAGGAGGTCAGAGAACTGGCAGTGTGGTGCCAGGACAACAACCTCTCCCTCAATGTGAGCTAGACAAAGGAGCTGATCGTGGACTACAGGAAAAGGCAGGCCGAACAGGTCCCCATTAACATCGACGGGGCTGTAGTGGAGCGGGTCGAGTTTCAAGTTCCTTGGTGTCCACATCACCAACGAACTATCATGTTCCAAACATACCAAGACAGTCGTGAAGAGGGAACGACAAAACCATATCCCCCTCAGGAGACTAAAGAGATTTGGCATGGGTCCTTAGATCCTCAAAAGGTTCTACAGCTACAACATCAAGAGCATCCTGGGCGGTTGCATCACCGCCTGGTATGGCAACTGCTCTGCATCTGACCGTAAGGCACTACAGAGGGTAGTGCGAATGGCCCAGTACATCACTGGGGCAAAACTCCCTGCCATCCAGGACATATACAATAGGCGGTGTCAGAAGAAAGCCCTTAAAATTGTCAGAGACTCCAGTCACCCAAGTTATAGACTGTTTTCTCCTCAATAGCTTCTATCCCAAGCCGTAAGATTACTGAACAATAAATAAAATTGCCACCGGACAATTTACATAGACACCCCCCTCCACACTTTTGTACACTGCTGCTACTCGCTGTTTATTATCTATGCATAGTCACTTCACCCCCACCTCAATGTACAAATTACCTCAACTAACCTGTACCTCCGCACCATGACTCGGTACCGGTGGCCCCTGTATATAGCCTCGTTATTGTGTTACTTTTTATAATTACTTTTTATTTTAGTTTACTTGGTAAAAGAAATTCTTAACTCTTCTTGGACTGCACTGTTGGTTAAAGGCTTGTAAGTAAGCATTTCACAGTAAAGTCTACACTTGTTGTATGCAGCACATGTGACAAATAAAGTTTGATTTCATTTCATTTGAAAAACAATCAAGCAATATGATGAAACTGGCTTTCATGAGGACCGCCACAGGAAAGTTACCTCTGCTGTAGAGGACAAGTTCATTAGAGTTACCAGCCTCAGAAATTGCAGCCCAAATAAATGCTTCACAGAGTTCAAGTAACAAACACATCTCAACATCAACTGTTCAGAGGAAACTGCATGAATCAGTCCTTCTTAGTCAAATTGCTGCAAGGTAACCACTACTAAAAGACTCCAATAACAAGAAACTTGCTTAGGCCAAGAAACACGAGCAATGGACATTAGACCAGTCAACATGTGCTTAGCATATGTGGGAACTCCTTAAAGACTGTTGTGAAAGATTCCAGGTGAAGCTGCTTGAGAGAATGCCAAGAGTGTGCAAAGCTGTCATCAAGGCGAACGGCAGCTATATTTTAGGAATCTAAAATATATTTGGATTTGTTTAACACTTTTTTGTTTACTACATGATTCCATATGTGTTATTTCATAGTTTTGACATCTTTACTATTATTCTACAATGTAGAAAATAGTAAAAAAAAAAAAAAGAACATTTTCTGCATTTTCTCTGGTGGTAATGGGGCCTCCTAATATTGACTGATAGCATTAAATTAAATAATTTTAAAAAGACAATACAAGTGAAAGTTGTGTCTAGTAAAAATGTTATGTTGAGTGCCAGGTCTCTCTCCATTTAGAGACATCAGTATCAAGCCTGTCTGCTGGTCAGGACTCCATCACATCATCTTGCAAGTCTCCATGTCCTGGCTCCATAGACTCATCTGTGAACGCATATACACACATCGTCAGTTTTCCTATTACCAATGGCAGTTCGGATAGGTGATATCTGACAAACAAACATATACAGTACTATGTTGAAGTTTGAACAGGTCAGACTAAACCTACCTAATTCTGTTCTCTCCATTGACGACCGTTGGTGAGCAGGCAAGAGGTGAGGCTGGAGGTAAGTTCTTTGCCAGCGCCCTATTGATGGTCATAGCAGCGTAGATCAGCTCCTGGCCCCTCAAAGATACTGGTCGGTCACACACAAAGAGCAATGATTACATGATCAATGGTGGTTATAATTAGCATGGGGGAGCCAACCAGATCGCTGCATTCACCTCTCTATTTTACTTAAGATACCATGATATGTGAAGTGAAATAAAATGGTAAAGGCAGCAATGAGGCTGGTTCCACCAGGCTAGATTATGAATTTGAATTGGCACAACTCAAAACTGTTTTGACCTTGTAACAGGTCAAATGTCACCAACCTGATTCAAGTGTCCTCCCTGTGCCATTTATAGGAATGCTCACAGTGAGGGCATGTCTGCCTGATGCTGAGGGTCTTCTCAATATTGCATGTTCTGCTGCAGACTGGATATCTTTTGAACAACTGCAGCTGGGAGGGCCTGTGACAGGGTGATACAATAGACAGCCAAGTGGTAAATTTAATTTTGTTATAAAGAAAGGACTACGCTTTTTGATAAAGCAATTTACAACCCAAATAACTTTTCACATAACACACATTGCCTTTGATGATGAAGCCTTCTTTGTCATCAGGACAGTGTCAAGCTAATTGTAGGTTGTCACTAGTTACATCAAAGTCATAAAGGCCACCTATTTCTACAATTTATCTCCTTAAAATGTGATTTAAAACCTAACCTCAACCACACTACTAACCTTACGCTTAACCCTAACCTTAAATTAAGACCAAAAAGTTATTTTATTTTTAAGATATGTATTTGTGGCTGTGGTAACTAGTGGAAAGTCAAAGTCTATGCTTTACAGATGTAGACTGACTGTAGCGTCAGATTGGAGTAGATTCAGGCCGGTGACGCCGTTACGGTTTGTTGCTCCTAGTTCACTGTATTAGTCAGACTCCGACATGAGTTAGCTGCCATCGTAGCTGCATCCATAATTTAGTTTTGCCTTAGTCAATACATAATACACTTGTATGAGCTACGAACTAACTTGCAAATCCAAGTTGTAGGCTAACGTTAGATAGCTAGCTAGATAACGTTAGCTAGCCTGCCTTGCTAGCATTATCAAATGATAACGTTACATAACCAGCAGTATTTAGACAATACACCAACTTTTATGAGCTACGACCTAAGTTGTAATGAGGTAGCTAGCTAGCTGCTAACACAAGGATATTTTATGGTCGACTGCCAGGCTGGGGACTGGACGATGCTAGAGAGTGCTCCTAGTCTGTCATAAGAGTGGGAGGGTCTTGTGGACAGTACATCAGCGTCATCCCATTCAACCGCCGCGCTCCATTCAGAGTTAGGTCTTCTCAGTACTCGGAGGACGTGCTGGAGTGCAAGGTGAAATGCCTTGAGCTCTAGTACTTTGATGTGAGCTGTTGTCATACACCATGGAACCCTGACTGGTTCAAGGCTCCCCATCCCTGCAGGGAAGCGTCTGTGGTCAAAGTCACCCTGTTGTGAACTGCACCTAGGATAACTACTCATTGCACATCCCCGAGTCGTTGGAGAATCGTGAAAGAAAGTCATCCGAAGGCGATTAATAGCAATTTCGTAATGTAAAACACAAACGTGAAGAAATGATTGTATGTCACACCACACCGCCTTTTATTGTGACAGGTCACGTGGGTACAGTGTGTGGCGTGACTGTAAACATCTTTTGATATTAAGCATCTCAATCACATCGCGTGAAGGAGTTCCCATAGGTCGCTTGGTGACCCATTACGAAAACGAAAGAACCAGCAATAACGTTGTCTAACGTTGTTAGCTAAATTATACCAGAGAGGTCATTATATTCCAGTATCTCTTGTTATACTCACCACCACTGGTCGTTGCACACCGTAGCCCCACTAAGTGGGCGGATTCGATTATGACAATGGACCTGATCGGACAGCTCAGAGCTTCTGCTCTTTTCTGTCCATAAAAAACAAATGGATTGGTGGAAGAGGCAGGGCAGGCCAGGAGCAAGGAAGGAGGGTGTGGTCAAGCAAGGCATCCCCCGAGGCTAAATGCCCTAAGGTTTTTATCAGAACAGGCGTAGATTAGTTTCACCTTTTTCTTTTCCCGACTTGAGTTTGTGGTGTTTTTTACCCTACAAAAAGAAATGGAACTGTATTTTAAGACAGTTAAATACTCTACTAACAAAAAGGCTGTTAGAATTGTAAGTGTATGTATGTCCCTTAAGGTCCTTGTGTAATGTGATATTGTACCCCCTAGCTCGATTGTCCATTGTATATAATCTATATATACTTGTGTTCCCTCATGTACTTTCTGTATTGATTTGTTGTTTAAAAAAATAAACAGGTGTTAGCAGCATGCTAGACAGCTAATTAGCACAGGTGTCTTCCGTAAACACGCTGTATTATGGAGATATGGGAACACTAATCCTTTAAAAAAGTTTGTATCCATTTTTTAAAAAGACACACAAAAAATACAAAAAGAGTGTGGTGTTTAAAAAAATATATTTTTTTAAAATGTCATTAAAGTTATAGCTCACAACTGTGCGGGAGGAGGGGTGGGGGCGCTAAGGAGTGCATTCACATATATCTACACACTTTCATACACACACAATTTTAGTATTTTGTATTTTTTTGTATTTTGTATTTTTATTTATTATTATTCTTTTGTATTTTTATTTTTCTCTCTTTCCCTTCTCCCCTTTTCTCTCTTCTAGGTCAGTTTCAGCAATATGGACATGGGTGTATTTGTGGTCCATTTGGCCTGTCCCACAGCTTCCTTCAGTGATAGGTTGTGAGTGGCTCTGTTGATGAACTTCTGGCCAATGATTGACTGTCAATTGTTGATGGATGTCAGTCCAGGGGCCTGTTGCACAAAAGTAGAATTAAGACATCCGGGATAAATGACTCAGCTGAGCTCAATGAAGCCAAAACATGTGCGTCCAGGCTTAATTGGTTGCACAAAGACCAAGCCAGGATGAGCAGACACGGATTCATTAAGCCCGGTGAAACCAATCCTGGATAGGTGCGCGCTCACGGCTCACTCAAATAGACCCCGCCACAGATCACAGATTAACTGATTTACCATGGCAACTAGAGCCGCGTACTTTTCCCCGTCGGAAGCACAAATCCTCATGGAGGCATACGAGGAGGTAAAAGATATAATTAAGAAGAAAGGCAACACCGCCACAGTGATAAAGCAAAGAGAAAAAGCGTGGCAAAGTATTGCAGACCGCCTGAATGCGTAAGTAGTGCACAATTACACAGTCACCGCTCCGCTGAAACATCACAATTACAATTCAAATATTTAATTCACATCTCCAAAAATGCAGTTGTACTGTAATTATGAAACGGTTAAATTTTTAATTGAAATGCACTGCAGATATGAGTGAAATTGTGTAAAGTAACTCCATCACACTGTATAAAGCTATGATAAATTTTTTGATATTTTTACTGAAAACAAGACAAAAATACCAAGTAATTTTTTGCAGTGTGACTCCATTAAATGTGTGTGTGTGTGTGTGTGTGTGTGTGTGTGTGTAGATTAAACATGAACGGGCCAAAACGGACATGGCAGCAGGTCAAAATCAAATACAAGAACATTCTGCAGAATGGTATGGTCCCTGACTAATATTTAACAAAGCACAAGCATATATTGTACCCAGAAGGTGCCTGCTCACACATTGTCTGTACTGTTTTAGCAGTGAAAAAGAATACCCACAGACAAGGCACGGGTGGTGGGTCACCAAAGGCTGACCTTACCCCAGCAGAGGACATGGCCTTGGAGCTAAATAAAGGCAGGCCCGTCTTAGAGGGGATCCCTGGGGGGAAAGAGACGAGCATAGGTTCCTCCCAAGATGCCACCCGCTTCATTCAAGGTATGTCCTTCCATCTCTACATGGGATACAACCACATTCATATTGAATCAATTTGGACTGTCTGACTTTGGTTTACCTATTGCCTTGCAGTGTCTGGCAGCACTGTGTTCCTGTTAGAGCCACCAGCACAAGCACCAGACGATGCTGATCCAGTGAGTACTCCATCAAAGGCATACTGTAGGCCTGGCATGTCTTGTCTACTAGCTTCAATATGAATCCGATTAAATGTGATAGGGTGAAGGCCCCAGTGCAGCAGCAACAGCACATGATGGAGACGATGATGAGGAGGAGACCATCTCTCTGGATTCCAGAAGGCATGAGGTATCATGTTAAGACTGTGAAAGTACTATTTACTCTACAATAGTGAGGAGTCCTCATCAAAATCAAAAAATCTAATTTCTTTTACAGGACCCAGATGCTATACAGTGGGAAAACCAGCCTGGCAACATAGTGCGTATTAATAAAAGGACACCACATCCTGCCAAATTCCAGCTGCGCTAATTGTATTGTGTTCACAGAGCTCACAAGCTATCAGAAAGTTGTATGGCAACCACCTCCGGCGCCAAATAGAACTGGCAGACATAGACATTCAGTACAAGAAGAAAAAGATGGAAAATCTTGCACTGGAGTCCGAAATAAAAAAGAGGACAATTAGGAAACTGGACCTTGAAATAAAAAAACTTGAGAGGGAGGTGAGATATGCCTTCAATGTACACTGTATGCTAACTGTAACACAAATGTATTAATCATTATTTTTCTTTCCTCCCCCAGCTCCAAGAAGATGACACAGCTCAAAATAAAAATTAGGTATATTCTCGTAAAGTCAAGTGAGCCATGACATATGAGCTCTTATTGTGAGCACACAGGACGGTGGCATCTTTCTAAGGTTTTTTTTATTTTCCCAGCAATCAGTACAACCAAGTCATCGTTATAAGGCATCGCCCTCTTTTGCCCACCCCCCCCAGCACCAGGTGTGGCCACTAGCCTATATGAAGGCCCAAAATTGTGTGTTCCTTTCTGCTCTGACAATGGCATGCCCATTCGTGCGAGATGTGGTGGATGAAGAAGCACTTGTGCTGAGGAGAGCCTTCAGGCGAGAAAGGGTCTTCAGGGACCGGTTGGACCCACTGGCCTTCCCTGATGACCATCTATATGAAAGATACAGGTTTTCTGCAGATGGCATCAGGTATCTATGCAGACTACTGGGTCCCAGGATTAAGCACCGCACTGCACGGAGCCATGCACTGAGTGTGGAGCAAATGGTTTGTGTGGCCTTGCGCTTTTTTGCTAGTGGAGCCTTCCTGTACTCAGTGGGGGATGCAGAACAGCTGAACAAGGCCACAATTTGCCGCACAATAAGGAGTGTGTGTCTGGCTATCAAAGCATTAGCAGATGTCTTCATCTCCTTCCCTGGCCACAGAAGACTCTGTGACATCAAAGAGGAGTTCTATAGGATTGCAGGTAAGAGGATCTACAAATTACAGGACAACTGTTAACACATAGTAGGATACTCATTACTTTGTGTGACAGGTTTCCCCAATGTCATTGGTGCAGTGGACTGCACACACATAAGGATAAAAGCCCCCTTAGGTGCCCATGAAGCCGATTTTGTGAATAGGAAATCCTTTCACAGCATTAATGTTCAGGTGAACATAACTTTTTGAAATTGTCCATTGACGAACACTCTGCATTGCCAGTGATGTCCATTGATTGGTGTAATATTCCTCATCTTATGATTTCAGATGGTCTGCAATGCTGACTGTGTGATCAGCAATGTTGTGGCAAAATGGCCTGGCTCAGTCCATGACTCCAGAATCTTTCGGGCCTCTGAAATCTATCAGTGCCTATCACAAGGTAAGCCACACAACCCCTATTTATAACCATCATGGCTGTGTCAAGAATATCAC
Organism: Salvelinus fontinalis; assembly: GCF_029448725.1. Taxonomy (NCBI): domain Eukaryota; kingdom Metazoa; phylum Chordata; class Actinopteri; order Salmoniformes; family Salmonidae; genus Salvelinus; species Salvelinus fontinalis. The sequence goes on along the minus strand of NC_074665.1, from coordinate 46,880,794 downwards.
TGTGTTTATGAGGTAGTAATGATGAGATTTTGTGTTGACAGGTGAATTCTCTGGTGTGTTGCTGGGAGACAGGGGGTATGGCTGCCAGCCTTTTCTCCTGACACCTTTCACAGACCCCCAGGAAGCACAGCAGGCCTACAACCATGCCCATGCCAGGACCAGGGCCAGAGTTGAAATGACCTTTGGCCTCCTGAAGGCACGCTTTCACTGCCTTCACAAATTAAGGGTCAGCCCTGTTAGGGCATGTGATATTACTGTGGCTTGTGCTGTCCTCCACAATGTGGCCTGCCTGAGGAAGGAGAGGGCCCCCAGAGTGCCACCAGCCATGGACTGGGACAATCCGTCAATCTTCCCTGATGACGACAGTGGTCGGCTGCTGAGGGACCAATATGTGTTGAATTATTTTAGTTAGTATGTGTGCTTTCAATTTTGGTTAAATATGTCCTGCGGTGGCAGAGGAATTTGGGTTTTTTTGGGTTCGTTTTGTTACGAATTTGGCCTCTTATGATGTTTGTGCGGTATACTGTGTGTAATACAAGGCTGCAGGGAGGCTACTGCATCCATTCATTTGTCTGTTCAGTTGATGTGTATGGATTTGTCCTGCATTTATTTTAGTGTGCAGACATGCAGGGTGTGTTATATACAGACCTTTGAATGTGTATGTATCATTTTGTATAATATGCTTGGATTCTGTGCTTTCCATCTTGTAGAGTCACTGTGACTTCAGTTTCGAAAGGAGCTGATGGTTTACCTGCTTTGTTTTGTCCTTATTCAATAAAGGAACATAATGTTACACATTGTGTTTTTATATTCATATGGAATGTGTATTTGTTTATATGACAGAGTACTAGGGCCACACTGAAGAAAAAGGATAAAGTCATAAATTTATGAGGCTGGTTCTTTCTGCAGAAAAGCTACATATTGTTTTTACAGTTTTGATACTTATGACAATGTGATACTTAATATTCTGGCACATCAGCATGTCTTTGTTTATGAAACCATACTGAAGTACAATTTCACGAAATGCCCCACATCTGTCATTTTAACAACTGTCCTCCTTTAAAACAACTGGTTACAATATTATTACTTGTGTTTTTTTCCCCTCTGTGGCCCTAATATTCTATCATTTTATATATAGCCTTATAGTCTATGGGAAACTGTAAATTATCTAATGATAGCAACATCATCTAAAAATTATTTTTTATCCAAAATCATTGAAATTAATGATCACAAATGTTTAAATAATGACAGTGGGTCTAGTTATATGTGATAACAATGTATAGTGAGCAGTGAAATAACTATTGGTTTCCATTTGTGGTGACTGCTGACTGACATTAGGGATGAGATTAAATAGATCCTGGAATTTAGCCTGGTCTGGAGCAGGCTAGCTCCACAGAATAAATCTCCATGGTAATTTATACCATAATATATCCTCCTGCCCCCTATCCATCTTTAGTGCAACCGGATTACGGATCAATTGAGCCAGGATCACCAAGATATCCTGGCTTAATCCCTTATCCTAGTTTTGTGCAACAGGCCCCTGATATGCTGTTAACATGGTGATTGCTGATGTATCTTGGTAGTCTGTAAGCCATTTTTATTGCCATGTTTTGGATTATCTGTAGCCGATTCATCTGCTGTGGTGAAGCTCTTATCCAGGCTGGTAGGGCGTATTCAAAGAGGGATCGGATGTAGCTGATGTAGACTTTCAGCACTGTCTGAGGTGAGGCTCCATATTTTTTTCCGCACAGCGTTTTTAGGTGGTTTAGTCTTTCGTCCCTCTCTATGTTCGCTATATGGGTTGTCAAGTACATGTTCTTCTGGAAGGTGACTCCAAGGAATGTAGCTTATTTTTCTCCTTACTGTTTCACCGTAGAGTTTGAGATCTATGGGTTTCCTGTTTTATTTGCTGGTGCTTCTTGTGAAGAGGACACATTGGGTTTTTTGTGGGTTCAATTTTACTCGCCACATGTTAGACCATGTCTCGATCATTTCAATAGACTTCTGGAGTTTTTTTGCAGCAGTTGAGGACATTTGGAGCTGGACCAGTAGCAGAGGTCATCGGCAAACTGTGACACTTGGCCTATGGTGGGTGGAGGGTAATAAATATCTGATATGTAGAGTAGAAAGAGTAGTGGCCTTAGAACTGCCCCCTGTGGGACACCTGCTTCGGGGGTAAAAGATGAGGATATTGCTGTGGAGACCTTCACTTTAATTGTACGGTTGTGGAGAAAGCTAGTGATGATGTTTCTGATGGAGAGTGGTAGTTTGAGATTGGAGTCTGCAAGCCGGTAGCACAACCCATTGTGCCACATCTTGTCAAATGCTTTTTCTACATCAAAGAAAACCGCCAGGGTAAGTTCTTTTGTCTTGAAGTTCCAAAGGATGTCCTCTGACAGTCTTAGAATGTTATCGGTAGTTGATCTTCTTTTTCTGAAGCCAGCTTGGTGGATTCCAATGAGGCCCATTTCCTCAGTGTGGCTGCTCAGTCTTTGGGTGAGTACTCTCTCAAACAGCTTCCCAGCATGACTGAGGAGGCTACTGAGCCGCGGGGCACCTATATATGGCCTGTGACGTGAATGGGAAAAACGGTCCATAAACATACATCTCTTTTACATAAAATATATGTTTGAATTTTCAAACTAGTTTTCATGGGGAAGGCAAATAAAACGTTTTTATTAAAAGCAATCACTTTTGCATGTAAAAACACAGAATCATACTCATTACGTCACTTTTGTTTTGAGCCGACTTCGCCGTGGGCTTTGAACGGGACACCTGGCTCACGCTCGGGACGCAGCCCGGTTCCAAAACGAATGCAAGCAAAACTAGCCAAACAGGGTGCCCAGGCCTGATAAATCAAATTCCTTCAATGAAGGGAAGGGAAGCGAAGTGGGATGAGGTGCGATTTGCATGTGGAGCTTGGCAAAAGGGGGCATGATTTGTTGACATAATTGTAATCAAAACCCAAGCTTCATGTACTTGTTGTGACGCACTGAGGTTCCAAACTCCGTTTTAGTTAAGACTGACTTTATGACAAAAATTATCCTATTTACACTTTATAGTCAATTTTAACACTAGAATAAATGTTTATGACTCATAGCAATGCCACATAGAGCGTTTTCAAAGGGAATAGTTGCTTTTATGGGCAGTCGCTCTTTAAGTATTAACAAAAATTCAGGAGAGGGGACCAGACTTTACTGCAACCACTTTAACTAGTTGCCTTGAATCCAGCTCCCTAGCAACTCAACAAGCTTCAGCTGCTACTAATTTCCAAATCAGCCCCCATGCCTGTTTTCAACGCTTTAACTAGTTGCCTTGACCGCAGCTCCTCAACAAGCATCAGCTGCAACTCATTGCTAATCAGCCTCCACACCTGTGCTCACGCTCCTTAATGCCACTGCCAGCCTACTTAAACTTGACCAAACTAACAATCCTCCTCTTTGTTCTGCAGTGCATGTTAATGTGTGTTACAAGTCTTATCAAGTTGCATCTCAACTACACTTTACAAACTATAAATGCAACAATTTCAAAGGTTTTATTGAGTTACAGTTCCTATAAGGAAATCAGTCAATTGAAATACATTTGTTTGGCACTAATCTATGGCCTTCACATGACTGGGAATACAGATACGCATCTGTTGGTCACATACCAGTCAGTATCTGGTGTGACTGCCATTTTCCTCATGCAGTGTGACATCTCCTTCGCATAGAATTGATCAGGCTGTTGATTGTGGCTTGTTGTCCCACTCCTCAAAAATGGCTGTGTGAAGTTGCTGGATTTTAGGTGGGAACTGGAACACGCTGTTGTACACGTTGATCCAGAGCATTCCAAACATGCTCTATGGGTGACATGTCTGAGTATGCAGACCATGAAATAAATGGGACATTTTCAGCATCGAGCAATTGTGTACAGATCCTTGTGACATGAAGCTGTGCATTATCATGCTGAAACATGAGGTGATGGCGGCGGATCAATGGCATCAATCGTCACGGTATCTCTGTGCATTCAAATTTCCATTGATAAAATGCAATTGTGTTTGTTGTCTGTAGCTTATGGCTGCCCATACCATAACCCCACCTCCACCATGGGGCACTCTGTTCACAACGTTGACATCAGCAAACCACTCGCCTACACAATGCCATACTCTGCCGGTACAGTTGAAACTGGGATTCATCCATGAAGAGCACACTTCTTCAGCGTGCCAGTGGCCATCGAAGTTGAGTTTGCCCACAGAAGTTGGTTACGATGCCAAACTGCAGTCTGGTCAAGACCCTCTTGAGGACGACACGCAGATGAGCGTCCCTGAGACGGTTTCTGACAGTTTCTGCAGACATTCTTCTCTCATACATATCCACAGTTTCATCAGCTGTCCGGGTGGCTGATCTCATACGATCCTGCATGTAAGGAAGCCGGATGTGGAGGCACTTCGATGGTGTTGGTTACACGTGGTCTGCGGTTGTGAGGCCGGTTGGATTTACTGACACATTTTCTGAAATGACATTGGTAGAGAAATTAACATGAATTTCTCTGGCAACAGCTATGGTGGGACATTCCTGCAGTCAGCATGCCAATTGAACGCTCCCTCGAATCTTGAGACATCTGTGGCATTGTTATGTGACAAAACTGCACATTTTAGAGTGGCTTTTTATTATCCCCAGCACAAGGTGCACCTGTTTTATGATCATACTTTTTAATCAGCTTATTGATATGCCACACCTGTCAGGTGGATGGATTCTCTTGGCAAAGGAGAAATGCTTACTAACAGGGATGTACAAAATTTGAGCGAAATAATCTTTTTTTGTGCGCATGGAACATTTCTGGGATCTTTTATTTCAGGTCATGAAACATCAAATCAAATGTTATTTGTCACATGTGCCGAATACAACAGGTGTAGACCTTACAGTGAAATGCTTACTTACAAGCCCTTAACCAACAATGCAGTTTTAAGAAAAAAATAAGTGTTAAAGTATTTACTAAATAAACTGAAGTAATTAAAGAGCAACAATAAAATAACAGTAACGAGGCTATATACAGGGGGTACCGGTACAGAGTCAATGTGCCGGGGCACCGGTTAGTCAAGGTAATTGAGGTAATATGTACATGTAGGTAGACGTAAAGTGACTATGCATAGATAAACAGAGAGTAGCAGCAGCGTAAAAATGGGGGGGGGGGGGGTCAGTGCTAATAGTCCGGGTAGCCATTTGGTTAGCTGTTCAGGAGTCTTATGGCTTGGGGGAAGCTGTTAAGAAGCCTTTTGGACCTAGATTTGGCGCTCTGGCACCGCTTGCCGTGCAGTAGCAGAGAGAACAGTCTATGCCTAGGGTTGCTGGAGTCTTAGGCAATTTTTAGGGCCTTCCTCAGACACAGCCTGGTATAGAGGTCCTGGATGGCAGGAAGCTTGGCCGTGTGATGTATTGTGACCAACCCTTTACATGTTGCGTTTATATTTTTGTTCACTATAGTCTCTCTTCGGTTCCTCCAAGGATCTCCTGGGGGGATTGCCATCACCACAGCAGCTACCACGGCCTGATGATGTCATCCCGAACCAAGTCCAGCCCCTGGATCCTTCATCTGCAGCCCTTGACTTTACCCGGTCCGTTCTCATTCCCCTCCCCCTGAATCCTTTCTCAAATCCACATCCTTCCATTCAATTTCCCCAATAAATATTCAAAATCCCTTTCAATGTCTGGTCCTCAAACTCGTGAAACCTCATGATAGGGTCATCCACTTCAGCCTTTTGAGAGCGTTTCATGAGCATTTCAGCGTTTCATGAGCGCACTCACATTTGACTTGGATGTTTTTGTCTTAATGCCCTCAAGTCATCTAGCAATAAACTAGCCATGTCAAAGGAAACAATACCCACTGTCTTAATCTGGGGTACCTGTCCAGACCAAAACAGCCAAGCTCCCCCCACCTACCAATTAACCCTTATAAAAGTCTAGCAGGTCACAGTCAGGCAGACAAGCAGCCTAGAGGGGCTGACACACACCACCACCACCACCCCCTCCACAAGCACATCAGCCCCTTCCCAGCTGCTCCACCCTGGTTCCATCACCAAACAAACAGTGGGACTAATAGACTAACCCCCTTCTCCCCCTCTCCGCATCAGGCCTAATGTCTCTGATGATGGCTAAGGCCTTGGCTCTGAGTGGCAGCCCCAGTCATCAGATCCCCCCCTCACTGGCTGCTCTTTTCACCCCACTGTTTGGAGAGGCTCAGTGATGGGTGTCTGTATGGGAGTCTGGCCCAGTCTGCTATGACCAGTGTGACAGGGTTAACCAGCTCGACCAGCCAGGCTGGCCCTCTGTCCCGCTCGACCCCCCCCCCCCCCCCCTCCATGCCCGCATCGCCCCGAGACATGTGGAGGGTGATCTGGCCTGGCACCGCAGGGGCTGCCCTGGCTGGTGCTTTGCTGGTGGTCTCTGCGGCCTATTAGTGTCCTGCTATCGGCCTGTCAGCCTGACAAAACAGGGCCCTGTCAAATTAAAGAGGGACGGGGATATGTATTCAAACGCACAAGGGAGAGAGAAAAAAATACGAGCCGGGAAGAGGGAAACCACCGGTGCTAATGTCGACTCTAAGCGAGAGTGACAGGCTGGGCCGATCGGTCGAGAGAGACCGAGATGGAGGAGAGAGAGAGTTCCAGTGGCTGATGATGTAGGGGTGGACTTGTCCTGAGGAGACTTGTTAGAGGTCCAGACAGACTAAGTCAGACAGCCACCATTTCCTGGGGATCTAAACCCAGGTAAAAAGCTCCAAGTTCGGGTGAACAGCTTGGAGTCATTTCCATCAACTCAGGTTGGACAGATTGGTTCTGTGTGTGCATGTTGTTGTGTGTTTCTCTTTGTGTGCACAGTGCATGCTCATACCAAGTGACCTTTTAGACTTATGCATGGAGCAGATAATACAAAATACATTTGTCTTACTTTTATTGTGTATACAGGCCTACTAGTGTATCTCTCCCTGTTGCTGGTAAATATACAGTGCCATCAGGAAAACATGTCAGCTCAACCATTTCACCTCCAAGGGCTTGAAAGCCGCCCTAGACATGCCATGCTCTTTGAGGTTACAAGCATATTCCATTTCTTTCACTTGGCCTTGAGGGCTTGGTTTTACGGGAGTTAAGGGACAAAGTGGAAGTCCCAGCACAGAGCTAATTGGAACATCTATGTTGTCATTGTGTCAGTACAGTGTTGCCACAGTGAGGGCAAATATGACTACTGCAGAGCTATGGAAAATTGCCATTATGTTGAGTGTGGCTCTTGCTGCGTGACATAATTCAAGGAAGCGCTACTGGTGTGTTAACTAGTGTTCTGACTGCTGTGTCTTCGGGGGTTGCTCAAGCTATAGGACGTGTTCAACTTGAACGGAAACCTAGCGGTGTGTGGGCTATAGCAGACACTACTGGAGGGTTGCTGGAGCACCGAGGTGCTACTATGCGTTGAGTTTGTGTACGACTCTAACGATGCGTCTCAGTTTCGGAGAGAGGGCCTCCTCTGCGCTCCTTTCTGTCGCTGTGCGTTTGCTGAGACGGAGAGGTTGATGCACAGTGGCAGCTCCCCCCTCGCAGCCACGGGCCTGCCCACAGCCACTGCAGATGATAGTTTTAATTGCTTTCAATCTTTCAGGCTAGTCCCTACCCACTGGCATAGAGTGCTTGTGTGTTTTTGTGTGTGTTGATTGTGTATGTAGGTGTGTGTGTGTGTGTGTGTGTGTGTGTGTGTGTGTGTGTGTGTGTGTGTGTGTGTGTGTGTGTGTGTGTGTGTGTGTGTGTGTGTGTGCGTGCACTTATGTCTGTGCATTCTTTTTCTTTGTGGATCTGTGCCCACGTGGTGTGTGTGTTTGTAAATCTAATACCCTTATAGGAATGCATGTGTTTTTATGTTTTTTCTCTCTCTGTGTGTGTGTGTGTGTGTGTGTGTGTGTGTGTGTGTGTGTGTGTGTGTGTGTGTGTGTGTGTGTGTGTGTGTGTGTGTGTGTGTGTGTGTGTGTGTGTGTGTGTGTGTGTGTGTGTGTGTGTGTGTGTGTGTGTGTGTGTGTGTGTGTGTGTGTGTGTGTGTGTGTGTAAATCCATTATCCTAATAGGAAAGCGTGGATATGAATGCATTTTATTGCCAGTGAAATAAACAGAAAGTAAACATACAATCCAAATTTTTGTCAAATAATATCGTCAGGATATCTTGTGGATAATGTGCTGATTAAACTACATTAAAGTTGATTTTCCAATAACATGTTGATGACACTCAAACTCAATGAATGTAATATCATACAGTATAAACAATTACATGCAAACATTTTCACAAGGAAATACTGAGATCCTATTTTTCCATTTTCAAAGGCTATGTGTGGTTATAAATAATTCACTCTGGGGTTTTCATGCAAAGACCACACACACACACACACACACACACACACACACACACACACACACACACACACACACACACACACACACACACACACACACACACACACACACACACACACACACATATCTGTAAAAGCATTTCAGGCCCGGCGAACTACAAAACCAACTCGTCAATAATTCAATAAGAATGTCGAGCTGACATAACAGGGCATAGAAAACAGTACGCAATAAAAAGGTACAGTCATTTACTTAACGTGCCTTGGAGAGATGCTTTCCTCACGTTGATTCAGCCACAGAGTCAATCATTATGTGTGTTAATCCATTGATAGACCTTCTCCTAACTTTATAACCTGTAAGGCAACCCAGGTGTTAGGTTTGCGGTCCAATTTCGGCTTAGATTCAATCCGGACTGCAGAAGATCTGCGCTATAGCGCGATTGAAATTTAAAGGCAAAGTTCCTGCGTTCGGGGAGACTACGTTCACGGTAAACGCAGCATATGTCGCCTCAATCGGAAATGACCTTTACATTTCAATCACGCTATAACGCAGATCTTCTGCAGTCCGGATTGAATCTAAGCCGAATTTAATCCGAGGTCCGGATTGAATCTAGCCCTAAATGTCAACTGAGGTGATGATTAGAAAACAGTGATTTTGGTATAACTGATAGAGATGATTATGAAAGTTTTCGGAGTACTAGGCTTCACTCCATGTAAGAAGTGGTGATGTACTACAGACATAGTATAGAGACTATAAGAAGACCGTGCCTCTGAGCTGTCGTAGCATCTCTAACCTATCCCGAGCCCCTGAAACCATTGCCAACCCTTTCCCCCTAAACTACTCCCCATTACATGCATTTACAACCCCCCCCCCCCTTCATGTCCACACCCCACACACACAGCGAGTGTGCACTCTCCTCTCCTCCTAAGGATGGAGCGGAGTGGAGTTGGAGCCCCTCTCTCTGGCCGGGGGGCATATTAAGCCCCTAACATTCCCACAGAGGCTAATCTCCATCCATTTAGAGGGCTGTAATATTTAATGAGGAGCCCTGGCCTTGCTCCCAGTGCCACGCGCCCTGGCACGCCTCATATGTTCACATGAGAGGGAGGCCAGCCCAGGGGCGACAGAGAGGAATTCACTGCTAAAAGCCCCACACAATGCAGTCGACCACAGAGCCACATTGCTGCTTTTCCCTCAGTCCATCTAACTGCAGTGGAGATGGGAGGAAAATACTGAACACACCTTGGTTTAGATTAGATAACTACCCTTCCAGTAGTGGACGATGCAGTGTCTAAGCGATTTGGTACCATAAAAGATACTTGATTAACTATAAATCTCCCCAATAAATATATATGGTCAGTTAACTTTTTTTTTAAACGAAAAGTAAAACTTGCATTATATGTTTACTTTACTTTTAAAGTAAACATATATAAATGAATAAATGTGACTACATTCAGGAAGTGGGGCATTTGGCTCTAGTTCCTACTTTACAGTTGGGCCGTTTGGAAAAAGAAAGTACCATTCCTAGCAGTCCTGAAGCTCTTCCACCGGACAGCACTTACACACTCTCTCTCTCACCCTCACACATTCAACTGAAGGTCAATATTCACACAAGAAGTGTGAAAAGGCTGGGTGGAAAAGGGTACAGCGCCTCTGGTTTTAACAAGCGCGCATGTGTGTTCATGTGTGCGTGCGTATGTCCGTAGTGCACGTGCAAGTGTGTGGAGGGAGTTAGGAGACACTATATGACACTACTACCCTGACACCGTCGGGGAGAGTCAGAAATTCCAGAAAGGCAGTGATTTTTTTGGGTGTGTTTTTTTTAAACGTAACATTTGCGTTACTAAGTCGCGGAGTGGCGAACGTGTCAGGAGGGAGGACATAGAAGTGCATGCTCTCTGATTCAAACTGACTCTAATGGGGAGGCCTGGTGAATTTTTCATACAACCCAGAGGGGGTGGAAGAGCAAGCATACTGGGGACATTATAACCTCCATCTCTGGAGGAGAGAGAGAGAGATAGAGAGACCTTACTCAACACTATTCTCATTCCCATATTTCCATTCGTAATGCTTTTAATATAATCTATGATAATTACCAGACATAGTTAATATGTGTTGAACTCAAGCTAAAGCCTCTACTCTTAGAAATATTCCCCCAGACAAAATATAATGCACCCGGATGATTGTGAAAGTTTCTTGTAAATGTGAAGTACTGTATCATTTTACTGACACATACAGTATTTCAAGTAATTGTGAATTTGGCATGTTGAAGACAAGAATCACAATAGAGAGACACGCTAGATAGCTAGTTGACGTGTACCTGTAGAGATTTCTGCACTGATCAGTGTGAAATACATGTACACTATATATACAAAAGTATGTGGACACCCCTTCAAATTAGTGGATTCGGCTATTTTAGCCACACCCGTTGTGGACAGGTTTCTAAAATTGAGCACACCGCCATGCAATCTCCATAGACAAACATTGGCAGTAGAATGGCCTTACTGAAGAGCTCAGTGACTTTCAACATGGCACTGTCATAGGATGCCACCTTTCCAACAAGTCAGTTCATCAAATTTCTGTCCTGCTATGAAGTGGAACCGTCTAGGAGAAACAACGTCTCAGCCACGAAGTGGTAGGCCTTCACACGCTCACAGAGCGGCACTGCCGAGTACTAAAGTGTGTTGCGTGTAAAAAAAATAGTCTGTCCTCGGTTGCAACTCTCACTCTCGAGTTCCAAACTGCTTCTGGAAGCAATGTCAGCGCAAGAACTGTTCGTCGGGAGCTTCATGAAATGGGTTTCCATGGCCGAGCAGCCGCACAAAAGCCTAAAATCAACACGAGCAATGCCAAGTAAGTGCTGGAGTGGTGTAAAGCTCGGTAGAGGAGGAATAATGGTTTGGGGCCGTTTTTCATGGTTTGGGCTAGGCCCCTTAGTTCCAGTGAATGGAAATCTTAAAGCTACAGCATACAATGACATTCTAGACGATTACGTGCTTCCAACTTTGTGGCAACAGTTTGGGGAAGGCCCTTTCCTGTTTCAGCATGATAATGCCCCCATGCACAAAGTGAGGTCCATACAGAAATAGTTTGTCGAGATTGGTGTGGAAGAACTTGACTGGCCTGCGCAGAGCCCTGACCTCAACCCCATCGGACACCTTTGGGATGAATTTGGACGCTGACTGCAAGCCAGGCCTAATCGCCCAACATCAGCACCCTGACCTCACTAATGGAAGCAAGTCCTCGCAGCAATATTCCAACATCTAGTGAAAAGCCTTGCCAGAAGAGTGAAGGCTGTTATAGCAGCAAAAGCGAGACCAACTTCATATTAATGCCCATGATTTTGGAATGAGATGTTCGACGAGCAGGTGTCCACATACTTTTGGTCATGTAAATTAAATAAAGGTTAAATACATTTTTAAATGAATGTAATGTATGTATCAACTAAAGATAGTTCATGAATAACTTTAGAGCGTTTCATATGGAGTTTTACAGAAGATATGGTTGTAACCTAAAACTGAACAAAATGTGACTTGTTTGGTTAATCTTTTTAAGTTTCCATGTTTTTCATTTTTGTTTCTGTTATTATTAAACAATATTCAAGTGCTCTTTCTTACTAGGATATCAAATTCTTGTGTCAACAATTCACTAATACAAGGTAATATCCGGATTCATAAAGGATCACATTTAGGATTACATTCTGTTTTATGAATCTGACAAAAGCAGGATAAACATCCACGTTTTAATGGAATGAACATTTCTGCAAGAAAGCTCTTAAAAAAATATCCATCTGTTCAATGGACACGTGCCAGAGCTCACCCAGATAGCTCGTAGCACTGTCTTGCGTATGCAAATATGTTTTGCCTGGAAATCTATTTGGAGTTGCTCGAAGGAATCCAGAACGGGCCTCCTTCTGTCTTCCCCACCGGCTCACGCGGGCCTCCCTCGCGCCGTCTATGTCCTCTCGCGTGGAAGACATTTCACCAGCTCACACACGCAGGGACGAGCAGCGAGCTGCATGCACCGCACCGCCTCCGATGGCCCAACCATGGGCGATTATGCAGATCTCACAGGCCGCCGCCGCTGCTGGCTCCCTCCGTCTCCGCGAGCAGATCAAGGCGCTCCGCAAGTGTTTGCTCAGTTGTACAATACACGCAAAAGACCCCATTCGAAGGACATGGAGTAAGTAATTATAGGCCTACTGTTTCACTAGATGGCCATAAAGAGGTGAAAATGGCTCTACAATAAATGTTTAGGTGTTGTGAGTAAACCTAACTTTAAGGTAAAATGTTCAGAAATTGTTTAATGGTTCAAAACATCAATATGGTACTAAAACTGAGACCAGGTTGTATATAATCCTATAAAATAATGTTTGAAACAAATATGCTGATAGTGGATCTTGTATAAAGGGTTCCCAATGGTGTTTTTGTCACTAAAGTCTATTCTTATTTTGGAAAATATGAAATATACTGCCGAACAAGAACACACAAATTGGACTTTTGAGATGTTCCAAATAGGCTCAATGACTGCTGCCATAAACCTTCACTTCAGTACAAAATAGGCCAATATAATGAATTGTTCAGAAATATTCCAAAATATTCCTACTCACTAATTAATCTCTAGTCTCCTGCAATATGGGATGTATTCATAGTTCATTCATAGTTCACCCGATCTCCAAAAGTTCAAAAACTTGACTTAACTTGAAAGTTAATCAACCGTAAGTAAAAGTAAAGAGGATATGGTGATATGGTGTGTATGGGTTGGGGGTGTGATGGGGGTGGTGTGTGTTGAGTGTGTGTGCGTCTAGGCTGGAAGGCAGCTAGCACTCCTCTTGGGCATGGATGCGAGAGGAGAGAAAGGAGGAGAGGAGAAACAGAGATGTGTGGTTGAAACCAGAGGGCTGAGGAGCCTGCCTGGGCAGATGGTCCACAAAGGTGTTACTACACAGTGAGTGGGCAGCGCGATTGATGCATTGCAACATTCAAGAAGGTGGAACATTTGGCTGCTGACCCGCAGTCAGAACTCATTCGCCCTCCCCTCCTTATTTAGCTGCTGCTGCTGAGAGCCGACGGGGGATTGGGTCCGAATAAACACACACAAACTCGGAACGCCGCACTTTCCCACCCTCTGGGGGGCCTAGGCTGTATGTTCACTGGAAACTCCTCCTTCCTCTCCAAGGAGGTCAAGATGGAGGGGGAAGAGAGAACGGGTTCATAGTGCCACAGAAGAACAGGCACACTAACTACAGCACATAGCTGCTACTAAGTCAGCACAGGGACTTGACACATGCTTCCCCACTGGGCACACACTGGTTGAATCAAACGTTGTTTCCACGTCTTCTCAATGAAATTACGTTGAACCAACATGGAATATACGTTGAATTGACGTCTGTGCCCAGTGGGTTCTTTCAAGGGTCAATGTTATCAGGACTACACCCTACACTTCATTATTGGCGCAGTGAACAAATGTCTATACTGTTCATGTGGTGTTTCTTTTTAATGCAAACATCATTCACAACAGATAGGTTATTACACATAAAGAAATGGCCAATTCATTTTAGAACAATTAAACAATGGCACAGTATACCACCACTACTTTACCTTGTGAAGGTCTCACCGGCAATTGTAAGTAGAATACAAAGTGGATGCTCAAAAATACCTATTTTCTCTTTAATAAACACACACTTTTAGTTATGCACATGCCAAGATCTGATTTCAGACCCAAAAAGCATTCTTACATCAGTTTAAACATTGAACATTTATGAGAGGGAGTGTGATAACCAAAGGCAACATTATGGCAATAGCTTTTAAACATCACAATTGCAGGTTTGTCTCAAAGCGCAGTTAAATTATTAAGTATAGAAATAATGAATCATCCTTCTCTTTCAGCTTTCATTCACTCATCCCGTTTTCCATAAACAATTGTCAAAATAGTGGTAACATTGATTTTATTCTTAAATATGAACAATATCAAATCATTTCACGTGCATGATTTTAACATTGCAGGTCTAATGTAAACAGTTTCAATTTAGCCATTAGCGGGAACAAAAGCAATTGAAATCTTGAGCACAAGAATGCCACACTATTTGGGCTCCCGAGTGGCGCAGCGGTCTGGTCTTCGAATCCAGGCTGTATCACAACCGGCCGTATTTGGGAGTCTCAAAGGGCGGCGCCCAACGTTGTCCGTGTAGGCAGTCATTGTAAATAAGAATCTGTTCTTAACTGACTTGCCTAGTTAAATCAAGAAATGAAACCATGCATGATCATGAAATGTATTATTTGGCGCTCACTGATTAAACTAGCATATACTGCCATCTTGTGGTTAAATATGGTACATTCCATTGAAAATAGTGCTCACCAGCCACGTGACAAATGTATACAAACCCCTGGAAGCCTGGCATGAGGCCACAAAAATAAAATCATGCTGAGAGCAATAAATAAACTGGCTCTAACTAAAAAGGTTAATTTGCATACTGTATGCAATTTGTACTGAACATTCATGATAATTAGCAGGCTGCAAGAGGAGACTAATAAAGTTAAAGTTAAATAGTAGTGTACCACATTTTCACATCTTGCTTCATGAATTAACATAACTGCTGGAATGCTAATAAAATATGGTTAATCTCCCCATGCATGCATTAGGTGAGGACATACCGTATCTATCCTAAATAGTTAGTTATAAAAAGAAAGGACCTTTTGGAATCTGGTTTTGACATTTCTGCATAGACTTTTTAAACAACACAAAATGTCCATCTCTTCTTATGAACAACTGGTATTTTGTGAGGGAACATAGTTAATTGACTACATAAGGAATGCAAGTGACTAGATCTAGAAGACCAAACTAATGAAAAAAGGTCAGTAGCAGTCCAGCAGAGACACACAAACGGGTCACATCCGCGTTCGCTCGCGACTCCACTCCGAGTCAGTCATCATCAACCACCATCACATTCCCGTTCAGCTGGTACTCGATGGTGGCCCAGTCAAAGATGTTTCCTTTGGTGATCTTATGTTCGTAATGCAGGGCTTGTATCTGGCTTCTGGGCAGCACATAGTCCCACATGTTGAGGTCGGTCACTTCCCCCACAAAGCTCTGCACTGCCTCCAGGTCTCCCAGGTGTTTGTCCGGGTCTTGCCCAAGGAGGACGGTCCCCTTGGGACGGATGGTGTGGCCCGGCTTGTACACCTGGTAGGTGCTGCGGCGGCCGTCCACCCAGAAGGCGGCCAGCCCGGTACGGGACTCCCAGGTGAGGCAGAGACTCGTTCTGAATGTGGTGATGGGCGGCAGGTGGAAGAAGGCGCCGTCGCCACTCAGGTAGAAGGCGATGCGGCCGTCTTTCTCGCGCCACACGTTAAGCTCGTCGTAGTCGGGCGTGCGGTAGGCGAACAGGATGATCTGCCGCTCGCCCTCCAGCTCGGTGGCCACGCGCATGCACAGCGTGAACGCCCGCAGGCCCATCTCCTTTTGGGGGATGAGCGCCACGAAGCTGAAGTCCGTCTCATACGGGAAGACCAGCACCTTCCCGCCCAGGCCAACTGTAAACACCACCACAAACAACATCAACTGTCTATTAGAGCAGTCACTGGAGAAGATGACAACAGTATTGTGGAACATTAATGGTGTTGTCTGAATGGGACTTGAACCCGGGTTCCCGTGACTGTCAGCCCAGCAATCGTTAAACCAAGAGGTCCAAACCACTTGACGGTCACTAGATGTTGTACTGCCGTCACAACAGTATAAAAACAGCGTGGCATGAGAGCAATCTGAATATGATGAATTCTCTTAGAAGTGCAACATTTAAAAAAAAACATGAGTTAATAGGGATTTTTTTACTTGAGGTATGCACACATGATATGAGCTAAAGGATTTACTATTTGGGATCTTAATAATAGTTAAGCAAAAAAAATCATTAAATAATCAATCGTACATTTTTTCCCTATATTCCATAGCCTACCAACCAAAACATACCTTCATTGGCTGAGGTGACACCCACGATACCCAGTAGGAGTATGAGCCTGGCAGTTATCTACCACAACAAACACATATCAGAATGGCAAAACACGCCACTACTACGGTCATTGTGAAAATAATAAATAGTAGTAAATACATCATATACTATAGTAAAGTGCATATCCTGTTAACAAAATGCTTCAGCACACAAAACAGTATTGCTCTTACCATGTTGATTTAAGGTTGTTATTCCACTGAAAGGTGATGATGCTAGCGCACTCGGTCACGCCTGTCTATTCTTAATGCCATGGTGTCTGTACGCCTCTTCCCTCCTAGTACCAGACCATTACATCACTTCAATGGACGGCTGTGCTGACAATGGACCCGGTGTGTGCAGGGGGGGGATTGGGTCTGGGTGACACTGGCCTTTTTGTTTTGACTGACACGCCCGGGCGGACGTGCGCACACACTTTCAGAACATGTGATTGTGGGTGTGTATTCTCTATTAATTAATTGAATGACTGTTTTGATTAAGGGTGAATTCTAGGTCCAGCAACCTCATGGTCTCTTGTGCATGTACAATTTTGTTTCGACCGGTACTAATGTCTGATTGACAGGTTGATTTACTTACAACTCTTCTTTTTGCTGTCTGTTTTTCGATTTCCCAACCTCCCTAGCACGACACACACCTCAGATGCTGGAAGCAGCACCCCTTGGAGCAGGTTAAGGACCCCTTGGAGCAGGTTAAGGGTCAGGTGCCTTGCTAAAAGTGCTAGATGTGATCAAAAGTAATGTGCGCAAAAATCAGATGAACATTTCACAAGGAGACAAAAAGGAACAAACCAAGGTCATGTGTATAATTAACATATCTACATTTAATACAGTTGTTTATTCTCAAGCTCTTCAGAAGTCCTCAAAAAGCCAACTCCTCACCCCAACACAAAACCTGCAGTTCACTAAAATCACATACATTCAGTTGAGAAATCGGACTTACGTAAACTAATTGAGGAAAAACTGAGAAATATCTAAGACTGTCAACAGCCGAGAATTCCAAGCTCCTAGTCAAGGTACTGCAACACTGATTGTTGTGATTGGTTAGAAATGCTGGAAGGGGGACATAGTTTAGATCAAAATAGGGAAAGACACTGAAATGAGAAGGTATAGGAGACTCTCAAAGTATTGGGAACATGACTGCTTTGACCATTAGGCAGTTGTCACACTTACATTTGTAAAGTTGTGAATACCTACGGCCACTGTGTGGTTATAGTAAAGTAGGCACGTTCTTTGCAAAGCAGACCTGAATGCTTATAACAACCTGAGCAGACCTCATGCTTAACAATGTAGGGAGTCCATTGTCATGTCAAATGCATACTGTACCGGCGGTTGTACTACTAGCCATCAGCCAAACATTGTCCAAGCGCACGCACCTATCGTTTCGTCTCTAATAACAGCAATTACAGCACAGGCCTTCGAAAAACAGGTTTCAAGAACTTCAAACCCAAAGAGAAAGTAAAGACGATGTTCTCGTATGATAAAAAATGCAGATATCTGAACCATTACAGGAGGAAATTGAAACGACCTTGTAGAGTCTCTATGCAGCACTTTAAACTGATGAATTGTCTATCATTCAAATCTCCTTTTTGGATCACGACAAGAATGCCATTTGGTACTACTGTAATAATACATACAACTCGTTGTAAAATAAATTGGGTTTAATCTATTCACTCTCACTATATGCATACATTCAACATAGTATAACTGCCCGCTATGAGGGACTGATATAATGCAATAGAGGACCGTTGACCATCGGTTGGAACATTATAGTTTGTATGATCTTGTTATAACTACACATCACAGGCAATGACATGAAGCAGACCGACTTGGTTGGTCAGTTTTTCTATAATACATTTCTCACATTTGCTATTATCTTGCATTAAAAAAATCCACACTAGATTGTTTGAAAAGTAAAATAACAATTTGGCATCAAATTGACCAAGACCGCCAACACTGAATTGTGGGAAATAAGTCATTACAGTACAACTAACCCATTATGTTAAAAAAAAATCGAAGTAAACAAAAATACTGGAGTAAGAGTTAGATAAAAGGCTAATATTTTCATCGCTTGGGTAGATAGTTCCAATGGTTATATTTGAGAAGAGATTGGAAGCTTTACATTAGAGGGTTTTGAGACCAGCGTGCAGTGCGATGTGTTCAGAGAGGATTGTGGCACAGAGAGATAGAGGGGAAGAGAGAGACCTGAGAAACATGGCCCCTGATTCTGAGGGATAGAGGACTATCAGAGGAAGGGAAGTGATAAAGAAAGATTCAGAGAGAAGGGGAGAGAGAGGAGACCGATTTAGAAAGAGAGGAATCACCTGGAGATATGGCTGTCATTTTGCAGTCCATAGTGTGACCCCCCCTATGTGTAAAGTGCAGGTCCAGGAGGGAGTTTGTGAATTCTGTCACTTCCTTTTTTCTTATTTTTTTTCTTGACACTTCTGGTGTGGGTCTCAGCTCTGGGACGTGTGGATCTACGAGCCATAGGGGGTTCAATAGTCCTCCACCCAACCGTTCTCCTGGATAAAGGCGTCGATGACCTCCTTCATGGCCAGGTTGGGGATCAGCTGGTCGTGAGTCAGAGGACTCCGGGTGACCGGGTCAAAATGGCCCACTCGCTACAGAGGACGGAGGAAAAATGGAACGATTGTTTGAGGTATTGGTGTAGCTGTGAGATGGTGGCTTTCATTATTATGCATAGTTTACAGTTTGCTTTGGATAGTATTACCCCTGTGGGTGAGTGGTTGATCGAGTAGGAACGGCAAGTGTATTTATAGCAATCTAAATTGGTGGTAATTTAGCGGTAAGTGATCGGTAGTGTGGATAAAACAGTATGTCTATGAATGGGCAACGGTTTATCTATACTTCTGCCGAGTAGATGTCTATAAAAGGATGGAATACTGTACCTGTAGATGCTCCTCAATGTCCTTGCGGTCGTAGGTGATCCCACTGGGGGTGATGCAGGGCTCCCTCATCAACTCAAAGCTGATCTTTCCACACAGGTAGTCAGGGATCTCCCGCTTCTGTGGGGTTCACAAGAATAGACATGCATGTAAAATGATACATACAGTTGAAGTCGGAAGTTTACATACACCTTAGCCAACTACATTTAAACTCAGTTTCACAAAAAATTCCCTGTCTTAGGTCCATTAGGATCACCACTTTATTTTAAGAATGTGAAATCTCAGAATAATAGTAGAGAGAATGATTTATTTCAGCTTTTATTTCTTTCATCACATTCCCAGTGGGTCAGAAGTTTACATACACTCAATTAGTATTTGCATTGCCTTTAAATTAGTATTTGGTAGCATTGCCAATAAATTGTTTAACTTGGGTCAAACATTTCAGGTAGCCTTCCACCAGCTTCCCACAATAAGTTGGCTGAATTTTGGCCCATTCCTCCTGACAGAGCTGGTGTAAGGTATGTAGGCCTCCTTGCTTGCACACACATTTTCCAGTTCTGCCCACAAATTTTCTATAGGATTGAGGCCACTCCAATATAGAGGTCGACCGATTATGATTTTTCAACGCCGATACTTGGAGAACAAAAAAAAGCCGATACCAACGATTTTTAAAATGTATTTGTAATAATGACAATTACAACAATACTGAATGAACACTTATTTTAACTTAATACATCAATAAAATCAATTTAGCCTCAAATAAATAATTAAACATGTTCAATTTGGTTCAAATAATGCAAAAACTAAAATTGTTGAAGAAGAAAGTAAAAGTACAATATGTGCCATGTAAGACAGCTAACGTTTAAGTTCCTTGCTCAGAACATGAGAACATATGAAAGCTGGTGGTTCCTTTTAACATGACTCTTCAATATTCCCAGGTAAGAAGTTTTAGGTTCTAGTTATTATTGGAATTATAGGACTATTTCTCTCTATACCATTTGTATTTCATTAACCTTTGACTATTGGATGTTCTTACAGGCACTTTAGTATTGCCAGTGTAACAGTATAGCTTCCGTCCCTCTCCTCGCTCCTACCTGGGCTCGAACAAGGAACACATCGACAACAGCCACCCTCGAAGCAGCGTTACCCATGCAGAGCAAGGGGAACAACCACTCCAAGTCTCAGAGCGAGTGACGTTTGAAACGCTATTAGTGCACACCCCGCTAACTAGCTAGCCATTTCACATCGGTTACACCAGCCTAATCTCGGGAGTTGATAGGCTTGAAGTCATAAACAGCGCAATGCTTGAAGCACAACGAAGAGCTGCTGGCAAAACGCACGAAAGTGCTGTTTGAATGAATGCTTACGAGCCTGCTGCTGCCTACCACCGCTCACTCAGACTTCTCTATCAAATCATTGACTTAGTTATAACATAATAACACACAGAAATACGAGCCTTAGGTCATTAATATGGTCGAATCCGGAAACTATCATCTCGAAAACAAGAGGTTTATTCTTTCAGTGAAACCGTTCACGATTTTTTCTAACGGGTGGCATCCATAAGTCTAAATATTCCTGCTACATTGCACAACCTTCAATGTTATATCATAATTACGTAAAATTCTGGCAAATTAGCCAGCCCAAACTGTTGCATATACACTGACTCTGCGTGCAATGAACGCAAGAGAAGTGACACAATTTCACCTGGTTAATATTGCCTGCTAACCTGGATTTCTTTTAGCTAAATATGCATGTTTAAAAATATATACTTCTGTGTATTGATTTTAAGAAAGGCATTGATGTTTATGGTTAGGTACACATTGAAGCAACGATACGCACCGCATCGATTATATGCAACGCAGGACACGCTAGATAAACTAGTAATATCAACCATGTGTATTTAACTAGTGATTATGATTGATTGATTGTTTTTATAAGACAAGTTGCTAGCTAGCATTAAACTTTTCTTGGCTTACTGCATTCGCATATCAGGCAGGCTCCTCGTGGAGTGCAATGTAATCAGGTGGTTAGAGCGTTGGACTAGTTAACTGTAAGGTTGCAAGATTGAATCCCCTGAGCTGACAAGGTAAAAATCTGTCGTTCTGCCCCTGAAAAAGGCAGTTAACCCACCGTTCCTAGGCCATCATTGAAAATAAGAATGTGTTCTTAACTTCTTATGGCTGCAGGGGCAGTATTGAGTAGCTTGGATGAAAGGTGCACAGAGGTGCCCAGAGTAAACGGCCTGCTCCTCAGTCATAGTTGCTAATATTGGCATATTATTATTGGATAGAAAACATTCTGAAGTTTCTAAAACTGTTTGAATTATGTCTGAGTATAACAGAACTCATATGGCAGGAAAAAACCTGAGAAGTTCCACTTCCTGTTTGGATTTTTTCTGAGGTGGCAGATTTTCAACCAAGCTCTCATTGAAATTACAGCGAGATATTGATGAGTTTTCACTTCCTACGGCTTCCACTAGATGTCAACAGTCAATAGAACTTTGTCTGATGACTCTAATGTGAAGGGGGGCCGAAGGAGGAATTAGTCACCACTGCCACGAGCTGACCATGCTTTGACCACGAGCATTCACGTGATAGGCAGCTCCGTTCCATCGCTCAACTGAAGTCAATCTAATTCTCCGGTTGGAACGTTATTCTAGTTGTATGTTAACAACATTCTAAAGATTGATTCAGTACATCATTTGACATGTTTCTACTGAATGTTATGGAACTTTTGGACATTTCGTCACGTTATAGTGGACGCGCTTTGTGACTTTGGAATTGTTTACCAAACGCGCTAACCAAAGTAGCTAATTGGACATTAACGGACATTATCGAACAAATCAAGCATTTATTGTGGACCTGGGATTCCTAGGACTGCATTCTGATGAAGTTCATCAAAGGTAAGGAAACATATATCATGTATTTTCTGGTTTCTGTTGACTACAACATGGTGGCTAATTTGGCTATTGTTCTGAGCGCCGTCTCAGATTATTGCACGATTTGCTTTTTCTGTAAAGTTTTTTTTTTTTTAAATCTGACACAGCGTTTGCATTAAGGAGAGGTACAGTGGGGCAAAAAAGTATTTAGTCAGCCACCAATTGTGCAAGTTCTCCCACTTAAAAAGATGAGGCCTGTAATTTTCATCATAGGTACACTTCAACTATGACAGACAAAATTAGAAAAAAAATCCAGAAAATCACATTGTACGATTTTTATTTATTTGCAAATTATGGTGGAAAATAAGTATTTGGTCAATAGCAAAAGTTACTCAATACTCAATACTGTTATATACCCTTTGTTGGCAATGACAGAGGTCAAAGTTTTCTGTAAGTCTTCACAAGGTTTTCACACACTGTTGCTGGTATTTTGGCCCATTCCTCCATGCAGATCTCCTCTAGAGCAGTGATGTTTTGGGGCTGTTGCTGGGCAACACGGACTTTCAACTCCCTCCAAAGATTTATTGGGTTGAGATCTGGAGACTGGCTAGGCCACTCCAGGACCTTGAAATGCTTCTTACGAAGCCACTCCTTCGTTGCCCGGGCGGTGTGTTTGGGATCATTGTCATGCTGAAAGACCCAGCCACGTTTCATCTTCAATGCCCTTGCTGATGGAAGAAGGTTTTTACTGAAAATCTCACGATACATGGCCCCATTCATTCTTTCCTTTACACGGATCAGTCGTCCTGGTCCCTTTGCAGAAAAACAGCCCCAAAGCATGATGTTTCCACCCCCATGCTTCACAGTAGGTATGGTGTTCTTTGGATGCAACTCAGCATTCTTTGTCCTCCAAACACGACGAGTTGAGTTACCAAAAGGTTATATTTTGGTTTCATCTGACCATATGACATTCTCCCAATCTTCTTCTGGATCATCCAAATGCTCTCTAGTAAACTTCAGACGGGCCTGGACATGTACTGGCTTAAGCAGGGGGACACGTCTGGCACTGCAGGATTTGAGTCCCTGGCGGCGTAGTGTGTTACTGATGGTAGGCTTTGTTACTTTGGTCCCAGCTCTCTGCAGGTCATTCACTAGGTCCCCCCCGTGTGGTTCTGGGATTTTTGCTCACCGTTCTTGTGATCATTTTGACCCCACGGGGTGAGATCTTGCGTGGAGCCCCAGATCGAGGGAGATTATCAGTGGTCTTGTATGTCATCCATTTCCTAATAATTGCTCCCACAGTTGATTTCTTCAAACCAAGCTGCTTACCGATTGCAGATTCAGTCTTCCCAGCCTGATGCAGATCTACAATTTTGTTTCTGGTGTCCTTTGACAGCTCTTTGGTCTTGGCCATAGTGGAGTTTGGAGTGTGACTGTTTGAGGTTGTGGACAGGTGTCTTTTATACCGATAACAAGTTCAAACAGGTGCCATTAATACAGGTAACGAGTGGAGGACAGAGGAGCCTCTTAAAGAAGAAGTTACAGGTCTGAGAGCCAGAAATCTTGCTTGTTTGTAGGTGACCAAATACTTATTTTCCACCATAATTTGCAAATAAATTCATTAAAAATCCTATAATGTGATTTTCTGGATTTTTTCTCTCTCATTTTGTCTGTCATAGTTGAAGTGTACCTATGATTAAAATTACAGGCCTCTCATCTTTTTAAGTGGGAGAACTTGCACAATTGGTGGCTGACTAAATACTTTTTTGCCCCACTGCATATCTATAATTCCATGTGTATAACTTGTATTATCATCTACATTTATGATGACTATTTCTGTTGAAACGATGTGGCTATACAAAATCACTTGATGTTTTTTGAACTAGTGAATGTAACGTGCCAATGTAAACTCAGATCTTTTGATATAAATATGAACTTTATCAAACAAAACATGCATGTATTGTGTAACATGAAGTCTTATGAGTGTCATCTGATGAAGATCAAAGGTTAGTGATTCATTTTCTCTCTATTTCTGCTTTTTGTGACTACTATATTTCGCTGGAAAAATGGCTGTGCTTATTGTGGTTTGGTGGTGACCTAACATCATCGTTTGTAGTTCTTTCGCTGAAAAGCATATTTGAAATCGGACACTTGTGGGATTAACAACAAGATTACCTTTAAAATTATAAAACACATGTATGTTTGAGGAATTTTAATTATGAGATCTGTTGTTTGAATTTGGCACCCTGCACTTTCACTGGCTGTTGTCATATCGATCCCGTTAGCGGGATGCAGCCATAAAAAGTTAACTGACTTGCCTAGTTAAATAAAGGTGTAACGGTCATTATGGCCAAACAGTTCTATTTTTGTTTCATCAGACCAGAGGACATTTCTCCAAAAGTACGATCTTTGTCCCCATGTGCAGTTACAAACCGTAGTCTGGCTTTTTTATGGCGGGTTTGGAGCAGTGGCTTCTTCCTTGCTGAGCGGCCTTTCAGGTTATGTCGATGCAGGACTCGTTTTACTGTGGATATAGATACTTTTGTACCCGTTTCCTCCAGCATCTTCACAAGATTCTTTGCTGTTGTTCTGGGATTGATTTGCACCAAAGTATATTCATCTCTAGGAGACTGAACATGCCTCCTTCCTGAGCAGTATAACGGCTGCATGGTCCCATGGTGTATATACTTGCATACTATTGTTTGTTTCTGAGGACTTGGCTGATTCTTTTTATTTTCCCATGATGTCAAGCAAAGAGGCCCTGAGTTTGAAGGTAGGCATTGAAATACATCCACAGGTACACCTCCAATTGACTCAAATTTTGTTAGCCTATCAGAAGCTTCTAAAGCCATGACATCATTTTCTGGAATTTCCCAAGCTGTTTAAAGGTACAGTCAACTTAGCGTATGTAAACTTCTGACCCACTGGAATTGTGATACAGTGAATTATAAGTGAAATAATCTGTCTGTAAACAATTGTTGGGAAAATGACTTCTGTCATGCACAAAGTAGATGTCCTAACCGACTTGCCAAAACAATAGTTTGTTAACAAGACATCTGTGGAGTGGTTGAAAAACGAGTTAATGACTCCAACTTATGTGTATTTAAACTTCCGACTTCAACTGTACATGTAAATATAAATACTACCCCCTAGATGAGTGGTTCCCAAACTTTTTTTGAACCGTGATGGGATAAAAAAAGATTAACAGGGAAATTTGAAGTGTGCCGCATAATGTAGTGGTAATGACCTCCTAATCTGATCCATACAGCAAATCGTCTATTTTGTGAAACATTTTTTGTAGATTAAATAGGGTATATTTGAAGTAGTTTCATAGTTCCTTAATCGTGATGACTCATTTGTGTGTACCGAGGGCCAGATCCAGGTTTAAGTGGTCGCTTAGGCGCCCCGGACGCATTCTAAAAGGTGCCACTACGGACACAAAGCCATGTTCCGTTTATTTCTATGGAAGAGGCTGTGTTACAGCTAAGCCTAAATCAGACTTGCCTGTGCTAATGGCTCTCACAAGCGATGTAAAACGATACAAATGGCTTTGCTCGTGATGCGCGCCCCTCAAATTATACAAACCTAACAGCCTGAGCACACCGGACTTGAAACAACGATACAGATGTAACTGTGTGTGCCATTCAATGTTTTATCTGAGCCTCACTGGTGATTCCAAGTCAAAATTCCATGAGCATCCGACAGGTCACGTTTATAAGGGAGAGTTCGATGTCTTTAAAAATATATAATAATAATCTAGATTAGGAAAAATTTCACAGCACACCTGAGAGTTCATCAAGGCACACTGGCTGAAAACCACTTCCCTAGACACCATCTAGATCTGGGCCATATTCATTAGGTAACATATAGAAAACTGACTGTAAAAGGGACGGACTACCTGAACTTGTCCAATAAGAAATCCTCGTTTTCCACGGTAAAACATTTTGCTACGGTGTGCCCTAATGAACACAACCCAGTATAGGGGTTTGAAACACCAATGTTGACAGAGGCAAGACGGTGTCTTCTTAACTCACAATGACAATTACATGTACCAAGTCAACAACTATATATAGGCCCCGATAATCCTTCATAACAAGCCTCGACAAGCAACTTGAGGTGGTGGTTGCTGTAGAAACGGCTTGGACTGGAAATAGGAGGTGGAGTGCTAGTCTATTTTGGTAACCATAACACTGGCACAGCTAAGTGTCAAAGCAAGGGGGTGGGTCAGACCCAGCTGATCAGAGAAACAGAGTGTGGACAAATTGTTTTTCTCTAAATTAAATTGTGAAATTTTATGAATAAGATCAAATATTTATTGTTATTTCAGTAATACAGAGCTGTGTTGTGCTACGGCTAACGATAATGAATAATCAGTAAGATTTAGTGAAATTCGTCTGGATTGAAGGTTGACCACAATCGTAGTAAACGGTGTGTTCAACTAATTTAAAATGTATCACTCACTTTTCTCTTCTCGTCCACTTGTGAAAAGAGCTCCTCCATGTCCATAAAGAACTTGTCCTATTTAGGAGAAGAGCAGAGACTTGGGTGAGGCCTAGCACAGAGCACTAATACAAACGCCCCTCAATATCAATGAGATATGGAGAAATAGGCAACATGACAGAAATTCAGTTACACGACGCCAGTGCTCAATACTTTAAAAGCAACTGGTCCCTGTATATTGACATAGGAGGATATAGACATAACTTACATGTTTTGATTTGATTTTGACGACGTCACTGCCACTCGGATTGTCCGCCTCTTTGTTTTCCCGGCAATCCGCCACTTCCCTGAGAAAAATATAAAGACGTAGCATTTCCTTAAATCACTCACTAAAGATCCCAAGATGAATTGGGACAGAAAACGCACCCGCAAATTCTAATGCATTAACCCGACTTATTCCCCAAGATTTGCACCAACATCTCAACAATTTTATTATCACACATGATTACACATGTGTAGAACACTGGGAAGGATATGTAGCAACTCATTTAATGTCATTCAATGGGGGTTCTGGCAATGAACTCATACGCAATGAACTTGTATGCTTCCCCATAGGAAATGGAATATCAGTGCAGGCGTTTTGCTCATACACTAGTATGAGTCTAAGAGTGTTGCTCCAGGTCCCTCCCTCACCTCTCCTTCTCAGCCAGGATGAGTTTGGTGAGATAGGCAAGCAGCTCGTTCTCCTGGTTGATGCGCTTCTCCTCGATGCTGTTCCAGCGCTTCTTTTTGGCGAGCCGCAGGGCACTTGGGATGTCGTCTCCAAAGTTCAGCCTTTGCTCCTTGGCCAGGTTGTAAGCTGCCCACAGAACGGTTCCAGCTATCATTAATGTTGTCCATTGAAAGTAAAAGCTTACAACTGTTATGCGGCCCATTTTCCCATCTACAGATCTTAGCATTATTAAAAAGAACATTTTAGTTGCACTACAACAATCAAAACAATTTCAGTTTAGTACCATTACACAGTACTCAGCACCTCTGAGGTTTAGTTAAATTGCAGCACATAGCATTCTAACTAGCACTCAAAACAAAAATGCACATCAATGTTGTGTTGCAATACTGAGGGGGCCATATAATCATATTTATTAACTTTAAAAGACAAACTGAGCCTATACTGGTACTGCTATTCTGACTTTGTGAAGGCCCAGGCTTAATCTGTGTCCGGGAAACTGGCCTTAAGGGTTGATCCTGACCTCTCTGCAGGTTGCCGATGGCCTCGTCGTAGTTCTCCAGCTCCAGGTGACACTGGCCCAGGAAGAAGTGAGCCTTGACCGACTGGGGGTCCATCTCCAGCGCGTGCTTGCAGTCCGCCAGGGCTTTGTCGTGCTGCTGCAGCTTTAAGTGGCACAGAGCCCGGTTGGTGTAGTACACCGCCACCAGCGGGTTACGGTTCTGTTGGCAGGATACACACAAAACACAAACATATTGCACAGGCTACTGTTGTAAGGGTGCATCAGTCCAGCGTATAGGCTACTTTCTATACGTACATGAATCCATTCAAAATAGGTGAATAAGTCAGTGTCAATATCTCATGTCATACCCTTTCAAAGCATGCGGACAAGTCTAGCCATGTCAGCTACTACTACATCATCCGGCAGAAAGGGAGGTAGCTCGCTACTCACGATGGCTTTGCTGTAGCAGGTGGCAGCCTCCTGGTACTTGCGGCAGAGGAACAGTCGGTTGCCCTGTTCCTTCAGCTCCTGTGCTGTGGAACTCTTCTCCGGGCTGCCTGCCATCTTCTCCGGTGGCTCCGCGGCGCCTGCTCCGCGCTGCTTCCCTATCCTGTTCCCCGTCTCTCCGGCTGGCTAGCTGTCAGGTGAAAGAATGGCCAGGCCGTCTGTTCTTTGTCTTCTCACCAACTACAAACGAAAGATGGGCAGCGTCATGCAACAGTCAATGCCTTGCTGCTGCAATGCACCTGCACTGCATCGAGCGCTTCTGATGAGGTGCAGTCGCTGTGGCAACTCATAAATTGAGCAGCATATCCGTGTCAAGTCACGAAAGTTAGCTAGGTCAAGACTATAAGGTTAGCTATGCTTTCTAACGTTGGTCCACGTCGCAATGAAAAAAATAAGGTAGTTAACTAACCTAATATTGGACTAAAGGAGCCTAACATTACTCCTTACGCCAAGGAAGCCAAAACAGTCAAATACTCAATTGCGGTACGGTTCTAGAAACATAAATCGCTCTACTTTCATATCACATCAAAATCATTTAACAAATAAATACACACTGTCTGAACATCGTTTTAACCGGATTTAACACAGTTCCAGCACATAGTATTTTTCGTGACAACACGTTTGTGTCTACCGTTTACACGCAGGTGTTCCGAGACGCAGGTAGTTACAGTAATTAACACAGTGTCTGCCCACTGTCTTCTGTCTGTTTCCCGTAAACAAGAGCTGTATAACATGGAAATGTGCCCGTGTGGGAACCATAACCCTATAAAGGTGTGTATCAACTTAACCTTTTGATTTAACGTTATTTTATAAAATGATTTCTCGCCGATGTCAAAGATAATGTATTTATGCTTCCAAAATCGTACTGTTAATGTTCAGACCGAGCGTCGCTGCTCTTAACAAAACGTCACTCTACAGAAGACGCCTTCGTCCAATTATTTATGTGAAATGTAATGGAACTGTGAGTCATGGTCAAGCAACGGTGGTTAGCTAAGAAGGTAATTTAGCTAGCTAACTAATCTTAAAGCGAGCTAGAGTGGACTTTCCCCACCATGAGTTTGCGGTTGACTGAACTCGAAATTATGGCAAATGTATAGTACTTAACTACATTGCAACGTCCAAATCACTGCAAACCTCACAACAACCCCCCGCGAATAAACAACTAACGCTAGCCAACTAACGTTAGATGGTTAGCTTGCTAACGGCTAGCATTCCTCATATGCGGTTATTTATCTACTACTAGCTCTACACAACATAAACATATGTAACCTCACCTTCTCAAAGGAATTTCACATACAGGCGGTTGATGTGCCAGTATCTTTCGATTTCAATTCTTAATTTATTTGCTTTTCCCATTGAGCTGTCACGACAGAGCTGACAGGAGCTAGCAAGTTTGTTTTTATGCTGACGTCATGATGTAGACGACGGAAACCCGCGAGGTAGGCTTTAGTGAAAATACGTCTAACAGAATACACTCTTTGACAACATGTCATCAGATTATATATGCTCATGCAATTCAGAGGAATAATGGGTGTAAATGATACACGTTTTTAATATGTGCTAATTGATTCCGTATCATCAAAGTCAGGGTTGGTCTGATTGCCTTTCCGCAGCAACTGAGGCTCACATCACGCGTCTAGCTAAGCAAGGTTGGGTCTGACCAATTTGATGAAAGCAGCCCAGGAAGCGAAATTTCGTTTCATAGTATACCCGAAGGCAAAGTCATTGGGCGCGTTCGAGCGGATCACTTTTGTCATGACGTTGACCAACGTTGGTCACCGCATTTCAAAATGTGTTGCATTATGGGTATAAACATTTTCGGATTTGCGACTACATGCATAGAGGAAAAGGAAGACCCAACTCGGTGGAAAATCTATCTCCCTCCAGCAGATGGCGTTTTTTCGTTGTTTTTCCCCACCAAGCAAGGAGTTTTTTAACGGGGGTCAATGAAAGTCGAATTTGGTCAACAAAAAATGTATGGCTTATTTGCTACGTGAGGTTTATTTGATTGAACATAAGTTTCGTAATTCTTACGAGTGTACTGATATAAGTAGGACAAAAAACACTTTATATTGGAGTTTGCTATGCATATTCATGAAATGGGGCTAGTAGCATAGCATCTCTCCATTGAATGCAGGCGGTTGTCGTCAACAACCCTCTTCGAATATTCAAAAAAGGTTTACAATAATGAGATGTATCCAGCAATCCAAAGAAAGGATAGGCGGGAGCTAGACAGCCTGCCGTGCCGCTTTGCGAACAACGACTCCCATTGTTAGGGAGGAGAGACATGTATCTTGTCAGGATAGAGTACCACTGTATGGTACCCTTCATTCAGAAAAATACATATTTTTTTCCTAATTATCTTGCAAATCTCAATTTTGGATGAGACTGACTTTATGACCAACATGATCCTATTTACACTTTGTAGTACATTTTGACACTAGAATAAACGTTTGACTAATATTGATCCCACATAGGCCATTTTCTACCAGAGAAGTTGTTTGCCTTCAGTTTTGAGGGAGTGTCCAATTGGCATGATGACTGCAGGAATGTCCACCAGAGCTGTTGCAGATAATTGAATGTTCATTTTTCTACCATAAGACGCCTCAAGTCATTTTAGAGAATTTGGCATAATACCCATAAAACCTAGAGGTCAGACAGGGAAATGGTTCCAATCATTTTCCCACCGTACATTTAGGGGATTTTAGAAACACGTAAAATAAGGGCTGTGTTTCGTGTAGGCTTACCCGGGCATGACGTTTTGATAACTGTAAATCTCTCTAGGACAAGGTAGCTTTTATCAATATATTCACCTGTATTTAGCCACCCAAAATGAAATGCTAATTAGCTGCTAATGTGGCTATCATAAAGAACTACAAATACCATGATGATCTGGACGAGACTGCCGAATCAAGGCAAATGTAAGAATCTCTGGATTAACTATCTAATGTTAGCTAAATGTAGTAATTAATACATTGGCAAAATTTCTTTAAATGGACAGTTCTGAGAACTGTCTTGTGCAAATTTTACATTGACACAATACCTGTTAGGAAAGGTGTCAGCTAGAGATGATGTCCAGGAGCTTGCCGGGATTTGTAGTTTTGCATGATTTTAACTTTGATGCAAATTAGCATTATTTTTTTTAAATCTGAGAGTAAATAGATCCAAATATATTGATAAAAGTCACCTTGCCCGAGAGAGATTTACATGATTATCAAAACGTCACTACAGGGTAAGCCTACACGAAACACAGCCCTTATTTTAAGCGATTCTAAAATCCCTTATGGGGCAATTTAATGTTGGAAAAACTATTGGAACCATTTCCAACGGCTCTGGAGCAACGAACCGCCCTTGCTGTCTCTGCCTGGCCGGTTCCCCTCTCTCCACTGCGATTTTCTGCCTCTAACCCTATTACAGGGGCTGAGTCACTGGCTTACTGGTGCTCTTCCATGCCGTCCCTAGGAGGGGTGCGTCACTTGAGTGGGTTGAGTCACTGACGTGATCTTCCTGTCTGGGTTGGCGTCCCCCCTTGGGTTGTGCCGTGGCGGAGATCTTTGTGGGCTATACTTGGCCTTGTCTCAGGATGGTAAGTTGGTGGTTGAAGATATCCCTCTAGTGGTGTGGGGGCTGTGCTTTGGAAAAGTGGGTGGGGTTATATCCTGCCTGTTTGGCCCTGTCCGGGGGTATCATCGGATGGGGCCACAGTGTCTCCTGACCCCTGCTGTCTCAGCCTCCAGTATCTATGCTGCAGTAGTTTATGTGTCGGGGGGCTAGGGTCAGTCTGTTATATCTGGAGTACTTCTCCTGTTTTATCCGGTGTCCTGTGTGAATTTAAGTATGCTCTCTCTAATTCTCTCTTTCTTTCTCTCTCTCGGAGGACCTGAGCCCTAGGACCATGTCTCAGGACTACCTGGCATGATGACTCCTTGCTGTCCCCAGTCCACCTGGCCGTGCTGCTGCTCCAGTTTCAACTGTTCTGCCTGCAACTACGGAACCCTGACCTGTTCACTGGACGTGCTACCTGTCCCAGACCTGCTGTTTTCAACTTTCTAGAGACAGCAGGAGCGGTAGAGATACTCTTAATGATCGGCTATGAAAAGCCAACTGACATTTACTCCTGAGGTGCTGACTTGTTGCACCCTCGACAACTACTGTGATTATTATTATTTGACCATGCTGGTCATTTATGAACATTTGAACATCTTGGCCATGTTCTGTTATAATCTCCACCCAGCCCAGCCAGAAGAGGACTGGCCACCCCTCATAGCCTGGTTCCTCTCTAGGTTTCTTCTGAGGTTTTGGCCTTTCTAGGGAGTTTTTCCTAGCCACCGGGCTTCTACACCTGCATTGCTTGCTGTTTGGGGTTTTAGTCTTGGTTTCTGTACAGCACTTTGAGATATCAGCTGATTTAAGAAGGGCTATATAAATACATTTGATTTGATTTGATTTCCCTGTTTGACCCTTAGGTTTTATGACACCGCCACTGTCCATAACCTTTTCTATATGTCAACTGCATGACCTTTACAACAACCATGTGATCAAAGGTCATGAACTTTCAGAACCAAAGTATTGTGGGATACAACCTTCTGTTTTTTTGGAAGCAAAAAGCACTACATGCTGATAAATGGTTGATGTTGCCACCTATCATTGGGTATTATCAATGCATGTTTACTGTTTTGGGTGGATTACTATTTTGAACTTAAAGATGCACTATGCAGAAATAGCTTTGCCATTTCCTGGTTGCTAAAATTCTAATAGTTCATTTCAGTTTAGGTAACAAAACAAGCAAGTATAGTGTAGAGAATCATTGTACCATTTAAACCGCTGTGAAATATATTTTCCATAACCAAAAATATGGTATTTTCAGCTGTTTGAAGCTGGTGTACAAAACCAAAACTTAAAGACGCAAAAACAAAACATAAGAGCATGAAGCATAGAAAGTGCACATAGAACAGATCTACTGCTTCTTAGACTTGCTTTCAATGAGAAGGACAGATCTATTACTCACATTTCTATGTGTATTTTTCTGAGTCGCCCAAAAAGTTAAATATTGCATCTTTAAATACATATTTTTCCTGACATCCTTATAATCTAATTACATAGGCCTACATGTGATCCAAATTTTAAAATAAGTTCAGGAGTATACATTTGCTTAACAACTCACATAACTCATTCTGTGTGCAATAATAGTATTTAACATGATTTTTTAATGACTACCTCATCTC
This sequence comes from Salvelinus fontinalis, assembly GCF_029448725.1. NCBI lineage: Eukaryota > Metazoa > Chordata > Actinopteri > Salmoniformes > Salmonidae > Salvelinus > Salvelinus fontinalis. The sequence continues at coordinate 46,847,240 of NC_074665.1, read as the reverse complement.
TCTACCCCATACATACAATTATCTGCAAGGTCCCTCAGTTGAGCAGTTAATTTAAAACAGGTTCAACCACAAACACCAGGGAAGTTTTCCAAGTTGAGGTTTGAGATACAAAGTAAAGAAACATGTTCTTGTACTCTGAGTGCTCCTTTTTCTTTATTCTCCTGGATAGTCACCAGTTGAAGTATCACAAATATTTGTAGGATTTTTAAGTCCCTTGTTTAGGCTGGGCACATTTTGGTATACCTTCTTTCCAACGTTCTTGTATTTGTTTGTAAGTGTTGATTTTTAATCAACTCTGTCTGGTAAGACTTTTGCCATTCTGTTGCTTACGAGTTGTATTATTATTTTGTTGCAATTTTTTTATCGTGTTCAAGTCCGGGCTCTGGCTGGGTCAGTCAAGGACATTGAGAATTGTCCCGAAGCTACTCCTGCGTTGTCTTGGCTGTGTGCTTAGGGATATTGTCCTGTTGGAATGTGAATCTATGACCCAGTCTGAGGTCCTGCGCGCTCTGGGGCAGGTTTTCATCGAGGATCTGTCTGTACATTTCTGCATTCATCTTTCCCTCAATCCAGACTAGTCTCCCAGTCCCTGCCACTGAAAAACATCCCAGCAGCATGATGCCGCCACTACCATGCTTCACCGTAGGGATGGTGCCAGGATTCCTCCAGACGTGATGCTTGGCATTCAGGCCAAAGAGTTCAATCTTGGTTTCATCAGACCAGAGAATCTTGTTTCTCATGGTCTGAGAGTCTTTAGGTGCCTTTTGGCAAACTTTAAGTGGGCTGTCATGTGTCTTTTACTGAGGAGTGGCTTCTGTCTGGCCACTCTACAATAAAGGTGGTGCAGCGCTGCAGAGATGGTTTTCCTTCTGCAAGGTTCTCCCATCTCCACAGAGGAACTCTGGAGCTCTGTCAGAGTGACCATCGGTTCTTGGTCACATCCCTGACCATGGCCCTTCTCCCCCGATTGGTCAGTTTGGCTTGGTTTTTGTCAACTGTGGGACCTTATATAGACAGGTGTGTGTCTTTCCAAATGATGTCCAATCAATTGAATTCACCACAAGGGGACTCCAATAAAGTTGTAGAAACATCTCAAGGATGATCAATGGAAACAGGATGCACCTGAGCTCAATTTCAAGTCTTATAACAAAGGGTCTGAGTACTTATGTAAATAAGGTATTTTTGTTTTTTCTAATTTTTATAAATATGTAAACATTTCTAAAAACCTGTTTTCACTCTGTCATTATGGGGGCATTGTGTGTAGATTTTAGAATAAGGCTGTAACATTACAACATTTGGAAAACGTCAAGGGGTCTGAATACTTTCCGAATGCACTGTATATATATATATTTTCCCCACATTTTTGAACTAGGCCTTTACTACTCCTGTGTGAGTGGAGAAAAATACTCCTCAGCTGTTTGGGTTGTGTCAGCGTGTGTGTGTGTGTGTGTGTGTGTGTGTGTGTGTGTGTGTGTGTGTGTGTGTGTGTGTGTGTGTGTGTGTGTGTGTGTGTGTGTGTGTGTGTGTGTGTGTGTGTGTGTGTGTGTGTGTGTGTGTGAACGTATGTGGGTTTTGTTTGGGAGTGTCATTGTAGTGTGTACACTTAGGTTGGAGTCATTAAAACGTGTTTTTCGACCAATCCACACATTTCTTGTTAACAAACTCTAGTTTTGGCAAGTTGGTTAGGACATCTACTTTGTGCATGACAAGTCATTTTTCCAACAATTGTTTACAGACAGATTATTTCACTTATAATTCACTGTATTACAATTCCAGTGGGTCAGAGGTTTACATACTCTACGTTGACTGTGCCTTTAAACAGCTTGGAAAATTGGCTTTAGAAGCTTCTGATAGGCGAATTGACATCATTTGAGTCAATTGGAGGTGTACCTGTGGATGTATTTCAAGGCCTACCTTCAAACTCAGTGCCTCTGCTTGACATCATGGGAAAATCAAAAGAAATCAGCCAAAACCTCAGAAAAAAATTGTAGACCTCCACAAGTCTGGTTCATCCTTGGGAGCAATTTCCAAATGCCTGAAGGCACCACATTCATCTGTACAAACAATAGTACGCAAGTATAAACATCATAGGACCACGCAGCCATCATACCGCTCAGGAAGGAGACGCGTTCTGTCTCCTAGAGATGAATGTACCTTGGTGCGAAAAGTGCAAATCAATCCCAGAACAACAGCAAAGGACCTTGTGAAGATGCTGGAGGAAACAGCTACAAAAGTATCTATATCCACAGTAAAATGAGTCCTATATCGACATAACCTGAAAGGCCGCTCAGCATTGAAGAAGCTACTGCTCCAAAACCGCCATACAAAAGCCAGAATACGGTTTGCAACTGCACATGGGGACAAAGATTGTACTTTTTGGAGAAATGTCCTCTGGTCTGATGAAACAAAAATAGAACTGTTTGGCCATAATGACCATCGTTGTGTTTGGAGGAAAAAGGGGGAGGCTTTGAAGCCGAAGAACACCATCCCAACCGTGAAGCACAGGAGTGGCAGCATCATGTTGTGGGGATGCTTTGCTGCAGGAGGGACTGGTGCACTTCACAAAATAGATGGCATCATGAGGCAGGAGAATTATGTGGATATATTGAAGCAACATCTCAAGACATCAGTCAGGAAGTTAAAGCTTGGTCGCAAATGGGTCTTCCAAATGGACAATGACCCCAACCATACTTCCAAAGTTGTGGCAAAATGGCTTAAGGACAACAAAGTCAAGGTATTGGAGTGGTCATCACAAAGCCCTGACCTCAATCCCATAAAAAAATATGTGGGTAGAACTGAAAAAGCGTGTGCGAGCAAGGAGGCCTACAAACCTGACTCAGTTACACCAGGTCTGTCAGGAGGAATGGTCCAAAATTCACCCAACTTGTTGTGGGAACTTGTGAAAGGCTACCCAAAATGTTTGACCCAAGTTAAACAATTCAAAGGCAATACTACCAAATACTAATCGAGTGTATGTAAACTTCTGATCTACTGGTAATGTGATGAAAGAAATAAAAGCTCATATAAATCATTCTCTCTACTATTATTCTGACATTTCATATTCTTAAAATAAAGTGGTGATCCTAACTGACCTAAGACAGGGAATTTTTACTAGGATTAAATGTCAGGAATTGTGAAAAACTGAGTTTAATTGTATTTGGCTAAGGTGTATGTAAACTTCCGACTTCAACTGTATATAGTTTAGTGAGTTTGCGTAGGGTCAGTGCAAGATCTAGTCAGTGCAGATAGTTTGGGTACCATTAATTTATTATTTAGCAATCTGGCTATTTAGCGGTCTTGTGGGTAGAAGCTGTCTCGGAGCCTGTTGGTCCGAGAGCCGAGGCTCCCCTACCATGGGTCGGACAGTCGCAGAGTGAACAGTCTATGGCTTGGGTGGCTTGAGTCTTTGGTAATTTTTAGTGCCTTCCTGTGACATTGCCTGATATAGAGGTGCTGGATGGCAGGGAGCTCTATTCCAGTGATGTACTGGGCTGTCCATACCACCCTCTGTAGTGCTTTGCGGTAAAGGGTGGTGCATTTATGTAACGGTCCTGACCAGTTTTATGTTGTTTTTGTATGTGTAATTGGTCAGGGCGTTAGTTTTGGGTGGGCAGTCTATGTTATCTGTTTCTATGTTGGTTTTGGGTTGCCTGGTATGGCTCTTGATTAGAGGCAGGTGGTTTGCGTTTTCCTCTAATTAAGAGTCATATTTAGGTAGGGCGTTCTCACTGTTTGTTGGTGGGTGATTGTCTCCTGTGTCTGTGTTATGTCTTACACCATACGGGATTGTTTCGGTTGTTCGTTTCGTTTCGTTTTGATGTAGTATGTTTCCTGTCCGTAAGTGTTACGTGTTAGTTATGTAAGTTTATGTTCAGGTTTCGTCTACGTCGTTTTCTTGTTTTTGTATTTTTGAAAGTGTTTTGTTTTGCCATCAGCGTTTAAATAAAAAGATGGCTTATTTCCCTCAAGCTGCATTTTGGTCTGAAGATCCTTCTCTCCTCACCTCGTCCGAGGATGAGGAGAGAGACAGCCGTAACAGAATCACCCACCACGCTAAGACCAAGCGGCAAAGGAAAACTCAATGGAGTAAGGGACAGGTAAACCAGGACTCATGGACATGGGAGGAAATATTGGATGGAAAGGGACCATAGACTCAACCAGGAGAATATCGCCGCCCTAAAGCTGAGCTGGAGGCAGCGAAGGCAGAGAGGCGGAGATATGAAGAGGCAGCAAGGAGACGTGGCTGGAAGCCCGAAAAGCCATGGGAGCAGCAGGAGGCACTGAGGAGAGCAGAGGCTACCGGAGAGAGGAACCGGAGCTATGAGGGAACGCGTCTGGCACGGAAGCCCAAAAAGCCCGTAAGTAATTCCCAAAAATTTCTTGGGGGGAGGCTAGGAGGTAGTGGGCCAAGGGCAGGTAGGAGACCTGCGCCCACTTCCCAGGCTTACCGTGGAGAGCGGGAGTACGGGCAGGCGCCGTGTTACGCAGTAGAGCGCACGGTGTCTCCTGTACGAGTGCATAGCCCAGTGCGGGTTATTCCACCTCCCCGCACTGGTAGGGCTAGATTGGGTATTGAGCCAGGTGTCATGAGGCCGGCTCAACGCGTCTGGTCTCCAGTGCGTCTCCTCGGGCCGGCATACATGGCACCTGCCTTACGCATGGTTTCCCCGGTTCGCCTACATAGCCCGGTGCGGGTTATTCCACCTCCCCGCACTGGTCGGGCGACCGGGAGCATTCAACCAGGTAAGGTTGGGCAGGCTCAATGCTCAAGAGTGCCAGTACGTCTCCACGGTCCGGTATTTCCGGCACCACCTCCCCGCCCCAGCCTAGTACCTACAGTGTCTACACTACGCACTAGGCTACCAGTGCGTATCCTGAGCCCTGTTCCTCCTCCACGCACTCTCCCTGTAGTGCGTGTATCTAGCCCGGTGCCTCCAGTTCCGGCACCACGCACTAAGCCACCTGTGCGTCTCCAGAGCCCTAAACACACTGTATCTTCTCCCCCTACTAATCCTGATGTGCTTGTCCTCAGCCCGGTGTCACCAGTGCCGGTACCTCGCATCAGGTATAGAGTGGGCTTTGAGAATGCAGTGTGCCCTGTCCCTGCTCCCCGCACTAGTAGGAAGGTGCTTATCCTTAGCCCGGTGCCTCCAGTTCCGGCACCACGCACCAGGTCTACAGTGCGCCGTATCCGGCCAGAGCCATCCGTCTCCCCAGCGCCATCTGAGCCATCCGTCTCCCCAGCGCCATCTGAGCCATCCGTCTCCCCAGCGCCATCTGAGCCATCCGTCTCCCCAGCGCCGTCTGAGCCATCCGTCTCCCCAGCGCCGTCTGAGCCATCCGTCTGCCATGAGCCTGCAAAGCCGCCCGTCTGCCATGAGCCTGCAGAGCCGCCCGTCTGCCATGAGCCTACAGAGCCGTCCGCCAGACAGGAGCCGCTAGAGCCGTCCGCCAGACAGGAGCCGCTAGAGCCGTCCGCCAGACAGGATCTGCCAGAGTCGCCAGCCAGACAGGATCTGCCAGAGCCACCCGCCAGACAGGATCTGCCAGAGCCGCCAACCAGACAGGATCTGCCAGAGCCGCCAACCAGACAGGATCTGCCAGAGCCGCCAACCAGACAGGATCTGCCAGAGCCGTCAGAGAGCCATGAGCAGCCAGAGCCGTCAGAGAGCCATGAGCAGCCAGAGCCGTCAGAGAGCCATGAGCAGCCAGAGCCGTCAGAGAGCCATGAGCAGCCAGAGCCGTCAGAGAGCCATGAGCAGCCAGAGCCGTCAGAGAGCCATGAGCAGCCAGAGCCGTCAGAGAGCCATGAGCAGCCAGAGCCGTCAGAGCGCCATGAGCGTCGAGAGCCGTCAGCCTGCCATGAGCGTCGAGAGCCGTCAGCCTGCCATGAGCGTCGAGAGCCGTCAGCCTGCCATGAGCGTCGAGAGCCGTCAGCCTGCCATGAGCGTCGAGAGCCGTCAGCCTGCATACACCTGCCAGAGTCCCTCAGCCAGGATCTGCCAGAGTTTATCAGCCGGGACCTGCCCCTTGTCCCGGTGTTGCCCCTTGTCCCGGTGCTGCCCCTTGTCCCGGTGCTGCCCCTTGTCCCGGTGCTGCCCCTTGTCCCGGTGCTGCCCCTTGTCCCGGTGCTGCCCCTTGTCCCGGTGCTGCCCCTTATCCCGGTGCTGCCCCTTATCCTGGTGCTGCCCCTTGTCCCGGTGCTGCCCCTTGTCCCGGTACTGCCCATTGTCCCGGTGCTGTCCCTTGTCCCGGTGCTGCCCCTTGTTCCGGTGCTGCCCCTTGTCCCGGTGCTGCCCTTTGTCCCGGTGCTGCCCCTTCTCCTGGTGCTGGATGTTTATTTAGGGGATGTGAGTTTTAGGGTGGGCATTGGGAGGGGAAGACAAAAACGGGGAGTGACTATGGTGGTGTGGGGACAGCGTCCAGAGCCGGAGCCACCACCGTGGTCACCTGCCCACCCAGACCCTCCCCTGGACTTTGTGCTGGTGCGCCCGGAGTTCGCACCTTGAGGGGGGGGTTATGTAACGGTCCTGACCAGTTTTATGTTGTTTTTGTATGTGTAATTGGTCAGGGCGTTAGTTTTGGGTGGGCAGTCTATGTTATCTGTTTCTATGTTGGTTTTGGGTTGCCTGGTATGGCTCTTGATTAGAGGCAGGTGGTTTGCGTTTTCCTCTAATTAAGAGTCATATTTAGGTAGGGCGTTCTCACTGTTTGTTGGTGGGTGATTGTCTCCTGTGTCTGTGTTATGTCTTACACCATACGGGATTGTTTCGGTTGTTCGTTTCGTTTCGATGTAGTATGTTTCCTGTCCGTAAGTGTTACGTGTTAGTTATGTAAGTTTATGTTCAGGTTTCGTCTACGTCGTTTTCTTGTTTTTGTATTTTTGAAAGTGTTTTGTTTTGCCATCAGCGTTTAAATAAAAAGATGGCTTATTTCCCTCAAGCTGCATTTTGGTCTGAAGATCCTTCTCTCCTCACCTCGTCCGAGGATGAGGAGAGAGACAGCCGTAACAATTTACCATACCAAGCAGTGATGCAGTCAGTCAAGATGCTTTCGATGGTGCAGCTATAGAACTTTTTGAGGCTCCGAGGGCCCATGCAAAATCTTTTTAGCACTGCCGAGCCCTTACCAAAACATGTTGGACAATTTCTCTGGCCTCGGATCTGAAACCATGATTAACTACCACCTTCAATGACAATTAACTTAAAATTATAAGACGAATCTAACATTCCTGCGCCCCAATAACATTGTCGCTGAGGAGGGCTTGCTAGCTAGCTACAGTGTTTGAGTCATCTCAGCTGTTTTCTTATAAAAGCAAAATGCTAATTTGCGATGCTAGCTAGCTAACGTTAGCTAAAAGCTAGACCACAGACAAAAGGGGAAACCTTAGTTAGGGGTTAGTTATCAGTATCTTTGGCTAGACTGCCTCGACTCAGGAGCTCATAGGCACATATGCCGTGTTCAAAACAACCGGGAACTCAGAAATCTCAGACTTCTGACTTCGGTGCGTTCAAGACAACTGGGAATAAGGAAAAAACAACTGAAAAATCGTGGTCATCCAACTCGGAATTCCAAGTCGGGAACTCTGGCCTCTTTCTAGAGCTCTTGTCACGTTCCTGACCTGTTTTCCATTGTTTTTGTATGTGTTTAGTTGGTCAGGGCGTGAGTTGGGGTGGGCATTCTATGTTATGTGTTTCTATGTTGGGTTAAATGTGTTGCCTGATATGGTTCTCAATTAGAGGCAGGTGTTTGACGTTTCCTCTGATTGAGAACCATATTAAGTAGGCTGTTCTCACTGTTGGTTTTGTGATTGATTGTCGCTGTGTCTGTGTTTGTTACACCACACGGTACTGTCTCGTTCGTTCATTCGTTTTTCCTGTTCGTGCGTTCTTCGTTTTATGTAGTTCACAAGTTCAGGTCTGTTTAACGTCGTTTGTTGTTTTGTAAATTATCAAGTGTCTTCCGTGTTTGTGTTCGTCACCACACGGGACTGTTTCGTTTGTTTAGTCTGTTCCTGTTCGTGCGTTCTTCGTGTTATGTAAGTTCTCATGTTCAGGTCTGTTTAACGTCGTTTGTTGTTTTGTAGTTTGTTCAAGTGTATTTTCGTCTTCGTTATTATTATTTAAAAAATCATCATGTCTACATACCTCGCTGCGTGTTGGTCCGATCCATGCTCCTCCTCGTCTGAGGAGGAGAACGACGTCGACAGCCGTTACAGCTCTGACTTTCCGACCTGAAGATCACTGACGTCATGATTTGACCTTGTTTTTTCAGAGTTCCCAGTTGTCTTGAAAGCACCAATTTATTTATTTAGATTTTTTATTTCACCTTTATTTAACCAGGTAGGCAAGTTGAGAACAAGTTCTCATTTACAATTGCGACCTGGCCAAGATAAAGCAAAGCAGTTCGACACATACAACAACACAGAGTTACACATGGAGTAAAACAAACATACAGTCAATAATGTAGTAGAAAAATAAGTCTATATACAATGTGAGCAAATGAGGTGAGATAAGGGAGTTAATACAATATAGCAAGTAAAACACTGGAATGGTAGATTTGCAGTGGAAGAATGTGCAAAGTAGAAATAGAAATAATGGGGTGCAAAGGAGCTAAATAAATAAATACAGTCGGGGGAAGAGGTAGTTATTTGTGCTAAATAATAGATGGGCTATGTACAGGTGCAGTAATCTGTGAGCTGCTCTGACATCTGGTGCTTAAAGCTAGTGAAGGAGATAAGTGTTTCTAGTTTCAGAGATTTTTGTAGTTCATTCCAGTCATTGGCAGCAGAGAACTGGAAGGAGAGGCAGCCAAAGGAGGAATTGGTTTTGGGGGTGACCAGAGAGATATACCTGCTGGAGCGCGTGCTACAGGTGGGTGCTGCTATGGTGACCAGCGAGCTGAGATAAGGGGGGACTTTACCTAGCAGGGTCTTGTAGATGACCTGGAGCCAGTGGGTTTGGTGACGAATATGAAGCGAGGGCCAGCCAACGAGAGCATACAGGTCGCAGTGGTGGGTAGTATATGGGGCTTTGGTGACAAACGGATGGCGTTGTGATAGACTGCATCCAATTTGCTGAGTAGAGTGTTGGAGGCTATTTTGTAAATGACATCGCCGAAGTCAAGGATTGGGAGGTTAGTCAGTTTTACGAGGGTATGTTTGGCAGCCTGAGTGAAGAATGCTTTGTTACGAAATAGGAAGCCGATTCTAGATTTAATTTTGGATTGGAGATATTTAATGTCTGGAAGGAGAGAGTCTGGAAGGAGAGTTTACAGTCTAACCAGACACCTAGATATTTGTAGTTGTCCACATATTCTAAGTGAGAACCGTCCAGAGTAGTGATGCTGGACGGGCGTGCAGGTACGGGCAGCGATCGGTTGAAGAGCATGCATTTAGTTTTACTTGCATTTAAGAGCAGTTGAAGGCCATAGAAGGAAAATTGTATGGCATTGAAGCTCGTTTGGAGGTTAGTTAACACATTGTCCAAAGAAGGGCCAGAGGTATACAGAATGGTGTCGTCTGCATAGAGGTGGATCAGAGAATCACCCGCAGCAAGAGCGACATCATTGATGTACACAGAGAAAAGAGTCGGCCCGAGAATAGAACCATGTGGCACCCCCATAGAGACTGCCAGAGGTCCGGACAACAGGCCCTCCGATTTGACACACTGAACTCTGTCTGAGAAGTAGTTGGTGAACCAGGCGAGGCAGTCATTTGAGAAACCAAGGCTGTTGAGTCTGCCAATAAGAATGTGGTGATTGACAGAGTCGAAAGCCTTGGCCAGGTCGATGAATACAGCTGCACAGTATTGTCTCTTATCGATGGCGGTTATGATATCGTTGAGGACCTTGAGCGTGGCTGAGGTGCACCCATAACCAGCTCGGAAACCAGATTGCATAGTGGCGAAGGTACGGCGGGATTCGAAATGGTCGGTAATCTGTTTGTTATCTTGGCTTTCGAAGACCTTAGAAAGGCAGGGTAGGATAGATGTAGGTCTGTAGCAGTTTGGGTCTAGAGTGTCTCCCCCTTTGAAGAGGGGGATGACCGCGGCAGCTTTCCAATCTTTGGGGATCTCAGATGATACAAAAGAGAGGTTGAACAGGCTAGTAATAGGGGTTGCAACAATTTTGGCTGATCATTTTAGAAAGAGAGGTCAATTTGAAGAAAGAAGTTCAACAGCAGATTGAAACAGTGTAAAACATGGTTGTTGTGGATTTTGTTTCAAAACTTAACACAACGAAATGGACAGTGTGTTCTAAGGTGATGATTAATTCCACACACCCATATGCATATTATAGCTTATATATATGCATAGGCTTATGAGCCTTCAAAAAAAAACTGAATATAAATTAGGATTGAAGCCTCCCGGGTGGCGCAGTGGTCCAGGGCACTGCATCGCAGCGCTAGCTGCGCCACCAGAGACTCTGGATTCGCTCCCAGGCTCTGTCGCAGCCGGCCGCGACCGGGAGGTCCGTGGGGCGACGCACAATTGGCCTAGCGTCGTCCGGGTTAGGGAGGGTTTGGCCGGTAGGGATATCCTTGTCTCATCGCGCACCAGCGACTCCAGTGGCGGGCCGGGTGCAGTGCACGCTAACCAAGGGAGCCGGGTGCACGGTGTTTCCTCCGACACATTGGTGCGGCTGGCTTCCGGTTTGGAGGCGCGCTGTGTTAAGAAGCAGTGCGGCTTGGTTGGGTTGTGTTTCGGAGGACGCATGGCTTTCGACCTTCGTCTCTCCCGAGCCCGTACGGGAGTTGTAGCGATGAGACAAGATAGTAATTACTAGCAATTGGATACCACGAAAATTGGGGAGAAAAGGGGGTAAAAAAAAAGAAAGAAGTTAGGATTGTGCTGTTATACAATACATAGACTACCGCATATTATGCATTGCAGAAAAACATAAAACACAACTGATTTAAAATGTCTTTGGTACATAATTGGTCTAACATGTACTCCAAAATATAAAAAAATGGAGTAATCGCCTTTGAGTGTGGACTGTATTACTATCCATACTGGATGGACTGGTTATCTTATGCTACACTCCAAAATGTCAATACATGAGTCTGGGAGAGAACGTATATAGCCTCGGCGATGCTGTTGGTTCATTGATTATGCAGGGCAGCTTACAGTTAGCCTACAGTTGGTGAATTCGTATTTCATTTTGAATAGCCTAGTAATATGGCATTAAAAAAAAAATCATAATTAATTGGGTGACACATTACCTTTAGCTATACAGAATATCTCACCACCATGCGTTTCTATCTCCTACTCTAGGCCTGGGCAAAGGCCCGTATGCGGCCCGCGACCTGATTCAATACGACCCGTGGAATCATGCTCAGATCACATAAAGCATTTGCGATAGTAAAGTTTGGGAAAATGTATTTGTTATTCAGATTAGAAGCCCAATGAATACTCACCTTTGTGTAATGATTTAACTCCCACCGCTTGTGGGAAATGTTTCCCTGTCAAGACGAACAGTGACACGGCGTGTTGAGGACAACGCAGAGAATATGGAACAACAGTTGAAAGTCAAGGTAAAGGATTTCAACTATTTCTCCTTGGCCCTGGATGAGATCAGTGATGCAAGTGGCATGGCGCAGTTATTGATATTCTTACGAGGCATAACCCCAGACTTTGAAATGACAGAGGAGCTTGCTCAATGCAGAGCAGAGCACAACCACAGGTAAAGATTTATTGGAGGAGGTTAATAAGTGTGGCAAAGCTGGGACTGAATTTTGAAAAGTTATCCAGTGTGACCACTGATGGGCGCCCAAACTTGACAGGAAAAAACATTGTCCTTTTTGAAAAGGATACAAGATCAAGTAGCTGAGCTGAACCCAGATCAGAAAACTGTTATCCTGCATTGCATTATTCATCAGGATGTGCTCTGTAAATGTGTTCTGAAAATGAGCCATGTTGTGGATGCAGTCACTAAAGTGGTAAACTTCATAAGAGCAAAATCTTTAAACCACATGTGGTTTATCTCACTGTTGGAAGAGACAGAGTCGGGTCATGCAGATCTCCCCGACCACACAAACGTGAGATGGCTGAGTTTGGGGAAGGTGCTTAAACGGGTGTGGGACCTGAAGTCGGAGATTGCTGAATTTTTGCAAATTAAAGGAAAATATGTGGATTTCTCTCAACTGCAAGATAAAGAACGGTTGGCTGATTTTGCCTTCACCGTGGACATCATGGCCCTCTTGAATTAACTGAATTCCAAACTACAAGGGAAGGGCCTTTTTGCACATCAGATGTACAGCCTTGTCAAAGCCTGCAAGGGAAAATTACTCCTCCTGACCCGCCAAGTAGAAACCAACAATCTCACCCACCTTCCGACACTACTAGTCTGTTCCCTATCAGATGACCAGCGGGAGAAGTATACATCGATGCTGCGTGCTTTGAACTGTGAGTTTTCTCGTCATTTTGAAGATTTCAAAGTGTTGGAAAATGACATGCTGTTCGTTTCCTCTCCTTTCACCTTCAATGTAGATAACGCTCCCACTGACCTGCAACTTTAGCTTCTCGATCTTCAGTCTGATGCAGTTATTGGACAACTATTCAAAACAATGTCAATGACGAGGTTCTATGCATCTCTCGATGAACAAAACTTTCCAAAGATTAGGAGTCATGCTCAGAAGATGTTTGTACTGTTTGGGTCAACCTACAGTTGCAAGAAAAAGTATGTCAACCCTTTGGAATTACCTGTATTTCTGCATAAATTGGTTAATGAAATTTGATCTGATCTTCATCTAAGTCACAACAATAGACACACATAGTGTGCTTAAACTAATAACACACTAATTATTGTGTTTTTCTTGTCTATATTGAATATATAATTTAAACATGCACAGTGTAGATTGGAAAAAGTATGTGAACCCTGAGGCTAATGACTTCTCCAAAAGCTAATTGGAGTCAGGAGTCAGCTAACCTGGAGTCCAATCAATGAGACGAGATTGTAAATGTTGGTTAGAGCTGCCTTGCCCTATAAAAAAACTCAAACAAAACTCAAACAAAATTTGAGTTTGCTATTCACAAGCATTGCCTGATGTGAACCATGCCTCGAACAAAAGAGATCTCAGAAGACCTAAGATTAAGAATGGTTGACTTGCATAAAGCTGGAAAGGGTTACAGAAGTATCTCTAAAAGCCTTGATGTTCATCAGTCCACGGTAAGACAAATTGTCTATAAATGGAGAAAGTTCAGCACTGTTGCTACTCTCCCTAGTAGTGGCTGTCCTGCAAAGATGACTGCAAGATCACAGCGCAGAATGTGCAGAATGTGCAGCACCACAATCTTAGAGTCTCAACTAAAGACTTACAGAAATCTCTGGAACATGCTAACATCTCTGTTGATGAGTCTACGATAAGTAAAACACTAAACAAGAATGGTGTTCATGGGAGGACACCACTCCACAGTCCAGTACGTCCTGTGCCTCCTCCCCGCACTCGCCCTGAGGTGCGTGTCACCAGCCCGGTGCCACCTGTACCGGTCCCACGCATCAGGCCTCCAGTGCGCCTCCACAGTCCAGTACGTCCTGTGCTTCCTCCCCGCACTTGCCCTGAGGTGCGTGTCACCAGCCCGGTGCCACCTGTACCGGTCCCACGCATCAGGCCTCCAGTGCGCCTCCACAGTCCAGTACGTCCTGTGCCTGCTCTTCGCGCTCGTCCTGAGGTGCATGTCACCAGCCCAGTACCACCAGTGCCGGTCCCACGCACTAAGCTTCCGGCGACAGTTCCCAGTCCAGAGCTTCCGGCGACAGTTCCCAGTCAAGAACTTCCCGGCGACAGTTCCCAGTCAAGAACTTCCCGGCGACAGTTCCCAGTCCAGAGCTTCCGGCGACAGTTCCGCGGTTCAGAGCTTCTGGCGATGTTTCGCGGTCCGGAACCTCCAACGACGTCCGGTTCTTCCGGCGACGATCCACGGTCCGGTTCTTCCGGCGACGATCCACGGTCCGGAGTCCCCGGCGACGATCTACGGTCCGGAGCCTCCGGCAACGAAACAACGGTCCAGTTCCTCCGATGATGTATCCACGAGCGGAGTGGTATCCACGAGCCCCGACGGTAGATGCCCACCTGGACCCTCCCCAGCAGCTGTTTATTGTTGTCTCTGATTGGGGATCATATTTAGGTAGCTATTTCCCCCCATTGTGCTTTGTGGGATCTTGACTATATATAGTTGCCTGTGAGCATTATTATTAGCTTCACGTTTCGTTTGTTAGTTTTATTGTTTTTGTTCTTTTAGTTTTCTCTTCCTAATAAAAGGGATGGAAACATACCACGCTGCATTTTGGTCCACTCCTTTCGACGAGCGTGACAGTTTGTCTATTGTTGTGACCTATATGAAGATCAGATAACATTTTATGATAATTTTATGCAGAAATCCAGGTATTTCCAAAGGGTTCTCATACTTTTTCTTGCCACTGGATGTATGTGAACAGACATTTTCAGTGATGAAATATAACAAGTCATGGCACAGCTCATCTCTTACTGACACTCACCTCTCAGCAATCCTGTGCATAGCGACGTCAGAAACTATATCAGACTTCACTACTCTAATCAAGCCCATCGGAGACTTCACTCCTCACACTGATTTAATAATTTAAATGTAAATGTAATGTTAACCCGTTAACAAGAGTTCTGTCCGTGGTGCTGAATGCACAGTGTACTTTTCCCTCCATGTAGTTCATTGCATGTTTAATAATGAAAATACCTACCAAAAGGAGAACATGGATGTGGTTTATTTCTGTGCATGTTAAAAAAGTTAAATAAGTAGCATATCTGGATGTGATTTACAGTAGATATATCTGTCAACACAGTCATACACATGATGTATAATCCTTTAATATGATTTTGTCCCGCAATGGCAAAAATATATTCTAACGTGGCCCTCCATGGAAAATAATTGCCCTGGTCTGTCCTACTCTCTCTCCTTTATTCTTTTCTCGAGCGCCCAGGCGGGCTGTCAACAGTTTAGTGAAATACTTTTCTTTGCGAAAACAATCGATGTTCCTAACAGATTTCACTTGGTTTCCCAAATTAAGCACTAGGTAGCTGCAGGAACAACATTGGAGATCCGATGGCATACAGAGTTGGGGCGGAATATCACCTGTTAGGGAAGCGAGAGCATGCTCCTCAAACAGTGGTTGGTGTGTGGAGGGAAATACGTGTTCTCAGCTGCTCATATTAAGCACAGCTCCACTATAAAACCGAAGTAGCCTACAAAATGGACCGGTGGGTCTTTTTTCCACCTGTCCCTCTTCCTGCCCATTTGATAATGGGCCATTCTAAAGCGAAACTATTTTTACATATTAGTAAAGACTAGATTCAATGAATTAAATAGTGTGATGGGTGAAAATATATCAATTGGTGAGAGAACAGCTGTGCAGCCTGAGGCCAGGAACAGAGCACAAGATTGTATTTGCTACTTTCTCAAATCATCAATAGCCTGTAGTCATACCATGCAGCTCATATATGTTTTGATTTCCAAGACATTCTACATTTTGTATCATTCACAACTAAAGGTACCAAATAACTCTAAATCCAGCATAAAGGACCTGTTTCAAATGATCACTTTCGCACTGTAAATGGGAAAGATGTCCTTTCTATTTTATTCAATTAAGTTAAATGATATTCTTCTTAACTATAAAATAAAATAATGACTTATAAGCATATCTTTCTCAGCTAAATGAACAAGCCTACAGCCTATGGCATGGTGCATAGCCAGACAACATAGGCCAACAGTAGGCCAACTCATATTCTGTTCTAATGAAATACATTTTCTTCATATTACAATGTTTCTTTAGACCTGACTAAAACAATGGATTTATTGAGATGGTGTAATTTAAATTGATTTATTAGTGTTACGGCTGTCGTCTTCCTCTTCCTCGGACGAGGAGAGGAGAGAAGGATCGGTGGACCAATACGCAGCGAGGTATGTTGACACAATGAATTTATTGAAAAGACGAAGACTGACACGAACTATACTTGACTTGACTTATACAAAATAACAAACAAACAACGTAGACAGACCTGATCATGGAACTTACATAAAACACGCAGAACTCACGAACAGGCACCGACTACAATAAACGAACCGAACAACCAAAACAGTCCCGTGTGTTGCACAGACACGGAAAACACAGGAGACAATCACCCACCAACAAACAGTGAGAACAACCTACCTTAATATGACTCTCAATCAGAGGAAATTCCAAACACCTGCCTCTAATTGAGAGCCATACCAGGCAACCCTTTAACCCAACATAGAAACACAACACATAGAAATGCCCACCCAGCTCACGCCCTGACCAATAAACACATACAAAACAAGAGAAAACAGGTCAGGAACGTGACAATTAGACTTTTTTTATGTAGACGTTCTAAAAGGTGCGCATCGGCAGCTTGTATCCATTTACCTTGAGACCGCCAGGCTTTTGCATGACAATAACTGGCTGACAAAATTTCATGACTGCCACAGCCCTAATCATAACCTATTGCTGAAAGAAAACGTGTTATGGATTTGTATCCTATGCCTTATCATGGATTGAGAGTTACTTATCTAATAGAACACAGAGGGTTTTCTTTAATGGAAGCCTCTCTAATGCAAATTCAGTTGAGTGTAGTGTACCGCAGGGCAGCTGGCTTGGGCCATTATTGTTTTCTGTTTTTACTAATGACCTTCCACTGACATTGAATAAAACCTGTGTCTCTGTTTTTTTTTTGATGACTCAACAGTATACACGTCGGCTACGACCGCAAAATATATAACTGACACCCATAACATAGAGCTCGAGTCAGCTTTAGAATGGGTAAGTAGCAATAGGCTGGTGCTAAATATAAAAATATAATTTAGATCTATTATTGAGTAATGTGGCGATTGAGCATGTTGAGGAGATAAAACTGCTGGGTGTAACTCTTGATAGCAAGCTGTCATGGTCAAAACATACAATGATTGTACAAAATATTAAGAACACCTGCTCTTTCCATGACCAGGTGAAAGTTATGATCCCTTATTGATGTCACTTGTTAAATCCACATCAATCAGTGTAGATATAGGGGAGAAGACAGGTTAAAGAAGGATGTTCAAGCCTTGAGACAATTGAGACATGGATTGTGTATATGTGCCATTCAGAGGGTGAACGGGCCAGACAGGACAAAAATAACGGGGTATGGTTGTATGTGCCAGGAGCACCGGTTTGAGTGTGTCAAGAACTGCAACGCGGCTGGCTTTTTCAAGCTCAACAGTTTCAAGAATGGTCCACCACCCAAAGGGCATCCAGCCAACTTGACACAACTGTGGGATGCATTGGAGTCAACATGGGCCAGCACATCTGTGGAGCGCTTTCGACACCTTGTCGAGTGCCTACCCTGACGAATTGAGGCTGTTTTGAAGGCAAAAAGGAGTGGGGTGCAACTCAAGGTGTTCCTAATGTTTGGTATACTCAATGATTGCTACATGGGAAGAGATCTGTCCAAGATAAGCCGTTGTTCTGCTTTCTTGACATGTCAGTCAACCAGACAGGTCCTGGTAACACTTTACATGACACCCAGCATCATAACACTTTAACAGCTGACATAACTTGTCAGAACCTGACATAATATGGTCATAACACTCACGACACATATTTAGACCTGTGGTGACATATTGGAATATTTTATGGCTGGTTATGACACCTGCACTACAGTTAAAGAGTTTGGGGTCACATAGAAATGTCCTTGTTTTTTATTTAATTTAAAATTGTCCATTAAAATAACATAAAATGTATCAAAAATACAGTGTAGACATTGTTAATGTTGTAAATGACTATTGTAGCTGGAAACGGCAGATTTTTTATGGAATATCTACATAGGCGTACAGAGGCCCATTATCAGCAACCATCACTCCTGTGTTCCAATGGCACGTTGTATTAGCTAATCCTAATAATAAATTAGTTTATCATTTTAAAAGGCTAATTGATCATTAGAAAACCCTTTTGCATTTATGCTAGCACAGCTTCATTAAATAGTACCCGCAAAACACCAGTCTCAATGTCAACAGTGAAGAGGCGACTCCGGGATGCTGGCCTTCTAGGCAGAGTTCCTCTGTCCGGTGTCTGTGTTCTTTTGCCCATCTTAATATTTCATTTTTATTGGCCAGTCTGAGATAAGGCTTTTTCTTTTTAACTCTGCCTAGAAGGCCAGCATCCCGGAGTCGCCTCTTCACTGTTGAGGTTGAGACTGGTGTTTTGTGGGTACTATTTAATGAAGCTGCCAGTTGAGGACTTGTGAGGCGTCTGTTTCTCAAACTATACATGCTAATGTACTTGTCCTCTTGCTCAGTTGTTAACCGGGGCCTCCCACTCCTCTTTCTATTCTGGTTAGAGCCAGTATACGCAGTTCTGTGAAGGGAGTAGTACACAGCGCTGTACGAGATCTTCAGTTTCTTGGCAATTTCTCGCATGGAATAGCCTTCATTTCTCAGAACAAGAATAGACTGACGAGTTTCAGAAGAAAGTCCTTTGTTTCTGGACATTTTGAGCCTGTAATTGAACCCACAAATGCTGATGCTCCAGATACTCAACTAGTCTAAAGAAGGACAGTTTTATTTCTTCTTTAATCCGCACAATAATGTTCAGCTGTGCTAACATAATTGCAAAAGGGTTTTCTAATGATCAATTAGCCTTTTAAAATGATAAACTTGGATTAGCTAACACAACGTGCCATAGGAGCACAGGAGTGGTGGTTGCTGATAATGGGCCTCTGTACTCCTATGTAGATATTCCATTAGAAATCAGCCGTTTCCAGCTGCAATAGTCATTTACAACATTAACAATGTCTACACTGTATTTCGGATCAATTCGATGTTATTTTAATGGACCAAAAAATGTGCTTTTCTTTCAAAACAAGGACATTTCTATGTGACCCCAAACTTTTGAACTGTTGTGTACATAAGAGTGTCAAAACAAACAACCTACCACGTTAGTTATTTTAAGGCTGGTTATGACACCTACATAAGAGTGTCAAAACCTACCACACAAGGCAAAACATTACATTACATTCCTTTTCATACAATTTTCTGAAATTATAAAACCATAAAAATTCTAAGTGTAATCCCCACAAATTGAAGTCAGACATGCACCTACCCCAATGTTCTGTTGCTGATGACTGGGATGAATGCAGGAGCAGGACAAGACACCCTCTTTTTGAATGATGACTGACATAAGGGCATGTACATGATAGACCAATCTGGTTTATATCCTTATGATGGTCATAATCAATGTTCCCTCTAAACTGTGTGCAGGCGCACAGCTCCCCTCAGACTGCTGCACAGTAGAAAGCGTGAGATTGAACTTCACTCCACTTCCTAGCTTTCCCCTTCAGTTAACACTATCAACGTTTTGCTCAACTGTGGGAATTGTGATCGAATCAACTCAATATTAGCCACTTTCAATATAATATACCAAAACAAAACGAACTATGCAAGATTTAGTATGCAAAAGTAACTGTGCAAGAGATTTCTTTGTAGGCAGAGCGCATTAGAGTAGGATTCTATTGCATTGACCTGCACGACTCAGGCTTGTACTCTACACAGACCAGTGCTCTATAACCAATCAGAGCTGCAGTAAGCCTATATGCAAATAGCCATTGCCATATATGGATCTGTGCCATTCACTTTTAACTGGACTGTGTTTAGGCTACAGTATGAGCGGTCTCGACAAGATTGCTTGTTTTGAGATCAAAGTGAGAGCTGCATGTAGCCACTTGTGCACATTTGTTCATATTCTTTGCTAGTAAGTGAGTCATTAGCCCAGTTAAAGCTCATTTCTAGTCAACAGTGGGGGAGCGGTTTCTTCCAACAAGAGCACAAAATGTGTGCATTTCTAGCCACCTTAGAAAAGCTAGTCATGTAAAGAGCTTTTTAATGTCTTAAAGGGGCAGTGTTGTATTTTGAGACGGTCTTGAATAATCTAAGTAGCCAATAGGAAGAGCGTAGCATAATTTGTCTGATTCTCTGTAATAATGGTATGGGAATAATAATGCATTTTATTTGGTAAAGTGGTTTCTTGCATCAAACACATTTTCAGTCACCTCCTTGTCTGAAGGACAAGTGATAAACAGGTTCATGTCAAGCCCTGCATGTTTTTTCTCTCTCCAAACGTCTCATGGAATGTAGGCATTGAACACCACACATTGGCTGCTACTTGTAGGCTGAATGATAGAACAGCTATTTCCATGTTCAAATGTTATGGGATGTATTTTCTCCATTGCTTTTTGATGGTAGGCCACCCTGGTACAGTAGGCCTACATTATGATCAAACAGCCACAATAGTCTACTTGGCCACTGTTAAAACTCCCCATTGCAACAAAGGACTTAAGAAACACATTTTCAAATGAAAGTAAACTTCCTGTCAGGTAAAAAACACATTTGAATAAATGTCACAACAGCTGTAAATATGGGTTGAGTGTTATAACCATATTATGAAAAGTTGTCAGCTGTTATGAAATGGTTATTACCGTGTCAAGTAAAGTGTTATTTCATAGATGTCTTCACTATTATTCTACAATGTAGAAAATAGTAAAAATAAAGAAAAACCCTTGAATAAATAGGTGTCAAGTGTTACCCAGGTCCTACAGGCCCTTGTTTTGGCGCACCTGGACTACTGCCCAGTTGTGTGGTCATGTAGGCAAAGAGGGACATGGGTAAATTGCAGTTGGTCCAGAACAGAGCAGCACATATCGCACTTAGGTGTACACGGAGGACGAATGTCAGTAACATGCATGTCAATCTCTCCTGGCTCAAAGTTGACGAGAGATTGAATGCATCACTATTGGTCTTTGTGCGAGGTGTTGAAGGTACCGAACTGTCTGTTCAAGAAGTTGGCACTAAGTTTGGACACTCATCGGTACAACCCAAGACATGCAGTCAGAGGTCTCTTCACAGTCCCCAGGTCCAGAACAGAAGCTAGGAAACGCATAGTATTAAATAGAGCCATCAAATCAAATCAAATGTATTTATATAGCCCTTCTTACATTAGCTGATACCTCAAAGTGCTGTACAGAAACCCAGCCTAAAACCCCAAACAGCAAGCAATGCAGGTGTAGAAGCATGACTACATGGAACTCTCTGCCACAAGAGGTAACTCAAGCTAGCAATAAAACCATATTTAAAAAACAGATAAAAGAACACCTTACGGCACAACGGGAACTGTGAAGAGACAGACATGTTGATATATTTTGTATTGTAATTTACACTCTATTACGTAGGTGGGTGGCCTTGCACGAGCCTTGGCTTGTGCGAGCCGGAACTGCGAGAGGTATAGGCAGTAGATTATGTATATTAGATTATATATATTATGTATTTTATTTGTTGTGTTGTTTCCTGTTTGGACACCAGGAAGAATAGCCATTGCCTTGGCAGTGGCTATTTGGGGATCCAAATAAAGTACTAAATACAAAAAAATGGAGCCTACCTCAGCAAGAGAAAAAAATAGGCTACTAAATTCTCATAACAAGCTTTGCAGAGAATAGGCTACTGAGAGACAGTGTGGCGCTCTGTGGTGAGGCTGAGGCAGGCTGCAGTGTATGCAAGAGGAAGCAGAGGAGACCGAGAGAAAGAGGGAGCAAGCAGAGAGAGAGGTTAGTACATTGGTTCCCAAACTTGGGGTCTGGGCCCCATGCAGGGGGCCCCTGAGAAAACCTGCACTAATCTTATCAAACAAGTTAGGGACTTAAAAAAAGAAGATCTGTTTCAATATGAACATCCCTACATGGTATATCTTTCTTATAGGCCTAAGCCTACATTAAAATGCAAACAATACAGTTCTAAAAATGTAATATGGTGGTTGTTCGTCTTATCCCGATTGCTCACTGGAGTTTATAGTTGACCTATTACCCACTTTTTTTCTTTACCACTACATCACTGATATTAATACAGAATCATAATTAATATTGTAATAATTCATGTGAATGTGATGATACGATCATCTGTGCGCTCCATTGATGTCTGTTTGTGCGGCGCTTGATTAGTAATGCCTGGGAATACAAACGTGAACGCTATGTTGTTTGAGAAAATAGATATCTATGTAAAGAGTTGAGGATTTCATGCAATTCGTCATTACAACTGACTGAACAGTCGCTGATGCTATATCTGTCAGTGTGAATCACTTGTCATATTTCCCTCCTTTCAGGGGTATACAATTACAATTGTATAGCTAATATGCTGTGTGTTTGTAGATCGACTGAGGTGAATGAACCTAAAGCAGCCAAGGTGATCATGGCTGGGGTAATTTTTGCTTGTTTTTACTGTTCCCCAAATAGCATTTTAAAGTTTTAAAAAATTGTATAGAAACTCCCCTACCCCCTTCCGGACCTCACTAAAACCCTGGTTACGGCCCTGATGAGTACTCTTAGGAAAAAAATGGGTGATCTAGCTATAAAATGTCTACGGAGGAAAAAAATGTCAGAAAAAGACTGAGGTGAAGCGCTGGAGCAAACAATGGTTATTCTGGCCTGGCAGGTTTCGATAACGCCCTTATCTCTGATGCGACCTTAAAGGGAGTCATCATTGAAGGGCAGCATTTCCTCCGACGTGTTCGAGGACACATCGTTAGCACCATGGCCTCATCCAGCACTGTGCAATTAACCCAGTCTCTCCGAGACTGTCCTTCCAAAACAAAATGGCCGCCCAGTGGGATATGTTCAAGCAGCAGAGAGGTAGGTACCACTGCATTTAATCATGGCAAGGCGACTGGAAACATGACCGAATACAAACAGTGGAGTTATTCCCTCCGTAAGGCAATCAAACAAGCAAAGCGTCAGTATAGAGACAAAGCAGAGTCACAATTCAACGGCTCAAACACGAGACGTATGTGGCAGGGTGTACAGACAATCACGGATTACAAAAAAAGGAAACAGCCCCGTCGCCGACATCAACGTATTGCTACCAGACAAATTAAACAACTTCTTTACGCGTTTCTTTACGCGCTTTGAGTACAATACAGGGCCACTGACACGGCCCGCTACCTAAGACTGTGGGCTCTCCTTCTCCGTGGCCGACATGAGTAAAACATTTAAATGTGTTAACCCTTGCAAGGCTGCCGGCCCAGACGGCATCCCTAGCCGCGTCCTCAGAGCATGAGCAAACCAGCTGGCTGGTGTGTTTACGGACATATTCAATCAATCCCTATCCCAGTCTGCTGTCCCCACATGCTTCAAGATGGCCATCATTGTTCCTGTACCCAATAATGCAAAGGTAACTGAACTAAATGACTTTCGCCCTGTAGCACTTGTAACGGATGTGAAATGGCTAGGTAGTTGGCGGGTACGCGCTAGTAGCATTTCAATCAGTTACGTCACTTGCTCTGAGACTTTAAGTAGGGTTTCCCCTTGCTCTGCAAGGGCCTCGGCCTTTGTGGAGCGATGGGTAATGATGCTTCGTGGGCAACCGTTGTTGATGTGTGCAGAGGTTCCCTGGTTCGCGCCCGTGTCGGGGCGAGGGGACGACGTAAAGTTACATCTGTGTCATTGATGCTGTTGACCCGGATCACTGGTTGCTGCGGAAAAGGAGGAGGTTGAAAGGGGGGTGAGTGTAACGGATGTGAAATGGCTAGCTAGTTAGCGGGTAAGCGCTAGTAGCATTTCAATCAGTTACGTCACTTGCTCTGAGACTTTAAGTAGGGTTTCCCCTTGCTCTGCAAGGGCCGCGGCTTTTGTGGAGCGATGGGTAACGACGCTTCGTGGGTGTCAGTTGTTGATGTGTGCAGAGGGTCCCTGGTTCGCGCCCGAGGTCGGGGCGAGGGGACGACGTAAAGCTATACTGTTACACACTCACTTCTGTCATCATGAAGTGCTTTGAGAGACTAGTCAAGGATCACATCACCTCCACCCTACCTGATACCCTAGACCCACTCCAATTTTCTTACCGCCCCAATAGGTCCACAGACAACACAATCGCCATCACACTGCACACTGCCCTATCCCATCTGGACAAGAGGAATACCTATGTAGGAATTCTGGTCATTGACTACAGCTCAGCATTAAACACCATAGTACCCTCCAAACACATCATTAAGCTTGAGACCCTGGGTCTCGACACCGCCCTGTGCAACTGGGTCCTGGACTTCCTGACGGGCCGCCCCCAGGTGGTGAAGGTAGGAAACAACATCTCCACTCCGCTGATCCTCAACACTGGAGCCCCACAAGGGTGCGTTCTCAGCCCTCTCATGTACTTTGCAGACGACACTACCGTGGTAGGCTTGATTACCAACAACAACGAGACAGCCTACAGGGAGGAGGTGAGGGCCCTCGGAGTGTGGTGTCAGGAAAATAACTTCTCACTCAATGTCAGCAAAACAAAAGAGATGATCGTGGACTTCAGGAAACCGCAAAGGGAGCACCCCCCTATCCACATCGACAGGACAGCAGTGGAGAAGGTGGAAAGTTACATATCACCGACAAACTGAAATGGTCTACGCAAACAGACAGTGTGGTGAAGAAGGCGCAACAGCGCCTCTTCAACCTCAGGAGGCTGAAGAAATTTGGCTTGTCACCGGAAAACCCTCGCTAACTGATACAGGTACACAATTGAGAGCATCCTGTCTGGTTGTATCATTTAAGTCATTTAGCAGACGCTCTTATCCAGAGCGACTTACAAATTGGAAAGTTCATACATATTCATCGTGGTCCCCCCGTGGGAGTTGAACCCACAACCCTGGCGTTGCAAGCGCCATGCTCTACCAACTGAGCCACACGGGACCAGTGTATCACCGCCTGGTACGGTAACTGCACCACCCACAATCGCAGGGCACTGCAGAGGGTGGTGCGGTCTGTACAACGCATCACCGGGGGCAAACTGCCTGCCCTCCAGGACACCTACAGCACCCGATGTCACAGGAAGGAAAAAAAGATCACCAAGGAAAATAACCACCCGAGCTTCCATCCAGAAGGCGAGGTCAGTACAGGTGCATCAAAGCTGGGACAGAGAGATTCAAAAACAGCTTCCATCTCAAGGCCATCAGATTGTTAAACAGCCACCACTAGCATTTAGTACAGAGAGGCGGCTGCCTACCTACAGACTTGATATCATTGGCCACTTTAATAAATGGAACACTAGTCACTTTAACACTTTAAGAATGTTTGCTTATCTCGCATTACTCATCTCATATGTGAATACTGTATCCTTCACTATATGTTCTTCACTATCTATTGCATCTTAGCCGCTCTGTCACTGCTCATCCATATATTTTATACTTATATATTCTCATCCCATTCCTTTACTCAGATTATGTATATTAGGTTTTGCTGTGGAATTTGGGGCATGCATCATAATTGTGTTCCTTACCGGCTACAAGGGAAATCCAGGAATGGAGTGCCGTGTGATCGTCCCCACGGTGTGTTTCCCCTTGACGATCCTTGTCATCGTCCTAAACCTCTGTCCCACTGTAAAACATCTCCTGCAGCCTCTGGAGGTGTACCTGGCTGGCTTTGATGTCCCGACCTTTCTCCTGTACACCTCCGCTGTGACACTGTGGCCCGTCTTCAGCTTCCAGAACGACCTGCATCCTTCTATCTGCCAAAACTGATGTGTCAACCTGCTCCTTTACTTTGTGAACTTGATTTATTCCCTGTGTGGATTAGTTCATTGTACTACTGGTGCATGATGACACCTACATACAGTACCAGTCCAAAGTTTGGGCCACACTTACTCATTCAAGGATTTTTCTTTATTTTGTACTATTTTTACATTGTAGAATAATAGTGAAGACATCACAACTATGAAATAACACATATGGCATCATGTAGTAACCACATAAAAGTGTTAAACAAATCAAAATCTATTTTATATTTGAGATTCTTCAAAGGAGTCACCATTTGTCTTGATGACAGCTTTGCACACTCTTGGCATTCTCTCAACCAGCTTGATGAGGTAGTCATCTGGAATGCATTTCAATTAACAGGTGTGCCTTGTTAAAAGTTCATTTGTGGAATTTCTTTCCGTCTTAATGCATTTGAGCAAATCTGTTGTGTGCTGACAAGGAAAGGGTGGTATACAGAAGATAGCCCTATTTGGTAAAAGACCAAGTCCATATTATGGCAAGAACAACTCAAATAAGCAAAGAGAAATGACAGCCCATCATTACTTCAAGACATGAAGGTCCGTCTGTCACGCCCTGACCATAGATTGCTTTGTATGTTTCTATGTTTTGTTTGGTCAGGGTGTGATGTGGGTGGGCATTCTATGTTGTATGTTTAGGTTGTCTATTTCTGTGTTTGGCCTGGTGTGGTTTCCAATCAGAGGCAGCTGTCAATCGTTGTCTCTGATTGGGAGCTATACTTAGGTAGCCTGTTTTCCATTGTGTGTTGTGGGTGATTGATTTCTGTTTAGTGTATGTTCACCTGGCAGAACTGTTTCATTTTCATTTTTCCTCGTTGTTGTTTTGTGTAGTAGTTTTAATTAAATATGACGAACACTTACCACGCTGCATTTTGGTCCTCCTCTCCTTCCACCAACGAGAATCGTTACACCGTCAACCCGGAAAATTTCCAGAACTTAGACAGTTCTCAAAAACCATCAAGTGCTATGATGAAACTGGCTCTCATGAGGACCGCCACAGGAAAGGAAGACCCAGAGTTACCTCTGCTGCAGAGGATAAGTTCATTAGAGCTAACTGCACCTCAGATTGCAGCCCAAATAAATGCTTCAGAGTTCAAGTAACATTAACTGTTCAGAGGAGACTCCGTGAATCAAGCCTTCATGGTTGAATGGCATCAAAGAAACCACTACTAAAGGACATCAATAAGAAGAAGATACTTGCTTGGGCCAAGAAGCATGAGCAATGGACATTAGACCGGTGGAAATGTGTCCTTTGGTCTGATGAGTCCAAATATGAGATCTTTGGTTCCAACCGCCGTGTCTTTGTGCAACGCAGAGTAGGTGAACAGATGATCTCCACATATGTGGTTTCCATCATGAAGCATGGAGGAGGAGGTGTGATGGTGCTTTACTGGTGACACTGTCTGTGATTTATTTTGAATTCAAGGCACACTTAACCAGCATGGCTACCACAGCATTCTGCAGCAATACGCCATCCCATCTGGTTTGCGCTTAGTGGGACTATAATTTGTTTTTCAACAGGACAATGACCCAAAACACACCTCCAGAGCTATTTGACCAAGAAGGAGAGTGCTGGTGCTGCATCAGATGACCTGGCCTCCACAATCACCCGAGTCTCAACCCAATTGAGATGGGTTGGGATGAGTTCAACCGCAGAGTGAAGGAAAACCAGCCAACAAGTGCTCAGCATATGTGGGAACTCCTTCAAGACTGTTGGAAAAGCATTCCTCCTGAAAGTGGTTGAGAGAATGCCAGGAGTGTGGAAAGCTGCCATCAGGGCAAAGGGTGGCTACTTTTTTTTAGATTTTGATTTGGTTACTACATGATTCCATATGTGTTATTTCATAGATGTCTTCACTATTATTCTACAATGTAGAAAATAGTAAACATAAAGAAAAACCCTTGAATGAATCGGTGTGTCCAAATATTTGACTGGCACTTTACAAGTTGCACATTCAGTACATCCTAGTCAATAAGAAATGTAATCTTATCAGATTCGTTTTTCTGTACTTTATTCAGTCTGTCAAACTAGCTTTTTTATTTCAAAAAACAACCCAAAAACGCACCAACTCATTGCGGCTCACAGGCCTTCCCTGAAGATGCAATGCAATGGCCACTCAAATAAAGGCTTTTTACATTTTCTCTCCACGAGAGAGTGCCTTGTATTTTTTG
Organism: Salvelinus fontinalis; assembly: GCF_029448725.1. Taxonomy (NCBI): domain Eukaryota; kingdom Metazoa; phylum Chordata; class Actinopteri; order Salmoniformes; family Salmonidae; genus Salvelinus; species Salvelinus fontinalis. The sequence goes on along the minus strand of NC_074665.1, from coordinate 46,819,479 downwards.
AAGTACAATGTTTTTACACAGCTGCAACTGAATTTGGTTGCTATAAGTTATAACCCGTTCTCCGATGAACACCTCTCCTTATTTTCATTCTTGATATCAAAGCAGCTCTCCCTCCTTTTTAAAATATTGAAATAAACCTTGCTTCATTTCGTCTTTGGAAACTTGAGAGAGTGTGCATTTGTCACAGGTGTTTACCATGCTTGAATTGAAAACGTTTAACTAGTCTCTCTTTCAAAAACTTGAGAAACACTTCCTCTTAAAACTCACTGAAGTATACTGTCCGGTGTAGATACTGCACACCGTATTTCATGAATATCATGCAAAGCACATTGTGACCGGCTATCTACTAGGTAACAGATAAGAGGATAGCTCAGACGAAGCTCACTCTCTCCTCTACCATTACAGCTGTCTAGAAAGCCTGATAGAGGAGAAGAGGCATCATCACACACTCGGAGACAATGGACAAAATAAAAATGTTCCTGTCCGAAGCCGTATTCACTCCTTCCTCTCTAATAAGTGGACGAGGGGCCCTGCACATGACTCAGATAGTGCTGGGCATCTTGACCTTCATCCTGGCCGCTGTTCAGGGCGAGACTCAACACACCTTCTGGAACTATGCCATGTTCACCTGGGCCTTCTGCTCCATCATGACCCTCATCATCACCGTCATTGAGATGTTAATGCTCCACCTCCTCCTCAAGTTTTGTCTGGACTGGGACGACTTCACCACGGGAATGGCGATGTCCTCCGCTCTCATGACCGCGTCCGTCTTCGTCATGTACGCCAACTTCTACATCTGCAAAAAATGTTTGTACTCGATTGTGATCGCCTTCCTCGCCCTACTTTGTGGCGTGGCCTACATCTTAGAGGTCGTGAAAGATAAGTTCATGGATAAGAAGAAGGGGAGCTACCTGGCCGCCCTGCCTGGCTTCTGGAAGGTTCTGGAGGCTTTTGTGAGCTGCATCATTTTTATCTCCCTCACGGGTTATGACGGGAAACCGGCACTGATCATGTGCATTGTGGCCTATGTCATTCCCTTCCCCATCATCCCTATTATCATCATCACCAACATCTTCACAAAAATTAAGAACTGTTTGCCATTTAATATAGACAGGTTTGTGTTTATATTTCTGGTCATCTCTGTGGTTCTCTATACCTTTGCTGCCATCATCTGGCCCATCTATACATTCAGAGGCAACCCTCGTCCCAGTGACTGTCCTGGAAGCTTCTGTATCTGGGCCATTCAGTTCATGGTGGCATTCATGACATACGTCAATCTGATCCTCTTTATAATGGACTTGGTGTTTACCCTGCTTGGGATGTGTGGCTTCAAACGCTCATAGCGGTAACTGATCTCTGTATCTGTTTTACTATACTATATAATCCATAGCTTTTCATTCATTATTTGTTGTTGCATTGAATAGTAATTTAACAAAAGCTGCTTGTTTCACTCATCTTTTTATTATTATTATTATTTTAAATTATAGTTTAAGTAGAACAAATAGAAACCCTGCAGTGACCTCTGAGGAATTTGTCATGGTGTTACACGTTAATGATGAAATGATCCATATAGAACGTAAAGGGTATAGTTACAATGTCAATCACACATGGATATTTCCAAGGCAACAAGGCATACATTTACATAAAAGTAGCTCGTGTAACAGCATTACATGGCCAACATTCACAACTACTGTATATGATAAAGGATTTTGAAGTACCACAACCACATTTCTTTTCATTACGTTAAATTCTTGTGTGTGAGTCGCAGCACTGGCCTACTGTCCTTTTACCACTTGCATTCTCGGGAACACTTCATTTAGATTGACGACAGACTATCTGTTGAATCTCTATCTACTAAACCTAGCCCTTATCCTAACGTCAACCCTTCCCCTAACCCTTGTTCTCAACCTAACCATAACCGTAGCAAGCAGTTGCTTAGCAACAGATAGTTTGTTGATAATATGACCATCCTTAGTCCGAATAGTCAATCTGCAGATACTCTATCTAAATGAAGTGTGACCGCATTCTCATTGGTCTATAACAGTAATAGTGCAGAACAGCTTCTCCATAGTGTACTGTGTATCTACTCCTCCAGGGATTTGAATAACGATATTAGTGTCAAACGTACGTTAACCATTAACAGCAGACAGCCTGCCCACTTCTGTCTGTAATACTATAAGGGCTGCCTCCATCCGAGATTGTGAAACAGTTATGAAGGTGGAATAACTCAGCGTAACTCAAGGGAAGTGTTGTCACTCAAGTCTACAGCAACAGTTGAGCTTGGAAAATCTTGGTTATCCTTAAAAAAGCTACACAGGTGGAATAGAATTTTGGAATTGAAGTTTACCGTATTCAGGAGTTGGAGATGTGTAAACACTTCAAGAGTCTGCCCAACATCTTGCGGCTGCTGGAGATCATACTGTGTACGTTAGCCTTGGTCATCCCTATGTTCAGGGGTAGGATGGTGAACCCATACGGCATCTACTGCGAGTTCATCTGGGTCTTCTGTGTCATTGTGGCTGTGGTCCTACTGGTGTCCGAGATCATGCTATTGCACATCCTCCTGCCGAACTGGGACGACCTTGTTTGCGGTCTGACCATGCTGTGCACGCTCATGGTCGCCGCCGCCACGCTCATTTTCGCCATCGTCTTTGGCTGCCTGTCATGTTTCAGCAGTGTCTTCTGCATCATCTTCTCATTGGCCGCTACCGTGGTCTTCCTGGTGGACAGCGTCAAGAGAAAAATGAAATGTCCAAAGGGCTATCTATCCAACCTGAGGGGTATTCTGAGATTCACAGAGGCCGTCCTGGCTTGCATCATCCTCGCCGGCGCCACCAACTACTTCCTGGGTGTGGAAGGCGAATTCCGCCCACCCGCCATGTTCTGGTGCATTGTAGTCTATGTAGTCTGTCTCCCTGTGACCGTTCTCATCATACCCATCCATCTGTGCAGTCTACTTGAAAGCTTCATCTCCTGTATTGGGATGGATCTGTTGGAGCTGGTGTTTAACATAGTGGCTGTGGTGTTGTACCTGTCTGCCGTCATCCTCTGGCCTGTCTTCGGTTACAAGCACTACCGTGAGTACAATCCACCAAACTGTGAAAACTGTCGCCATGACAACCTGGATGTGGTAACTGTGGGGACCATTGCCAATCTCATCCTCTACGTCGTGGACTTGGTTTTCACCATCTTGGCTCGACTGAAATCCTAACATCTTGCTAAGTTAAGAGGTAGGTCTACATTTTTTTTTATAACATATTGTCTGTTTGGTCTGTTTCCAGTAATCATCGACCTCAGCCTCTTTTCCTGTAAAACATATCTTCCAGCTTCTAGAGGTGTACCTGGGTGGCTTTGACATCCTGGCCGTGCTTCTGCACACCTCCGCCTGCGACCTTGTCTTCAGCTTCCAGAACGACTTTCCATCTGCCATAACTGCACATGGGACAATCTGGTGGTTGTAGCGTATGTCAATCTTTTACGTTGTAGATTTTATTTATTCCCTGTGTTAATGGTTGTTCTTTTTCATAACATAATGGAACCTATGGCGCTTTATTTGAAAGCCCAGATGTACAGTACATCCTTGTCAATGAAACCCTTCATCCTCATTATAGTGGACATGGGGAGAATCTCAATTGCATACTCCTCGCGTCCTCTTGCCGAGGACGAGGAGAGAGGACGCGAGGAGTATGCAAACAAGATCTTCCCCTGTTTTTTCCCCTGCTCTGGATGTTAGGCTTCAAACGCCCAGAGCTGACCTCTGGTGGTAACTGATCTCTCTTCGGTCCGTCTGTCTAATCCTGTACGGATCTCGCATGAATTCTTCATCAAGATATGCATGGGTGAAACATATGCCCATGTAGAACTGTCACGAGGTGCAAAAGGTTCGTTTGGATCTGGGTTAATCAGGAAGAGGGAAGTAGAGGCAGGCAACAGTTTCAACAAACAACATATTTAATAGGGCATGGCTTTCTGATGGTTACACCACACAATGTTCTGTTCCATAGTTTTTGTTTAGCCAATGCAAATAGATTAAAAGTTCAAAATGACATACAGATACCAGAAAGAAACAAACCAAACAGAAACGGGCACTGGAAGTGGTGCAGCCCAGGAGGCAGGTGCCCAGTTGCTTCAACTCAAAGACCTCTGTATGATCTCACCCAAACGGATGCGCTCTCTCGCTCAACCAACAAAGGGCTCCACCATGACTCCAGACAGCATGACTTCCTGTGGGTGGCCACCCCTTAAACGGGGGTTAAATAGAATTCAGAAGAACACTCGCTTCACTTACTTAATCCCTCATCCAATTAAATGTCTGGGAGAGTTAATGAGTCAATCAGTCCCACCTGTGACATACCATTTATACATGTTAGCTATCTCCATAGCAACAGGGCCTTCATACTGTAAGTAATTCTATTTATATGGAATGCAACAGCATTACATGGCCAACCTATGCACAAGTACTGTATAATTTATTGGACTCACTCACGACTTCACCTGTTGGGATTAGTACTCTTCTGATTGTTGGAGATGCCACCAAGACAAAGGAACTCTAGTCCACCGGTTATGGGCGTGCCCACGCAACAGGTCTGGACTGGTGTTCATGAGGTACTAACTAGAAGAAAGTAGCACAATGTACAATCCCTTTCAGTCCAAGTTTATACTCTAAGACCCCTCTAACTAAAACACGTACATTATTACACTGGGGATTGAATACAAAGTGCAGGAGTGGCACCTGCTCCTGGGGAAGACTGCTGACCTTGAATGTCCCTCTTATAGACTAATCCACCACATTGAAAGTTCCTATTAAGATGGGTGGCATACTTTGACACTTTATCAACCCCTCCAGTCACCCTTGATACCTGCTGTCCTTTGATCTGTTCACAACACCCCCCCCCCTTTTATTATTTTTGTTATTATATCTGTATTATTGTGTGTTGTCTATGTGATTCTCATGTTTTTTCATTTTCTTTGTCTGTAGGCTAGGGCTTTTTCTTTTGTTATGTGTAGTGGCGTGTGTTATGTTATTAATTGTTTAAGGAAAAATCTAATAAAACATCTTATTTCAAACAAAGTGTGTGATACAAGTGCCAAAACCTCACGTCTCTTCATACCCTTATGTTCTTAATGTGTGAATTGCAGTAGTGGCCCTCAGGGCCAATTTCAATTTAATTGGAAATTGGAAATGTAAAAACATTGTTTGTGTGAAGGCTACTTTTGTGCAGTTCCAGTGGCCTGACTGCCCGCAGAATCAAACTTTTTAGAATTTGAATCAAGTCTGCTGATTCAAGGTGAGGACTAGATGTTATACAGTGATGAACCTAATTGATTTTTGGAACAAGTTAGGATAATCAACGTAACAGGTTAGGAGAAGTAGGTTAAAGGTCAGGACAATGGTTAGGTTTAAGGTTAGTTAAAAGTCAAACATTTTCCCCAAAATGTCCCTTTCGTCCTAGCTGTAACCATCTAGCCACAACCGTGATTCACAGACAGCTTTCAGCAGAATTATAAATGTCAAACAAATGGATGCCCTCTGCAGTTTAGGAGAGAAGGGCTGCCCTAAGCAGTGCCAGTCTAAAACTGAAATACCTAATAAGTATTCTGCAGATGAGTACATCTCAGTGTGTTTGCTACAGGACAATAAAGGGATATGATTCCCATAAGTCCTGGATTTTGTTCCAGCCTCTTGGCTTGTAATTTCGATAGAGTACTCTGTCCCCTGGAAGGCTCAGCATCTCCCTGGAAGACCTATTGTAAGTCCTCTTGCGGCTATCTGCTACTTCACTTGCACTCTTCTGTGCCACTTCACAGGCAGTTTTCAGGCATTCATGGTGTGTCTGTATCCATTCATCCATCGATGAAACATCCAGATCATTAGGTCATTCCTCTAAGACAATGGGGAGGTTTACATCCCTCAGATACATTAAGTAGAAAGGGGGTAACCAGTTGCTGAGTGACGATGGCTATTGTAGGCTATAATCAGTTTCGGTAGGTATTAGGTCCACCGTCTCTTCTACTCTGGTGGCAGAGCTCTCAGCATGTCATGGAATGCATGATTTAATTGCTCACAATTCACATTCCCCTGAGGGTGGTATGCAGTTGTCACGCTCTTCGCTAAACCATAGACTTTTCAGAAATCAGGAAATCACATTTGACTCTAGATTTCTCCCTTGGTCCGAATGCAGCCTTGTACAACATCCAAAATATTGAATCCAATGTTTCACAATGGCATTGGCAGTAGTCGTTGCAGTTTGGTTTCATGTGGGCACCATGACTGTGAACTTTCTGAACATATCTGCAAGAACTAGAGCATTCTCATAGCCACCTGTCTTCCCAAGTAGTGTGTAGTCCATTGCAACAGCCTACAGAGGTGCAGAGAAATGAATGCATCGTAATGGAGTTTTGGTGTGTGGTAACACGTCTCTTGATAGAGCACTTCTTCTGCATTCTTCTGTCCAACGTTGCACGTATTTTGTCATTGTAAGTCAATAGTAGCACCGGCACATGGATTCTAACGTACACTTCCAACCGAAATGCCAAGCATGGTCATGTTTTGCACTGTCTCCTGCTGAAGAACAGCTGCCAGAATTCACCATCACGAGGATCGCATACATTCGATACAGGATGTTCTGGTGCAGTGTAAGTCTGTAAAAAAACCATGAGCTGGCGCACACCCAGAATAAAAGTTGGTGTGGAGGTGCTGACTAACGGCGGATAAACTATAAACTATCAAAATAAAGAAAGTCGCACACTCCATGTATAATCTCCTAGCAATTTATTGGGTATTTACCAACGTTTCGGCATCGCTGTGCCTTCCTCAGGGCGATGTCATGAATACTTGAAACAGGTATGTATACACACAGTGCAATTAGTGTAACCAATGACAGTAGTGAGGGGTGTGTCATAATGATTAAGTTAATTAAAATGTATTAGTGACTGTTAAAAAATAGCATATGGCATATTAAATATATTACACTATTGTTATCATATAGAAACATAATGGAATATTGTACATCATATTAGCTAATAAACTGTAAAAAATAATTTTTCAATTGATAAGACTTGTTCATAAAGGAAAATGTGTTCATAAGAAGGGCCTGAGATCAAAGTCAATATTCAGACCACTAGGTGTCAAAAGTCTTATAAATTGAACAATTATTTTTTACAGCTTATTACTGTACACCTAATATGTTCCCCCTGTTGATGATGCTCATTATATATTAAGATTGAACCAAAAGATTACATGAAACAAAAATGAAATGAAATACGAAATTATGTGAAATTGAATGAAACAATAATGTATGTTGATGCTAACATGATGTACAATATTCCATTATGTTTCTATATGATAACAATAGCGTAATATGGAAATCCAAGATGGCGTAGCAGTCAGACGTCTTTGTCCTTCGTCTTGTCGTGTCCCATGTATATATATTTTTATATATTTTTCTTCGCATATCTTTTAAAATATTTTTTAAACCTCAACTTCAAAATACTCTCCTGCAACCCGCCTCACCCAATGTGGTGTGGACCTGCTTTTTTCTAAAGTATTTTTCTTTACCTCTGAATCGGAATCCCCCAACAGAAGCTAGCCAGCTAACTACCTACTAGCTAGTAGTCAGCTAACCACTGCTAGCGGTCATCAGCTACCTTTAGCTCGGAGAGCTCTCGCCAGTTTGTACAACGCAATTCAAACCAGCGCATACTGGACCTATTTTCTCCCCATATCCCCGGATTCCTACCGCAAGCTCTGAACCTTCTCACCTGGATCATCGCAGCTAGCTAGCTGCAATCCGAGTGACTACTCCTGGCTAACGTCTCTGTCATGAAGCAAGCACCAATTAGCCAGGAGCTAGCCCATGCTAGGCCCATCTCCCGGCTAGCTGAAGAGGTCCATCAGCCACTCCTGGGCTACAATAACTATACCTGGACCCCTTTTACTGCCGGTACGAAGCCCAGCCGACCCTTCACAACTGGACTACCGATGTATTCTGCCCGAGGGGGTTATTCAACTGGCCCCTCTGCCGCGACGTCCCCTGAATGCCCATCTGCTAGCTTGCTAGCTGTCTAGAGCATATCGGACTGTTAGCGGAATTTCTTGGGCCACTATACCTATTTTGCCAATTGGTCTGGACCCCCTTACCACACGGAACTGGACCCCTTTACCACACGGTACCCTACTAATCCATCACAACTGACGAGGAGGCTCCGCACGAGGAGGCAATAAACAGACTTCCTCCGTCGCGACGTCCCTCTAAGGCCCTTCTGCTAGCTTGCTAGCCCTGGCCCGTTAGCTGTCTGAATCGCCGTGTCTCCAGCCAGCCTCACTACTCACTGGATCCCTATGATCACTCGGCTACGCATGCCTCTCCCGAATGTCAATGTGCCTTGTCCATTGCTGTTCTGGTTAGTGATTATTGTTGTCAAGTTTTGACCTCCTTCTTGTGCAATTCCCCACTTGAAAAGGACAGTCGCTCCACATGAAGATTTTAACTGGATTTCACTCAATAAACAGCCATAGAATCAGTTGTTTGTCTTTTATTTACCATTCTTTGGTTGGCAGTAAACAGGTGAAAAACCTCAAAAAAGAGATGACAAATACAAGTTATTATTTGAGTTGACAGCCTAATTAAATACACAAAATTATCCACATTCACCTCAGATAAACACATTTCTGCCATTATAAAATACAAGGTTTCCACGTAAGCAAATGTTTCCCAAAATAGAAACCCACCATTTTTAATCAAATGAGCAGAATCAGTATACTTTTATCTAAATTTGCATTTTAGCCAAATACATTCAAAATATTTTTAGCAGTAAAAAATGACATTTATTTTCTAATCAGTAGTTTTAAGCAGACAAATTTTACATTTTTTTGCCAAAGATTTTTTAGACTATACATTTGTTACTGAATTAAGAACTTGGTTTACTAAGATTTCTACAAAGTTTAAATTACTTTTAACCATTTCAAACAAGTTCTTTGTCAACAATGAATTTGGCTCTTCTTACTTTTCCTTTATACCCCACAAATAACATTTGAAGTTATAAATACCACTGCAAAAGTACTATCAAAGTTAAGAGTTAAGAGTCTGTGTTTTCCAGAGTATCATTAGCAGTGCACTGCTTAAGTCAGTCTAACCAAACATGGCCAATATGGCACTTACCGGCTGTCTTTCACAGTTTTGTGGAGGGCTTGGACTTGCACAGTCACCTTGATCACAAAGATGAAGTTTCCTTGGTCTTGTGGTGTTATAAATGCTCCTTTCACTGCGGTCTAAGACAACAGCAGAGCCAGGTGCTGGCACGCCCAGATTGCCTGGAAGAGTTGTTCCACCTGGTTCACCACTGATTGAAGGAGAAGGAGTTTCACCACTGAGGAGCTCCCAGGCAGTTTGTCAGCACAATTGTCATATTTCACTGTAGAGCCTCTAGCCCTGCTCAATATGCCTTAGCCAGCCCTACACACATGGTGACATCACCTGGGTTAAATGATGTTTCTAGAGACTATATCTCTCTCATCATGACTCAATGCCTAGGTTTACCTCCACTGAATTCACATCCTACCATACCTTTGTCTGTACATTATTCCTTGAATCAATTCTATCACGCCCAGCAACCTGCTCCTTTTACTCTCTGTTCCGAACGTACTAGATGACCAGTTCTTATAGCTTTTAGCCATATCCTTATTCTACTCCTCCTCTGTTCCTCTGGTGAGGTTAATCCAGGCTCTGCAGTGCCTCGCTCAACTCCTATTCCCCAATTGCTCTTATTTGTTGAATTCTGTATCCGTAAAAGCCTTGGTTTCATGCATGTTAACATTAGAAGCCTCCTCCCTAAGTTTGTTTTATTCACTGCTTTAGCACACTCTGCCAACCCGGATGTCCTAGCCGTGTCTGAATCCTGGCTTAGGAAGACCACCAAAACCCCGGAAATTTCCATCCCTAACTATAACATTTTCCGACATGATAGAACTGCCAAAGGAGGCGGTATTGCAATCTACTAAAGAGATAGCCTGCAGAGTTCTGTCTTACTATCCAGGTCTGTACCCAAACCATTCAAACTTCTACTTTTAAAAATCCACCTTCCCAGAAACAAGTCTCTCACCGTTGCCGCTTGCTATAGACCACCCTCTGCCCCCAGCTGTGCCCTGGACACCATATGTAAATTGATTGCCGTGCTGTTAGGTGACCTAAATTGGGACATGCTCAATACCCCGGCCATCCTACAATCTTAGCTTGATGCCCTCAATCTCACACAAATTATCAATGAACCCACCAGGTACAACCCCAAATCCGTAAACACGGGCACCCTCATAGATATCATCCTAACCAACTTGCCCTCCAAATACACCTCTGCTGTTTTCAACCAAGAATTCAGTGATCACTGCCTCTTTGCCTGTATTCGTAATGGGTCTGCGGTCAAACGACCATCCCTCATCACTGTCAAACGCTTCCTAAAACACTTTAGTGCGCAGGCCTTTCTAATCGACCTGGCCCGGGTATCCTGGAAGGATATTGACCTCATCCCGTCAGTAGAGGATGCCTGGTTATTCTTTAAAAGTGCCTTCCTCACCATCTTAAATAAGCATGCCACTCCCAAATGTTTGAACCAGGAACAGATATAGCCCTTGGTTCTCTCCAGACCTGACTGTCCTTAACCAGCACAAAAACATCCTTTGGCTTTCTGCATTAGAATCGAATTGCCCCCGTGATATGCAACTTTTCAGGGAAGTTAGGAACCAACATACACAGACAGTTAGGAAAGCTAAGGCTAGCTTTTAAAAGCAGAAATTTGCATCCTGTAGCACAAACTCAAAAATGTTCTGGGACGCTGTAAAGTCCATGGAGAATAAGAGCACCTCCTCCCAGCTGCCCACTGCACTGAGGCTAGGAAACACTGTCACCACCGATAAATCCACTATAATTGAGAATTTCAATACGCATTTTTCTACAGCTGGCCATGCTTTCCACCTGGCTACCCCTACCCCGGTCAACAGCCCTGCACCCCCCACAGCAACTCGCCCAAGCCTCCCCCATTTCTCTTTTGTATCATCTGAGATTCCCAAAGATTGGAAAGCTGCCCTTCTTCAAAGGGGGAGACACTCTAGACCCAAATTGCTACAGTCCTATATCTATCCTACCCTGCCTTTCTAAGGTCTTCGAAAGCCAAGATAACAAACAGATTACCGACAATTTCGAATCCCACCGTACCTTCTCCGCTATGCAATCTGGTGTCAGAGCTGGTCATCGGTGCAGCTCAGCCACACTCAAGGTCCTAAACGATATCATAACCGCCATCGATAAGAGGCATTACTGTGCAGCCGTATTAATCGACCTGGCCAAGGCTTTCGACTCTGTCAATCACCACATGCTTATCGGCAGACTGAACAGCCTTGGTATCTCAAATGATTGCCTTGCCTGGTTCACCAACTACTTCGCAGACAGAGTTCAGTGTGTCAAATCGGAGGGCCTGTTGTCCGGACCTCTGGCAGTCTCTATGAGGGTGCCACAGGGTTCAATTCTCGGGCCGACTCTCTTCTCTGTATAAATCAATGATGTCGCTCTTGCTGCTGGTGATTCTCTGATCCACCTCTATGCAGACGACACCATTCTGTATACCTCTGGCCCTTCTTTGGACACTGGGTTAACTAACCTCCAGACGAGTTTCAACGCCATACAACTCTCCTTCCGTGGCTTCCAACTGCTCTTAAATACATGCTCTTCAATCGATTGGAGGGCCTGTTTTGGGAAAAGGAGCCATCCATCAAGCGTATTCTGTTTTTTTTTTTTTTACACGTAACTTGAAACCAACAGCTAAAGGTAAATGAGAAGAGAAAGAAGTACAGAAACTTCTCAACCAATGGGACAGACTTACACTGCAAACTATCAAAATAAAGAAAGTTGCACACTCCATGTATAGTCTCCCAGCAAATTAATGGGTATTTACCAGGTAGGCTAGTTGAGAACAAGTTCTCATTTACAATTGCGACCTGGCCAAGATCAAGCAAAGCAGTTCGACACATGCAACAGCACAGAGTTACAAATGGAATAAACGAACATACAGTCAATAATACAGTAGAAAAGAAAAGTCTATATACAGTGTGTGCATCACTACTCTGGACGGTTCTGACTTAGAATATGTGGGCAACTACAAATACCTAGGTGTCTGGTTAGACTGTAAACTCTCCTTCCAGACTCACATTAAGCTAGAATCGGCTTCCTATTTCGCAACAAAGCATCCTTCCCTAATGCTGCCAAACAAGCTCAGCCAAGATAGCATGAGGTTAAAACATGGCACCATTTTCCCTCCTGCATCTCCACTTCAACCCTATTACTAATATAATTATTTTTAGCTTTATGAGCTTGTTCCACAACTGCCTCCACTTCTTGTGGCAAGCTTCCCCTTCCATAGATGCGGTAAAGAGGCCAATGGAACTCAATCGAAACAATGGAAATGCCATGGCAAAGCGTGAGGAAAAGATGCCATGGGGGAAAGATCCCGAATCTCCTCCTTGGCCCCCAGCAAAATTTGCCTACATTTAGGCTACTGTTTGTGCATATGTATTCACTCCCTTTGCTATGAATGAAGCCTCTAAATAAGATCTGGTGCAACCAATTACTTTCAGAAGTCACAATTAGTTAAATGAAGTCCACCTATGTGCAATCTAAGTGTCACATGATCTGTCACATGATCTCTGTGTATATATACACACCTGTTCTAAAAAGGCCCAAGAGTCTGCCACACCACCAAGCAAGAGGCACCATGAAGACCAAGGAGCTCTCCAAACAGGGTCAGGGACCAAGTTGTGGAGAAGTACAGATCAGGATTGGGTTATAAAAAAATATCTGAAACTTTGAATATCCCACGGAGCACCATTAAATCCATTATTAAAAAATGGAAAGAATATGGCAACAAACCTGCCAAGAGAGGGCCGCCCACCAAAACCCATGGACCAGGCAAGGACGGCATTAATCAGAGAGGCAACAAAGAGACCAAAGATAACCCTGAAGGAGCTGCAAAGCTCCACAGCGGAGATTGGAATATCTGTCCATAGGACCATTTTAAGCCGTACACTCCACAGAGCTGGGCTTTTTGGAAGAGTGGCCAGAAAAAAGCCATTGCTTAAAGAAGAAATTAAGCAAACACATTTGGTGTTCACCAAAAGGCATGTGGGAGACTCCCCAAACATATGGAAGAAGGTACTCTGGTCAGATGAGATTAAAATTTAGCTTTTTGGCCACGAAGGAACATTTCTGGCGCAAACCCAACACCTCTCATCACCCCGAGAACACTATGGTGGCAGCATCATGCTGTGGGGAAGTTTTTCATCAGCAGGGACTGGGAAACTGGTCAGAATTGAAGGAATGATGGATGGCACTAAATACAGGGAATTCTTGAGGGAACCTGTTTGTCTTCCAGAGAAGACTTCCAGAGAAGACAAACAGCAGAACAATGACCCTAAGCATACTGCTAAAGCAACACTTGAGTGGTTTAAGGGGAAACATTTAAATATCTTGGAATGGCCTAATCAAAGCCCAGTCCTCAATCCAATTGAGAATATGTGGTATGATTTTAAGATTGCTGTACACCACCAGAACCCATCCAACTTGAAGGAGCTGGAGCAGTTTTGCCTTGAAAAATGTGCAAAAAGCCCAGTGGCTAGATGTGCCAAGCTAATAGAGACATAACCCAAGAGACTTGCAGCTGTAATTGCTGCATAAGGTGGCTCTACAAAGTATTGACTTTGTAGAACACTCAAGTTCAGTTTTTTTGTCTTATTTCTTGTTTGTTTCACAATAAAAATCATTTTGCATTTTCAAAGTGGTAGGGATGCTGCGTAAATCAAATGATACAAACCCCTCAAAAATCTATTTTAATTCCAGGTTGTAAGGCAACATTATAGGAAAAATGCCAAGGGGGTGAATACTTTCACAAGCCACTGTAGACCTACAGAAATCAATAAAATCATTCAAAATAGGCTGCTACACCAGAAAGCATGATTTGGCCCCAGAGGATAATTAGCTTCTTTAAAAAAAATTGCATTGCCTACAGTTGGAAGGGCCAACAATTTGGGCAGATCGCTCAGCAAATACCAAGTAGATGATTGTTGAGTTGCAACTGTCAATGAAAAGTAGAGGCCCAGCCAGGCATATCACAATATTTAAAATACAATCACGGGAAAACATAGACATTTGCTTTCCAAAATATTGCTGTAAAGACAAGACAATGAAAAGACTCATCTGTCCAACACCCAACAACACAGGGTTTTTAATGTATTCTGCTGTTATTTAGCCACAATCAAGACTATCCAATCTACTCATACCATTAGAAATAGTAGACTTTTACATGTCTGCAAATGCGATGATACGTGGAATACTATCTTACACAGGTGCATGAAAATGGTGCATGAAAATGTGCTTCACCCACCACTTCCACATCAGCTTCCACGCAGCCATGAAAAGGTACCTGTAATCCATTTGTAGCAGTGAAACTCACTCATCCAGCAGTGTGCCGTGGCTTTGAAGGTATGTTTTGAAGAATGTTTCAGATTCATCATACTTTCTTGTTGTGCAGCAAGTTTCTGCACTGCTGCACTCAGGGAGTCTAAGCTCAGAGGCTCTGTGGTGTTGGTAATAGCACATGTTGCCACCATTCCTCTCATTTGACCTTTCAGCAGGGCAGTGGTGTAAAGTACTAAAGTAAAAACACTTGAAAGTACTACATAAGTAGTTTTTTTGGGTAGCTGTACTTTACTATTTATATTTTTGACAACTTTTGCTTCACTACATTCCTAAAGCAAATAATGTACTTTTTACTCAACACATTTTCCCTGACACCCAAAAGTACTCGTTATATTTGGAATGCTTAACAGGACAGGAAAATGGTCCAATTCACAAACTTATCAAGAAAACATACCTGGTCATCCCACAGCCTCTGATATGGCGGAGTCAACAAACATAAATACAAACAAGAAAATTGGGCCGTCGGATTTGCTTAATGTAAGCAATTTAAAATGTATTTTACTTTTGATACAGCATCAGTCAAAAGTTTGGACACACTTACTTATTCCAGGGTTTTTCTTTAATTTTACTATTTTCTACATTGTAGGATATTAGTAAAGACAACAAAACGATGAAATAAAACGTATGGAATCATGTAGTAACCAAAAAAGTGTTAAACAAATCAAAATATATTTTATATTTGATGACAGCTTTGCACACTCTTGGCATTCTCTCGACCAGCTTCATGAGGTATTAAAACTTCTTTGGGCTGCAAGCCCGAAGCCGGGCACAATATGACAACAGCCACTTCAAGTGCAGGGCACGAAATACAGCATATCCAATACAGCATATGAAAGATAAACATCTTGTGAATCCAGCCAACATGTCCGATTTTAAAAATGTTTTACAGCGAAAACACCACATATATTTATGTTAGCTTACCACCAAATACAAAAAAAGGACAGACATTTTTCACAGCACAAGTAGCATGCACAAAGCCAACCTAACTAACCAAGAAACAACTTCATCAGATGACAGTCTTATAACATGTTATACAATAAATCTATGTTTTGTTCGAAAAATTTGCATATTTGAGGTATAAATCAGTTTTACATTGCAGCTACCATCACAGCTACCGTCACAAATAGGACCGAAGCAGCCAGAGTAATTACAGACACCAACGTTAAATACCTAAATACTCATCATAAAACATTTCGGAAAAATCGATGGCGTATAGCAAATTAAAGACAAACATCTTGTGAATCCAGCCAATATTTCCGATTTTTTAAGTGTTTTACAGCGAAAACACAATATAGCATTATATTAGCTTACTACAATAGCCTACCACACTACCGCATTCATTCATCAATGCACATTAGTGATAGCAATAGGCACGTTAGCGATAGCGAATAAACCAGCAAAAGATATATAATTTTTGACTAACCTTGATAAGCTTCATCAGATGACAGTCCTATAACATCAGGTTATACATACACTTATGTTTTGTTCGAAAATGTGCACATTTAGAGCTGAAATCAGTGGTTATACATTGTGCTAACGTAGCATCTTTTTCCCAGAATGTGCGGATATTCTGACCAAATAACTATACATAAACGTTACTAAAAAATACATGTTGTATAGGAAATGATAGATACACTAGTTCTTAATGCAATCGCCGTGTTAGAATTCTAAAAATAACTTCATTACGACATCCAGCTTAGGTATAGCCAGAGAGTACCCAAAATCTGGGCGCAAACGACTATTTCACATGTTCTACAGATATATGAAATAGCATCATAAAATGGGTTCTACTTTTGATGATCTTTCATCAGAATGTTGTACAAGGGGTCCTTTGTCGGGAACAATCGTTGTTTGGATTTAGAATGTCCTCTTCTCCAGTCAATTAGCACGGAAAGCTAGCAAAGTGGCGCGAAGCTCTCCTTCCTGAACAAAAGCACACAACGCAACACGCCTAACGTCCCGAAAAAATTTCAACAATCTAATAAAACTATATTGAAAAAACATACTTTACGGTGATATTGTCACATGTATCAAATAAAATCAAAGCCGGAGATATTAGTCGTCTATAACGACAGCTTATCAGAAGGCAAAACCAGGTCCCCTCATGCACTCTCCAGAAAACAGGAAACTGGTGACACGTCATGCCGAGAGCTTTTATTCGACCCCAGATCAAGTTATTCACTCCATTGCTTCTCTCACTGCCTGTCGACATCTAGTGGAAGACGTATGAAGTGCATGTATTCTAATAAATATCAAGGACATTTATAGGCAGGCCCTAGAACAGAGCTTCGATTTCAGATTTTCCACTTCCTGTCAGGAAGTTTGCTGCAAAATGAGTTCTGACAGATATAATTCAAACGGTTTTAGAAACTAGAGAGTGTTTTCTATCCAATAGTAATAATAATATGCATATTGTACGAGCAAGAATTGAGTACGAGGCCGTTTGAAATGGGCACCTTTTATCCGGCTACTCAATACTGCCCCTGCAGCCCAAACAGGTTAACAGAAACAATTAACAGTGCCTTGTTAAAAAGTTAATTTGTGGAATTTCTTTCCTTAATGCATTTGACCCAATCAGTTGTGTTGTGACAAGGTAGGGTAGGTGTACAGAAGATGGCTCTATATTATGGCAAGGACAGCTCAAATAAGCAAAGAGAAACAACAGTCCATCATTACTTTAAGACATGAAGGTCAGTCAATGCAGAAAATGTCAAGAACTTTGAAAGTTTCTTCAAGTGCAGTCGCAAAAACCACCAAGTGCTATGATGAAAATGCCTCTCACGAGGACCGCCACAGGAAAGGAAGACCCAGAGTTACGTCTGCTGCAGAGGATAAGTTCATTAGAGTTAACTGCACCCCAGATTGCATCCCATATAAATGCTTCACAGAGTTCAAGAAACAGACACATCTCAACATCAACTGTTCAGAGGAGACTGCGTGAATCAGGCCTTCATGGTCAAATTGCTGCAAAGAAACCACTACTAAAGGACACCAATAAGAAGAAGAGACTTGCTTGGACCAAGAAACACGAGCAATGGACATTAGACCGGTGGAAATCGGTCCTTTTTTTATCTGAGTCCAAAATTGCGATTTTTGGTTCCATCCGCCGTGGTTTCATCTATTCACCTACTCTGAGACGCAGAGGCTGATATGTGGCTGCTATGAAAGTGAACTGTGTGCGGGTTATCAGGGGTGTTTATTACACCGATTCTGTTGAAAAACGTTTCTTAAACGGAACCAAATGGAACAAAACAGGGATAAACATACCTGAATTTGTCCAATAGAAACTCGTTTGCAACTGTTTGGACTAATGATTATGCCCTAGATCAGCTAGATGCTGGCAAGAGTGTGCAAGGTGGTACTGAATGTGTAACTGTCTATGTCCTTGATTACTACAAATCTTCTCTCGACCTGTCCACATACGTTGTAAACTTTCATTCATAGGTTAGGTTGTAGCAACCTCATGATGGTTATTGGGAAAATGTTTGTATCATGTAGTAGACTAAATCTATCGATGACACATTGAGCTGGGTGAATCGAATATGAATCACAGTCATCCAACATGTTGCAATAGAAATAAGGCCATGCTCATTAAAAAAAAAGTTGTCCTCCCCAATCTTAAAACGGCACCGACCGCCACTGGTGCACGCTCATGGTCGCAGCCGCCACAGTCTTCTTCACCATCAAATTTGCTTGCCTGTCTTGCATCAGCAGTATCTTCTGCATCATCCTCTCAGGAAAATTAAGTGTCTGGAGAGCCATCTGTCCCTTCTCAGGGGGGTCTTCCGCTTCAAAGAGGCCATCTTCGCTTGCATCATCCTGGCCGACGCCACCAACTACTTCCTGGGTGTGCGGTGGGTCTTCCGCCCGCCATGGTATGGTGCGTGGTGGTCTATGTAGTTTGGCACTGTGCTCATCCTACTCATCCATCTGATCAAGCTACTTGAGTGCTTCATCTCCTGTATTGGAATGGAGCCGTTGGAGTTGGCGTTCAACATAGTGGCTGTGGTGTTGTACCTGTCTTATGCCATCCTCTGGCCCGTCTTTGGTTACAAGCACTAGCCTAACTATAATCTGCCTAACTGTGACTATTGTCGCCATGACAACATGGTTACTGTGGGGACCATTGCCAATCTCAACTTCTACATTGTGGACTTGGTTTTTAGTGTTTTGGCTGAAGTCTGGTGTTTTGGCTGAAGTCTTACTAAGTTATTAACACTAACAGAGGAAACATTCCAATTGCTTAACAGTTTTTACGTTTTTGATTTTTAATAACTGATCTTGATTTGACACCTTTTGTTATCAATATAAGAACAATATGGCACTCCATATCAGGATGTGAAAGAACCAACACAAAAGTGATGAGCGTGTTTTGTTTTAAAAAACACCACTTTAATGGTAAAAGGCAATACTACTTCTTCACAAAAAGTATATTTCAAGAACAACAAACCTCAGAACAGAAATGTTCAAAAAGATGGAAAGAGCACATTACTTAACACTACTAATAAATACCTTCAAATAAATCAACATAATGCAAGAATATATGGCCTTGGCTTTTTTATGTCTTCAAATGTAAAATCCACAAAGGTACACTTGATGTTATTGAGGTGTTTATGGATTAAAGAAATGATAGATGTAGGACCACACACAAATGTAGATTTGCGTAATTATTTCAGCAGTCTAACAGCTGATAGTATTTAAAATCAATAATGAACTAAGCGAATCGAAACCCTGTGGGTTGTCCTCTTTTGCAATTAAACATGTTCCAGTATACCAGCAACTTGTCTTCACAAATTGTTGCATGTTGGTTCTGCTTTTTGATTATTATTTTTTTAATGATCACCATGACTGCAATTAGAAAAGCAACCTCTGATATCTCCTGTAAGCACTTTGTTGAACCACAGTAAGTGTAGCAGCATGCAAACTCATTTCATAGATAACATAGTATGTAGATGTACATAACTGTCACGTCCTTGTACATTGGCTCAGAAACACATGGCTCGCATAGAAAATGAGTGCAAATGCTACTGTCCAAAATCTATGCAAACAATCTATCGCCTGCCAACAAGACAAAGGTTTTGTATGAGTACATCCAAATTGTGAGAGATAAACGTTCAATGTAATTCCACTTTCCATGGATGAGCAATTCGATAGTCGATGCAAATACTTAAACGCACCTCCGTTCTTGGCTGAACTACTGTTATTGTTTTTCAATGAGTTATTTGAAGTATTTTTCTCACTTGGGGTCGATAAAAATGATCTCCGTGTCTTCTCCCTACACCTAAAATCTTCTTTGTGTCTTGAATAACAATGTCCCGTTAGTGTTCGACTTTCATTCAATTCTCAATTGTCCTCTGGTTCTTCAAACTCCACCGTTTCCAGTAGGCCCTGGAAGCAGAAGTAATGGGAGTTGCAATATACAGGTGGTTTGTTAGGAGTGGCCTGGACCTGCTCTGGTTTCTGGGAGGCAAAAGGGTTGACTCCACTGCATTTTAAATCCATCTCCAACTCTGAGAGGATCTGCAAGGAGTAGGTCATCTCTGTCTTCCTGTGGGGATCAGGCAGGATCAACAATTACACACTCAATTCTTTGTAGTAGACAACAGTGAGCTCCAGCCACCCAAGTCATAGGATTGTTCTCTCTGCTACCGCACAGCTAGCAGTACCGATGTACCAAGTCTGGAATCAACAGGACCCAGAACAGCTTCTACCCCCAAGGCATAAGACTGCTAAATAATTAGTCCGGTAGCTATTTAACTAACTTAGCAGTCTTATGGCTTGGGGGTAGAAGCTGTTCTGGGTCCTGTTGATTCCAGACTCGGTGCAGCTTATGTGATGAGTTATAAAAGTTAGTGCAAAAAGAGTCAATGCAGGTAGTTAAATAATTAACCAAATAGCTACCGGACTATCTGCATTGACTCTTTTTGCACTAACTTTTTTGCAGATAGTTAAATAATTAACCAAATAGCTACCGGACTATCTGCATTGACTCTTTTTGCACTAACTTTTTTGCAGATAGTTAAATAATTAACCAAATAGCTACCGGACTATCTGCATTGACTCTTTTTGCACTAACTTTTTTGCAGATAGTTAAATAATTAACCAAATAGCTACCGGACTATCTGCATTGACTCTTTTTGCACTAACTTTTTTGCAGATAGTTAAATAATTAACCAAATAGCTACCGGACTATCTGCATTGACTCTTTTTGCACTAACTTTTTTGACTCATCACATACACTCCTGCTACTGTTTATTATCTGTCACTTTATTCCTAGTTATATGTGCTTATCTACGTCAATTACCTTGTCGCTCTGCACATCGACTCGGTACTGGTACCCCTTGTATATAGCTAAGTTACTCATTGTGTATTTATTATTACTTGTTTTACTCTGTATTTCTCTGTATTCTTTCTCTGCATTGTTGGGAAGGGCCCGTAAGTAAGTATTTCACTGGTTAGTCTACACCTGTTGTTTACAAAGCATGTGACGAATAAAATGTGTTTTGATTTGGTAAATATTGAGGATTCTGTTATGCTATGGAGGGTATTAGGATCAGGGTTATGTGGGGCTTACTCTAGTGCAGTAAATAGGGAGGGGATCTCATAGTCCCTGAGGAGCAGCAGTGTTGGTAGCCAGCCCTGATCGAGGCCTTGACTGGCATCAAACCCTGTCGGAGACAGAGGAAGTCAAACAGAGCTTAGCTCAGACAAGAACAACTCAACCAGCACAGCTTTAACCTCAAAACCAACAAGTTTATAACCAGGCAACATCCTAATCTGTTTCTTTCCCATTTGTTTTATCATGAGATAACTGGAGTTTTAGGAAACACAAACTTTGTCAATTCTATTTCTTTGAAAAGCTGGAAATTGCACAACGGCAGAGCCTCTCACCTGGGTGAAATCCAACCACCAGATCTGGCTTAGCTGCTTTCTCTGTCTCCACAAGCTCCTCAAAGAACTGGTGGTAGAGGCCCTTGTAGGCACTGATATAGGTCTTCGTCTTGGGACCAAAGTTAGTCAATGGGGGCCGCATGATTGGCCCGTCCACCACCTCTGGCCCCACCATCACCACCTCCAGACCCTTGTGTCCAGGGAACATTCGGTCCAGTTCATCATAGTCCGTCAGTCGGGCTCCCAGGGTCTCATTGTCAGAAACCCCTATCAAGTGGATGGTGAGGGGTTTGGAAAACGGGTTTAAGCCAAACAGTCTAAACCCTAGGGCAATAGTCATCGGTCGGGAGAAGAACTCGCTCGATACCCGCCAAATCGACTTTCTCAGGTCATCGTCCTCTGGCTTGGGCCTGCCGGCGTTGGTCCAAAGGTCTGTCATATTAGTGCCCGACAAGATGGCGTCCAGACGGGGGGTGAGGTCCCCTTGCATGGCAAGCCAGTCATCCCAGCCCTTCACCTCCCCTTGAGGCCGGGTCCACTTCCCTGTAGAGAATGGGAGGTCTCCTGATTGGATAAGAGGAAGGGGGAGTATGAAAAATCAGTCTGGGCTATCCAGAAGTTGGTGCTATCCTCCGGGTGTTGTCTCTTTTTATTTATTTGAATACACTGTTCAGAGAATAACTGTCATAAAAAAACTAAAAGGAAATGGTCCTAGAATCAAACCCTGTAGAACACCTTTTGAATTCATCATGACAAATAACAGAGGACGATGGCTCTTCCTAGTGTCGAGGTCAGGACCCTCAGTGCACGTTGTTAATCTAAGCCACGGCAAACATGCAGCAATTGGCCCAATGTCATGGCTCGTTCCTCTTTTATCTGCCTTCTCTTACCTTTGAACACGAGCCATTCCACCAGTCGGTCAATGGCTACTAGACGCAACTCCGAGCAGACCTTCTTGTGCTGAGGCCAATCAGCCTTCTGGCACTCTTTACTGCAGTAGTAGACATTCAGACACCTGTTATAGTCAGGAGGAGGACGAGGGAGAGGATGGAAGGGGAAGGAAAGAACCTGTGAGGACAGTGCACCTACTTCCAACCAGATAACTCTTTTGGATCATATAACCGGTACAATACATAATGGAGTGCAAGTTTCATGTTCAAGTAAATTTTTCATTCCGTGTTTCTCATAATTACCTCACACAGCGTTTGAGCGTTTGTGCATCTGCAACCTGACCAGGATGCTTTCTGCAACTGGCGCAGAATGTGAACGATTCCTCCATCTTCTGAAACATCTCTTTCTGAGACTTGAAGGCCATGGCTTTGGCCTTACCCCCTGGTGCTGGGGCACTAAAGAGTGGTCGTTGTAGACAATAATTATTTTTAATTTAAAAACATCATCCTCTTCAATAATGCTGTTGTACCACATTCTGCATTGCCATTGCCAATAAAGCTTTTTTGAATTCAAACTTGACAGGGACAATAAAAAGTAGGCCTTCATGTCTAACACACTTCAACGGCAAGATAGTTTGTAAAATGTGTGTAAAAAATGTTTTTACAATGAGAACCACAGAAATGCATGCAATAGAAACACAACACCCTATGCTCAATGAGGGGATTTCTATAATAAGGTGAGTGTGTGGGTGGCCGTTGGGGTTGGTCATGGAGGGGTTAAAAAGGAATCCCACATCACACAAACGTTTATGTTGATACATGAAAGGCAAATGTATTAGCCAGGGATCAGACCCCAACTCACATCCAATCGGGCCAAATCATGACCTGTCTTGCAGCTATTTTTTTCGTTGGTGTGCTACCCAGTCATAAGGACCACTACTGACCAATGTGAAGCACATGCCCATTATTTTTAGATTGGAGTATTTGGCCTGCCATATATGGAGAGGGTTGAGGGAGAGGGCAGGGTGGGGGGGTTATAGAACATGGCACATGAAACACACATTGCAATATTATTATAATAAAGGCTTGAATTATCAGTATTAACAAAATGAGGTTGTGTTAGATACGTTGCGTTGTTGGACCCAGATCCAGATAATAATGTTTTTAAAGCCTGCACAGAATAGAATGACAAATTCCTTTAGTAGAGGAAATACTACCTAGAAATTGAACATCATATTGACTGTGACAATAGAGTTATGAGACACATAAAACCATCATGGCCATGACCACATCTGAATGTAGGCCTATGCTCCTATTCTCTTCCCTCAGTAACTCCTCAGTGCATATTTGATTGCCATAGCGTGTCCAGTCCCACAATAGACATTGTAAAACACATGGGGACATTCAGTGTCTACATTGTGGCATAACACAAGCACGAGGCAGGGGAGAGACCATGCACACGTTAGCCTACCTGGTAATTCTCAATCAATAAAGCTGTTTGCTTACCTCTTGTTATCTGTCATTGGAACTCTTGAAGTAACGCACGTCGCTGAATGAGTCTTCTCGCGGAGCTTGCTTGATTCGCAGCGGTGGCTGAGCCAGCCACTTATACCACCTGTGCTCCCCCTTCCAGAACTGTCTGAAATCTCTAGAGCCTTCCCGTCTCTTCAGGTGGTCTCACTTCTTTCATATAAACTTTCTCTAAACTCATTCCACTGGTAGGCCAATATATATATATATATATATATATATATATTTTTTACAACTTGTAATAAATAGAAAATATTGGAGGGTATTCCTACCTGCCTACAGTAGGCTATGCTAAAGGCTGTATACTGTTCAGTAGTAGGCTGTTGTAATATAGATTTTCATAAGCTTTGAAGAATCTCCAGTTTAGATTCAATATACTGTGTGTGTGTATATATATATATATATATATATAGGTCTAAATAAATACACTGAACAAAAATAAAAACGCAACATGTTAAGTGTCCCATGTTTTATGAGCTGAAATAAAAGTACCCAGAAATGTTCCATACGCACCAAAAGCTTATTTCTCTCAAATGTTGTGCACAAATTTGTTTACATTCCTGTTAGTGAGCATTTCTCATTTGCCAAGATAATCCATCCACCTGACAGGTGTGGCATACCAAAAAGCTGATTAAACTGCATTATCATTAGACAGGTGCACCTCGTGCTGGGGACAATAAAAGGCCACTCTAAAATGTGCAGTTTTGTCCCACATGTCTCAAGTTTTGAGGGAGAATGCAATTGGCATGCTGACTGCAGGAATGTCCACCAGAACCGTTGCCAGAGAATTGAATGTTCATTTCTCTACCATAAGCCGCCTCCAACCTCGTTTTAAAGAATTTGGCGGTACATCCAACCGGCCTCACAACCGCAGACCACGTGTATGGCGTCATGTGCACGAGCGGTTTGCTGATGTCAACATTGTGAACAGAGTGACCCATGATGGCGGTGGTGTCATGTTATGGGCAGGCATAAGCTACGGACAAACCCAATTGGATTTTATCGATGGCAATTTGAATGCACAAAAATACAGTGACGCAATCCTAAGGCTCATTTTGAGGCCCATTTTTGTTAAGGTATCTGTGACCAACAGATTCATATCTGTATTCCCAGTTATGTGAAATCCATAGATTAGGGCCTAATGAATTCACTTAAATTGACTGATTTCCTCATATGAACTGTAACTCAGTAAAATCAATGACATTGTTGCATGTTCTATTTAGATTGTTGTTCAGTATACCTAGGCCTAAATACCTGAATGTGTATGCTTATATATCAGCCTACCAGCCTTCTAAAATTGCACTTTTATCACAGATAGGGCATTTGATTGTATTCAGGAGTGCATTTACGATTTGAATCCACTAGATGGAGATCTATTCAAGACTGGCGCACAAGCATCTATTGATGTGGATTGGATTGAGTCAATGGGATGGAATGGATTGCACTCGGTTTCGACACCGAATGATTCATAATTCAACTTAACATATTGATGGACAATTTTCACACTTCTGGAACGTCCACGTATTTGTGTAAGAGGAGACTTACATTTCCCCCACTAACTTTAAACATCAGCTATCTGAGCAGCTAACCGATCATTGCAGCTGTACATAGTCCATCTGTAAATAGCCCACCCAATCTACCTACCTCATCCCCATATTGTTTTTATTTACTTTGCTGCTCTTTTGCACACCAGTATCACTACTTACACACTATCACCTGCTCATCATCATCTGCTCATCTATCACTCCAGTGTTAATCTGCTAAATTGTAATTACTTCGCTACTATGGCCTATTTATTGCCATACCTCCTCACTCCATTTGCACACACTGTATATAGACTTTATTTTTTTTCTATTGTGTTATTGACTGTACGCTTGTTTATTCCATGTGTAACTCTGTGTTGTTGTTTCTGTCGCACTGCTTTGCTTTATCTTGGCCATGTCGCAGTTGTAAATGAGAACTTGTTCTCAACTAGCTTACCTGGTTAATAAAGGTGAAATAAAATAAAATAAATAACATATTGTTATTGTATTTATTAACCAAATTACTTTTCAGTTTCACTATTCAGCTGGTCGGCCTGCATGCAATTGTGTGCACACATAACATGTAGGCTTAAGCAAACTAAGTGAATGATTCACAGGCAGCATAAATGTATATAGCTTCATCATACACAAGAAATACAAAGGAGAGAAACACCATAATGCATTATGCTTATGCATATAAGCAACACTAAAAGCATCCATTTGAACAATATAGAATGCTAATGTGGCAAACCCTAGACTAGAGGCTATTCATTTTATACTTTTTAAACCTTCCAATAAGTTCTAGAATTGTCCGGATGCTCAAGCTCTTCTTGCTCCAGTAGGCCCTGAAAATAGAGGAAGTGGGAGTTGCAGTATGAAGGTGGTTTGTTGGGACAGGCCTGGACCTGCTCTGGCTTCTGGGATGAAAAGGGGTTGGGGCCACTGCCCTTGATATGCATTTCCAACTCCGACAGAATTTGCAGGGAATAGTTCAGTTCCATCTCACTGTGGACAGACAGAAACACACATATGAAATCTCAACCCTATTTAAGTCAACAACAATCCTAGCTTTGGGCAAAGCCTTGCCAGTTGACCTGACCAGTTACAACCCAGTTATAACTTATCACTTATAACTTCTGAACGCCACTTCTGAATACCACTGTCTTAAAGCATAGAGGTGAGGTGACTTACTTGAACATGGTGAAGAATGAGGGGATGTTGAAGTCTCTGAGGAGGAGGAGGCTGGGCAGCCAGCCTTCTCCCAGACCCTGTGTGGCATGAAACCCTTGGACACAAAGAGAAAGACACACACGAATGAATCTCCTTAAGTACAACGCATCACCGGGGGCAAACTACCTGCCCTCCAGGACACCTACACCACCCGATGTCACAGGAAGGCCCTAAAGATCATCAAGGACAACAACCACCCGAGCCACTGCCTGTTCACCCCGCTATCATCCAGAAGGCGAGGTCAGTACAGGTGCATCAAAGCAGGGACCGAGAGACTGAAAAACATCTTCTATCTCAAGGCCATCAGACTGTTAAACAGCCACCACTAGCATTTAGTGGCCGCTGCCAACATACTGACTCAACTCCAGCCACTTTAATAATGGGAATTGATGGAAATGTATGCAAAAATGTATCACTAGCCACTTTAAACAATGCCACTTAATATAATGTTTACATACCCTACATTACTCATCTCATATGTATATGTATATACTGTATATATACATATACATATATATGTATATACTCTATATCATCTACTGCATCTTGCCATCTTTATATAATACATGTATCCACTTTTGTAGCCACTTTAAACTATGCCACTTTATGTTTACATACCCTACATTACTCATCTCATATGTATATACTGTACTCATTACCATCTACTGCATCTTGCCTATGCCGTTCTGTACCATCACTCATCCATATATCTTTATGTACATATTCTTTATCCCTTTACACTTGTGTGTATAAGGTAGTAGTTGTGGAATTGTTAGGTTAGATTACTCGTTGGTTATTACTGCATTGTCGGAACTAGAAGCACAAGCATTTCGCTACACTCGCATTAACATCTGCTAACCATGTGCATGTGACAAATAACATTTGATTTGAAGTAAGGACAATACATTGAATGAGTCTCAACTTGAATCTGAAAAAAAGAGAATACAATCTAATCGTGGTTGTGCATACACTGTTTTGCACACAGTAAGCGTCCATACCTCATTCAAAATATGGATATAGAGAGGGCACATTAAAGAAGCTACGGTATTGCATACAGGAACGTCAGCAACAATCGAGTGCATGTTCAGAAAAGGCGTCCCGAGGGAGCTTATTACAGGGACAGTGTAAAGCCTCTAATGTTGACTCATCTAGGGTATCAAATGAAACACGATCTTATGCCCCGCCGTGCCTCGTGAGAGAACACACACCTAAGAAGGAGAGGATTTGTGGGTGAATAATGCATGTTATGAAATGTACACCCAAGGTTACAATTTAAATGGCGCTAAAACATTTAACACGGGCTAAGCAGCGTTTATCCCTCTAGGAGATAAGGTGACAGAGAGACACCACATCGTGACTGTTAATGGTCGCAATTACCACCGGCTACAGGGCCGGGCGCCATTTTGAATGTGGGACAAAGATTCTAAATATACCATAATTATGACTATTATCTGGATTCGTTATACTTCTGCTATGAGGGTAGTTTAACATTGTAAGGAGGAGAAAAGGCAGTGTAATATGGCTTTCAAAAAGTTGGACTTGCATGTGTTTTATTTGGGCTTTATATGGCGTCTCTGCTTCAGGCTCTATCTTTGCTGTGAAGATGTCACCAATTACTCCTCCATCAGCTGTCTTTGATGAGTTTCCAGTTGGAGAGTCAAACATTTTTGGCATGTAACCATTCTGGATTGTTTGAAACATTGTAGAGATTAGCCAGTTTCAACCAGAGGAGATACTAGTCTGTATCAGTAAGTCAAGTTACTGTTAAAAGAGTAACAGATAAAATAAGTGCATGTTTTGAAGTTGGATGAGTCACTGTTGTCAATGCACTGTAAACAGCTTTGCTTGGACCACCTTTACATGTGGCATTAGAATGAAAACACTTTAATAATACCTCCACCCTCTAAGTAGTTCTCAGCTTTCATTAGTATCTACAGAGACGGGGCTTGACTATGGGATAGGGTTGCCTGGGTTTGGATGGGAAAAGGACACTGCCAGGGGTGTTAACGGTTTAAAAAAAGATATATATTTAACCTTTTTGACAGTTAAGAACAAATTCTTATTTACAATGATGGCCTACCGGGGAACAGTGGGTTAACTGCCTTGTTCAGGGGCAGAACGACAGAGTTTCACCTTGTCAGCTCAGGGATTCGATCCAGCAACCTTTTGGTTACTGGCCCAACGCTCTAACCACTAGGCTACCTGCCACCCCAAGTTGGGGGCTGCCTGTTAAGTAAACTCCAGATTCCAGCAATCAGGTGCCAGGTCCGGCCCAGCTGTCGCCATGAATCACCAAGACGCACAGTAAAAGTCTGGCCTAAACACATCTTTCTAATTTAGTGAGTAACTCTCCTCCTCCCCCATCATCCTGGCTCTGAAGCAGACTATTTCCCTCTCAAAGACAGCTGACCACTTTTATTTGACTCTGGTTAATATCTCAGGACAGACTGTTACCAGATGGCCAGGACACACGCGAGATTTGGTTCTGGATGATGAGATTAGACCCTTAAAATAGCTTGAAGTGGCAAATCTGGCAATAACACGTTTCAAACAAAAACAGACTCCTCAGAACTCTGAAGAGGGCATTCAACTCATTATGCCAACTACCATTCTTTCAACCCTAACCCTCTTTTAATTTGGATTGAATTTAAAACAAGGAAATGTTTACCTGGATGGAATCCAACCACCAGATCTGGCTTAGCTGCTTTCTCGGTCTCCACCATATCCTCATAGAACTGGTGGTAGAGGCCCTTGTAGGCACTGATGAAGGTCTTCGTCTTGGGGCCAAAATTCGTCAGAGGGGGCCGCATGATTGGCCCGTCCACCACCTCTGGCCCCACCATGACCACCTCCAGACCCTTGTGTCCAGGAAACATTTTGTCCAGTTCATCAAAGTCTGTCAATCGGGCTCCCATCGTCTCATTTAGGCCGGCCCCTGCTAGATGGATGGTGAGTGGTTTGAAGTAAGGATCTAGGCCAAAGAGTCTTATCGCCATGCCAACAGAAAGGGCCCGAGACAGGAACTCGCTCTCAACTCGCCATACAGACTCTCTCAGGTCAGCATCTTCTGGTTGTGGCCTAGAGACATTTTTCCAAAGCGCTCCCATATTTGTGCTAGACAAGATGGCGTCTAAACGGGGGGTTAGGTCGCCTTGCATGGCAAGCCAGTTGTCCCAGCCATTCACCTCTGCTGCTGGCAGGGACCACTTCTCTGTGGTGAATGGGAGATCTCCTGATTGGGTGGCAAAGAGAGGTAGTATGAAATATGGATCTTTGATGACTGTTTGTCATTATTTAGTAGTACAGAAAACCTAGTTATACTGTGGAAGATCATACAAAACAATTATGAAAAAATATAAAAAATAATGGTCCTAATATGGAACCTTGTTGTACACCATTTAAAAGTTGCAGACACTGTGAACTAGGATTTTTTTGTATTTCAATATCGTATTGCAATGAACTGATATATGCATTTGTTGCACTTCGAAAAAGCTGAGTGTGTGGGATTATAAATACAAAAGAAATGGTCAAGCAATGTGTTACAAGATCACCTCTCTCCCACACCTTTCTACACCTCACCTGTGAACATAAGCCACTCCACCAGCCGATCAACTGCCACTAGACGCAGCATCTTACAGAACATCTTATGCTGGGGCCAGTCCTTCTTCTGACACTCCTTTGTGCAGTAGTATACATTCAGACACCTGCGTGTGTGAGAAAAGAGGAAAGTAGGGCAAAGAGGAGGATGACATTTATGTTGAACATGCACATAGAGAGCGTCTTTGGAATCACATCGCAGGCTTGCTTCTTGTGAGATTAGTGGCCAATGTGTCTTGGTATATCAATAGTAGCCATATCACATTGGTGTGTAGAGTCATGCCACGGCCAGGTTGAAACTCTGACCTTAGCTATCAACAGAGGCATTTTGACACATTTAAGACTGTTGGAGTCTGTCCTGTTTTCAAGAGCAGCTGGTATGAAATAGCTGCGGTAAAGGACAGAATCTAGGTGGAAATTTACTGCTGATTATACGACCACGGGTCTTGTGCCTGGCCGCATGGTTTAGGTGGTAGGGATAATGCTGTCGGCGGGGTGGCTGCCTGGCTACTCTCTGAAATCAGAATACCATAACCCAGCATCCACCACTTTAAGCCCCAGACCTGGTTACATTTAGATTGACATGTATTCAATTATCAGTCGCCCTTGTCCAGAGCCCCTTTCACATTTCCTCAGTGCTGATGAGGTGATCCAGACTGGACAAAGTAGCTTATCCACTTTCAGGGCAGCGAGTCTCTGAATTAACGGTAGTGAAGTGTTTTCAAACTATTGTCTAGTGCAGAGGTTACAAACCTTTCCTTTAGTCTGAACTATACCTAAAGCTATTGACATTCATTTGTGAAATACCAAATTCTGACGAAAGCGGTTGTTCCAGTCATAAGCCACAACCCACCAGTGAAGAAGTTTTCCCAAGGGTTTATAGGTGATACTCCTATATGCCAAAGACCCTGCCACCCATAGTCAACATTGCAACAATGTCAACAGCTCTGTCTTGTGTCCCCAGGAATCGCTTGTACTTTCCCTCCTGAGCCTCAAAAATGGCCACCTTGCGCATGAGACTTGCTCAATCAAATGCTCAAAGTGTTTGAAAGAAACCAAATGTTATTTGAACCCACGTTTGATGTGTCAATACTGTTTGTGTATTAACTTTGAACAAGTCACAGCTATGAAGCTTCTTGGCTGGAACGGAACTGAATGACGAATGTCTGTCACGGAGAAGTTTGTTTTTGTAGCTAGAAATTGCTCACCACTACAGTCAATAATACCCTTATATTAAAATATGACAGCGTTGCCATGTCATTAGAAACGGCAGGTTTCTTCTCCAACTGGACAAAGTCATAGAGTTGCCGAGAGCCGAGAGAGTCAGAACGCCCGGCTAAATGTTCCCTTGGCTAGGACCCAGTGAGTCTGCCGTTCTGTCTGCGCCTAACTGTCCTATCATCATGTTGTTGAAGAAATGAGCTGCACATGAATGTGTGGTGCGGACGGCACTGGTCAACCTGCTTATCACATGACGGCTATTGGGGAATAGATCAAAATACCTTTCCCTTCTGCGTTGCGACATTGCTGCCCATAGAATGATGTCATGTTGTTGAGAGTGCATCGAGGGGTTGGCAGGCAAATGTCAAAGTTTTCTGCTCTTTTTTGATAAGCAAATAGCTAGAAACGTTCTGTATGCATTGAGTGTACAAAACATTTGGAACACCTTCTTAATATTAAGTTGCACCTCTTTTTGTGTGGTGCCAGGACAACAACCTCTCCCTCAACGTGATCAAGACAAAGGAGATGATTGTGGACTACAGGAAAAGGAGGACTGAGCACGCCCCCATTCTCATCGATGGGGCTGTAGTTGAGAGTTTCAAGTTCCTAGGTGTCCACATCCCCAACAAACTAACATGCCCAAGACAGCAGTGAAGAGGGCCCGACAAAACCTATTCCCCCTCAGGAGACTGACAAGATTTGGCGTGGGACCTCTATACCAAGCGGTGTCAGAGGAAGGCCCTAAAAATTGTCAAAGAATCCAGCCACCCTAGTCATAGACTTTTCTCTCTGCTACCGCACGGCAAGCCGTACCGTAGCTCCAAGTCTAGGTCCAAGAGGCTTCTAAACAGATTCTACCCCCCCCAAGCCATAAGACTCCTGAACATCTAATTAATTGGCTACCCAGACTATTGCATTGGTGCTCCCCCCTTTTACGCTGCTGCTACTCTCTGTTTATTATCTATGCATAGTCACTTTAATAACTCTACCTACATCTACATATTACCTCAATTACCTCGATTAACCGGTGCCCCTACACATTAACTCTGTACCGTATATATATACCCTGTATATAGCCTCGCTATTGTTATTTTACTGCTGCTCTTTAATTATTTCTTACTTTTATTTCTTATTTTTGCAGGTATTTTTCTTAAAACTGCATTGTTGGTTAAGGGCTTGTAAGTAAGCATTTCACCTGTTGTATTTGGAGCATGTGACAAATAACATTTGATTTGGCCCTTAGAACAGCCACAATACGTTGGGGCACGGACTACAAGGTGTCGAAAGCATTCCACAGGGATGCTGGCCCATTTTGACTCCAATGCTTCCCACAGTTGTGTGAAGTTGGCTGGATGTCCTTTAGGTGGTGGACCATTCTTGATACACACGGGAAACTGTTGAGTGTGAAAAACCCAGTAGCGTTGCAGTTCTTGACACACTCAAACCGGTGCGCCTGGCACCTACTACCATACCCCTGTTCAAAGGAACTTACTGTAAATCTTTTGTCTTTCCCATTCTCCCTCTGAATGTCTCAATTGTCTCAAGGCTTAGAAATCCTTCTTTAACATGTCTCCTTCCCTTCATCTAAACTGGTTGAAGTGGATTTAACAGGTGA
The DNA here is from genome assembly GCF_029448725.1 of Salvelinus fontinalis. Taxonomy (NCBI): domain Eukaryota; kingdom Metazoa; phylum Chordata; class Actinopteri; order Salmoniformes; family Salmonidae; genus Salvelinus; species Salvelinus fontinalis. The sequence continues at coordinate 46,786,463 of NC_074665.1, read as the reverse complement.
CATCAATTAGGGATCATAGCTTTCACGTGGATTCACCTGGCCAGTCTGTCATGGATAGAAAGTGAAAAGGAAAGGGGGATACCTAGTCAGTTGTACAACTGAATGCGTCTTCTGCATCAGAGTGGTGCGGAGGGCTGCCTTATTCGACATCCACAAGAGCAGGTGTTCCAAATGTTTTGTACACTCACTGTTGACAAGTCCTTTATAAGCAATGAAACTATACAAGTGAACATTTATCAACTTTAATAACTATCATGAAATGGGTTTATGTTATGGTGAATGTTGGCACTAACCCTACTTTGTGGTCACATTTCATTCATTGACCTGCAACTCCTCAATGTTTTGACTCACTTCACACAACGCTTGAGCGTCTGGCCCTCTGACAGGTGCTCTGGAAGCTTGTTGCAGCTGGCACAGAATTTAAACGTCTCCTCCATTTTCTGGAACATCTCCTTGTAGTTACGGAACGCCCCTCCCTTAGTCTTTCCTTCAATAGCTGCCCTGGGGTGAGACAGACACACAACTGCTTCCACACAAAGAAGAAGAATCAAATAGTATGTTGTATATTGATGTAAAATCATGTAACTAGAAAATATTACAGGCTTGGTATGGTGGCCCTAAGGGTCAAAGTAGCTTTTAAAATGTAGTGACAGCGCGCACACGTTTGGGGTTGGTGAAATGGGGCTATTGGTTTGGTGCTTGCTGGGTAATTGAGTTTGTCAGATTACACGTCAGCCTATATTTACCTGTATTCCCCATAATCCTTCATGTTGAGTTTGTTGAGAATGACCTTGGACAGGCCAGGGACGTTGGAGTCCAGAGAGTAGAAGCCAATGCGGTCTGAGAACACGCCGTCTATTCCTGGAGCAAAGGATTCTGGGAGAGCTGGGATTTGTCCAGACATTTTGATGTGTCTGAATGTTGTTACAAGGGGACACAGACAGACACAGACAGACAGACAGACAGAGAGACAGACAGACAGACAGACAGACAGCTGATGATCAAGCAACTGCAACTCTGCGGCTTCGTCAAGACAATTGGTCAACCAAAATATGTCCTATAGATAGCTTGTCTATGGTATGTTTTAGAACTGGCACACCACGGTGACTTACAAGGACTATTCTATTTGCCAGCCAATTGTCTAGAGCAGTAAATATTCCTACCACGTGGCCTAAGCCACAGAGGTTCACAAAGTCACTTTAAACTTGATTGACAGGTAGAACCCAGAAACTCTTGGGGTAAATAATGGAACACTGTTATGCCCCAAGAGCCCAGATTGACACTGACAAGGAGCAGGGATAGTAATGCGATCTCAGACAGACAAGTACTTGGGAGGGTGGGATAGTAATGCGATCTCAGACAGACAAGTAATTGGGGTGGGATAGTGGGGAGGTCAGAAGGACAGACCACTAGGATATCCCACTTTCTAAAAAAAGAAAGAAAATATATTCAGTCACAGATCAAAATGTATAACACATCCACGAGGAAGTCATAACCTTATGTTATGTCCACTAATCTCACTCAATTCAGAATGATTTAAGGAATTAAGTATGATTTAGTTAGAAAGTGCACATGTATTATTTCGCACAGTTTTTTTTTGGACTTAAACGTTTCGCTACACCCACAACGACATCTGCTAAATATGTGACCAATAAAATCGGATTTGATTTGCATGATTATACTGGTGTTATTACATCCTATGATGAGTAAAACACTGAAAATGTGGAGTTTAATTCAGTCAAGAAACATTCCTCGAAATGAAAGCCAGCCATTAGATGAGTATTTGGATTTTATTTTATTGAGGTGTTTTATACAGGTGTTTCTGTAGCTTTGAGGAACTGCTGAATAGTGTTGATTTAGACGGTTCTGGAGACAATACTGCCTCCTTGTAGTACTGCCTCTTATTGGAACCCTCACAGATTCCAAGGTAGAAGTCGTCATTTGGGCAGCAGGTGGTTTAGCAGTCACTGTATGTCTGTCTGTTCAATCCAAAATACAAAAAAAGAGCGACAGACTCAGGTCCTTTGGCGCATCACACCACGGATCGCGTCACGTAGCCAGCCAGTACAGTGCCTTTGAGCCGGTGCTTGGTGGAGTCATAGACCCCCCGTCTGGAGCTCTTGGAGGAGAGCTTGGCACAGATCTCGCTGTGTTTCTCCAGGCGACTAGGATCAAAGCACCGGCCGCAGTGCTCACACTGCTTCAGCTTGGAGTTGGCTGCACTCATCCCAAATCGACGTTTCAACACCACCTGAATGAATGGATGTTATCAGATGGGCCAAATAATGGGCAGCTGGGCAACAAAGACAAGATATACAATATGTACAAACCAGAGGAGGCTGGTGGGAGGAGCTATAGGAGGATGGGCTCAATGTAATGGCTGTAATGGAATGAAGGGAACGGTATCACACACATCCATCATATGGAAACCACGTTTGATTCCGATCAATTAATTTAATTTCAGCCATTACAACGAGCCTATCCTCCTATAGCCCCTCCCATCAGCCTCCTCTGATACAAATGCACGTGATCACCAACACTACACTAGATCAACAGTTAGCATGGCTTTGGAATGTCAAGCTACTTTACCTGTCTGTCCTCCTTTTTCTCTTCCATGTTCAAACCCTTCTTGACTTCCTTTGGCTTGCTCACAGTGTATCTCGTGGCTGTCTGCTTTGGCATACTTGCCACACTGCTTTCTTCTCCATTTCTCCTCACCTCTCTACTCCTTTCTTCCTCTTCTTCGTTGTCTCTTATCATCTCCCATAGGTCAGAATCCACCTTCATCAGGCAGATCTCCTGGATGAACTTCTCCACCTTTTTTCTGAAACGCTCTTTTGCATTTATCTCCTCCAAAGCCTGAGCATCCATCTTGGCACCACTCTTAATCAGGTTCAATTCTTGGGTGACACTGATCAGCTTGGCCTTCATACATGCCATCACCTCCTCAGCCTCTGAGTTAAAGACGTCCCATACCATCTCATCTGGGCATGGTGGTAGATCCTGTACAGTTAGGGTCTGAGTCTTGAAATGAACGTGTTTCTTCACAACCTGCCTTCTGAACTTTGAAGCAGCAGGACGAGGGCTGCCCTCTGGTCTGACTGGCTGGAATGGCTCCTTCTTGGCATCATTGTTTGGCACAGTGACTCTGGCTCTAATGGGAGGCAGTGGCATCTTGGTGACCATTTTGGCTCCATGGACTGCCTTCAATGGCTCGGCACTATGGAGGTAGATGTCTTTCACCACGCATGTTTGATCCCTCTTGGTCCGGATGGGTTGCAGTGGCTTCCGGATGGGAGGAACAGTAGCCTTCCCTGACTGCTCAGATGTTGGAGCTACATGCAGTTCTTGACTCTTCCCATTGCAGATGGATCTCTTCTTCTGCAGTACTGGGATTCTTGAGGGAGGATGTGGTTTCTTTTCCACAGCCTTCAAACTGGCAAGTCGCTGTAGAGCACACTTTCTTTCTTCAGTCAACTCCAGTACTGGGATTCTGGAGATGTTTAAACTGTTATGTTTGAGCGCTGGAAGCTTCTCAGTGGCCTTGGGTTGAGATGGTGGGGCAGGCTGAACAGGGTTGCTACTGGCAGCACCAAGGTTCCCTGTTGAAGCATTATCTTCCCGTAGCGGCTTCAAGAATCTCGACAGTGGCATTCTTCTAACCTCGTTCTGCAACTAAGTTTGTCTTGTAGCACTTTCTATATTTTATGGTGATCTACTGTCTTAACTATATCTCAGGAGGAATCTGCTAGATCGTCTTGAATACTGAACTGAACTATGTTCAGTAATCAGACACCAGAATGTTCAAACAGAACATTTGGAATTTATTGATCAGTTGTGACATCATAATTGGTTCACATATAATGAGACTTCTAGAATCTCACACACTTATGTGGATGTGATGTCATAATAGACCATAATATACTGCCCAAAATGGTGAATGTGACCTACCTGTGTTGAACTGCTTGCCCTCATCTCATATTTAAACATGCCACTTTTCTTTGAGGTGAAACATATTACTGAACTCTCTGAATTGTCAATTTAAAAGACATTTTGTCAATTTATTCATGACTAAATTTAGCTAACATAGTTAGTTCAGAGATTCTTACCTTTGCCTCGGCAGTCTCGTCCAGATCATCATGGCGTTTGTAGTTCTTTATGATAGCCACATTAGCAGCTAATTAGCATTGAATTTTTGGGGGCTAAATACAGGCAAATATTTTGGTGTCACCTTGTCCTACAGATATTTACACGGTTATCGAAACGTAACACAAGGGTAAGCCTACATGAAACACATCCCTTATTTTATGTGTTTCTAAAATTGTTGGAACCATTTCCTTGTTTGACCGCTATGTTTTATGGGTATTATGACTCATACTGTGGTACCAGAGTGGCGCAGCAGCCTAAGGCACTGCATCTCAGTGCAAGAGGCATCATTACAGTCCCTGGTTCGAATCCAGGCTGTATCACATCCGGCCATGATTGGGTGTCCCATAGTGCGGCGCACAATTGGCCCAGAGTCGTCCGGGTTTAGCCGGGTTAGGCCGTCATTGTAAATAAGAATTTGTTCTTAACTGACTTGCCTAGTTAAATAAAGGTTCAATAATATAGACACCTTCCAGCCCCTTCCCCATCTTCCACTACGATTGCCGGCAATACACTAAAGTCACCGACACATGAATGTAAGCTGAAAAGGGGTAACTGGGTCTCCCTTATCCTATTCTGGCCTGATGCACTGATGTCAGAGTCCCCCTAACAGAATGGTAATTACTCTGGTAACGGAAAACCTGGAGAATAGAGCTCCATTAGGGAAGGTCAGGAGATACATCAGAAATGAGGCGACCAGCGTGTTGCCCTCGACGCCAAATCCCAACTGCCACAGTGAATCAATCCCCTCATGGCCACTTGCATAAGTGTGTGTATCATCCCACAGCGTGTGTATTGTCAGTATCATTGACAGTCTGTAGCCCCCACCTGCAAGGGTTTACATGACTGTAAATGAACAGGTTGTATAACAATCTATATACAGGGATGTACACAGGGAAATATAGGGATACCGAAAATACCAGTCTCAACGTCAACAGTGAACAGGCGACTCCGGGATGCTGGCCTTCTAGGCAGAGTTGCAAAGAAAAAGCCATATCTCAGACTGGCCAATAAAAATAAAAGATTAAGATGGGCAAAAGAACACAGACACTGGACAGAGGAACTCTGCTTAGAAGGCCAGCATCCTGGAGTTGCCTCTTCACTGTTGACGTTGAGACTGGTGTTTTGCGGGTACTATTTAATGAAGCTGCCAGTTGAGGACTTGTGAGGCGTCTGTTTCTCAAACTAGACACTCTAATGTACTTGTCCTCTTGCTCAGTTGTGCACTGTGGCCTCCCACTCCTCTTTCTATTCTCCCGGGTGGGGCAGTGGTCTAGAGCACTGCATCGCAGTGCTAGCTGCGCCACCAGAGTCTCTGGGTTCACGCCCAGGCTCTGTCGCAGCCGGCCGCGACCGGGAGGTCCGTGGGGCGACGCACAATTGGCTTAGCATCGTCCGGGTCCGGGTTAGGGAGGGTTTGGCCGGTAGGGATATGTGGATATTGTAAAGTGGATATTGTAAAGTGGTTGTTCCACTGGATATCATAAGGTGAATGCACCAATTTGTAAGTCGCTCTGGATAAGGGCGTCTGCTAAATGACTTAAATGTAAATGTAAATGTAATGGTTAAAGCCAGTTTGTGCTGTTCTGTGAAGGAGTAGTACACAGCGTTGTACGAGATCTTCAGTTTCTTGGCAATTTCTCACATGGAATAGCCTTCATTTCACTCAGAACAAGAATAGACTGACGAGTTTCAGAAGAAAGTGCTTTGTTTCGGGTAATTTTGAGCCTGTAATCGAACCCACAAATGCTGATGCTCCAGATACTCAACTAGTCTAAAGAAGGCCAATTTTATTGCTGCTTTAATCAACACAATAGTTTTCAGCTGTGCTAACATCATCGCAAAAAGGTTTTCTAATGATCAATAAGCCTTTTAAAATGATAACCTTGGATTAGCTAACACAACGTGCCATTGGAACACAGGAATGATGGTTGCTGATAATGGGCCTCTTACATACTTACTGACTTTATTGTCCCCATGGGGAAATTTTGTTGCAGTGTCATGTACACGTTTAAAGTGGCGTATAAATACAAAACAAAATTGACAATACAATTTTCGTGACAGTTACATACCAATAAACATTCATTTTTTATTTTTTAAATGAGTAGCTTGCTGGCCTTACTGAGTCGATAGGAACATTAGCCCGAGCTATTTAGGAGGGATATCACACCTGGCACAAATGACTGTCTAGTTCTGTTTTTCCTGCTGAGGGGTGCTCTGTAGGGGGTGGCTTGGGTCTAAAATGATTTTGTGAGCCTTGCGGAGGGCCCTGACCTTAAAGATCTCATCCAGGCCTGTCTGTTTGACTCCAAGTACCTTGCTTGCTGTGGTGATAATCCTTCTCAGCATATTTCTCTGGCTGACAGTGGCATTGCCAAACCAACAAACAATACAAAAAGTTAAAATACTCTCAATGGAAGATTTGTAAAACAGAGTCAGCATAGTACAGTCTACATTAAAAGATCCACGTTTTTTGAGAAAGTACAGTCTCTGTTGGCACTTTTTGTAGATCAGGTCTGTACATTTACTCCACTGAAGTTTATTGTCCAAGAGGACACCCAGGTATTTGTATTCCTCTACAATCTCTATATTCTGACCTCTGATAGATGTTGCAGACAGGGGTGTAACAACACCTCCTGAAGTCTATGCACATCTCTTTGGTCTTGTTGGTATTGAGGACTAAGTGTAATTCCTCACACCACTCTACAAAGTCATCTAGGACCGGGCCATGATGTTCCTCATCGTCATGTAACAGGCTGATCAAGGCAGTGTCATCAGCGAACTTAACGAGGTGTCTGTCAGGATGGGAACTAGTACAACTATTAGTGTACAAGATGTACAGGAGAGGGGACAAACCACATCCGGGAGGAGAGCCTGTGTTGGTATTGCGTATGTCCGACACGTGGGGACCTATTTTGACTCGCTGTGAGCGTTGGCTCAGGAATTCCAAAAGCCACAAAACCAGCCCACCATCTAAGGAGAAGTCCAGAATGAGTCTCTGTGACAGAATGTAAGGCTGGATTGTGTTGAAGGCAGAAGAAAATTCATCAAACAGAACCCGAACATGGGATTTGGCACCCTCTAGATGTCTATAGACCATGTTAAGGAGGGTAAGAATGGCATCATCAACTCCTCTGCTAGGCAAACTGAAATGGGTCGAGACGCCTCTGTACGCCTATGTAGATATTCCATAAAAAATATGCTGTTTCCAGCTACAATAGTCATTTACAACATTAACAATGTATACAAGGTATTTCTGATCAATCTGATGTTATTTTCAATGGACCAAAAAATTGCTTTTCTTTCAAAAACAAGGGCATTTCTAAGTGACCCCAAACTTTTGAGTGGTAGTGTATATTGTTAACATACATTTCTCTCTTCAAAGAGTGTGTGATATGAGGCTTGTCGAAGCTTGGTGAACAGGGAGAGGGTAAAACCCAGAGACACTGGATGTCTTGAAACTCTATCCTTGAAAAGGCTGGCTCCAAAAGCACTACAGAAATTCACTAAAGATAAAATGACCTTTGCAGACAAATTCCTAACATTTTCTGGCGTATACATATACCCACACACTGACTATACTGTGTAGGTTTGTGTAACTTTAAAATTGTATAGAGGTACAGAAGTTCCATACTGGAACTGTACAGAAAGTTTCCAAGAAAAGTGTGAAAGTGGACATTTCTCTTCGTCAGAAATATTGCATACTGTATGTGCAAGGCATAAAAATACATTTTATAATATTTTTTTCCATACATTTTCCAGACAGAAAAAAAAAGTTATCTTCAAGGGGCCAAATTGAAAGAACTGCAGTATATTAGTATGTTTCATATCTAAAGGGCACAAGTAGGGCAAAGCATAGAATTAATAGATTTCCCACAAGGAAAAGTTTAAATTCTGGATAGACGTTTCTGACCAAGAGGTCCAATCACTCAGTGCACCGTACTGTCAACGTTCACTACAGACAGGCTGTATATTCTAAATCACCACACTGAACCACCACACAGACCAATTACAGCAACCCCGGTAAACATGTCAACTTGTTTTTTCTATTGACTCACACAGGTAAACCAATATAACTTCACAATACCTTGTCAGGCCCGGTCCAGAGGAATGTGGTCTAGACTTTCCCAGATTCCTGGTTCTTCACTGGGTCTCTCTTTCTAGTCTCTCCCTCACTCCAGACTGCCTCGTGAGGGATGGTGAGGGGGATTGACAACTCCCCAGGTTGCGTGGTGGTTGTGCAATGCAGTGGAAACCTATCCCCCTACGAGCTGGCCTGAGCTGGGGGGGCAAGGCAAAGTGCTGATGCCTGAGCTCTGGACGATTCCTGGCATCCGAGGTTGAGGGGGAGATTCGGGGGGGGGGGGGCAAAGGGTTTGAGGGGATGGAGGAGAGAGGGGTGGAGGTTAAGTGATAAACAGCGGCGGTTAATAATAATAATATATTTATTTTATATAGCGCTTTTCCATTTCAAGTAGAATCTCAAAGATGCTTTAAAAACAAAAGGAGGTCAAGTGAAATACAGGTTGAAAGGGGTCGACGGTCGGGGGGTGTGAATGGGCTTTTAGTTGGTTTTGGAAGGGGTTCTGGGTGATTTCACAGGGAGTCTGACATACGCTTCTTGATGATCAAGGCATGTTCCTCTACCCTGCATCAGCCCCACACGCGGAGTTGCTCTCTGCTGGACAGAGGAAGTAAGGACAGAGCACCAGTGAAGACGAGTAGGGAAACTGACACTGAAGAGCAGAGTTCACATTTCTTCCAGCTGCAGCCAATAAAAACAGAATACCATTGACATAAGGTTGTCAAGAACTGTCCATATGCTATAAACCTACCGTAGCCAGATGACAACGCATACAGACATGTTGACTACCTGTACTCTCTGATTGAACAGTAGATGAGTTAGAAGAGAAAGCAGATACATAAGTGGAGGGCTTATTAAGAAACTAGCCGTTGTAATGTTTTATTTAAAAAAAAAAACTTTATTTGGTCCATTGGAACCTGAGATTGAAAATTAAACATACATAGGTTTTTATACATATACTCATATATTCCCCCCCACCAAAATCAATAAAATACTCTATATATCACATTCCTGCCCAAATAAGAGATCAATTTTCTGTTACAGCATTATGTTGGATTTGATTAGATTTTTGTACAAGGTAAAACAGCTGGTTCACTGTGTCGGTTGGGGTGGATTATAGCACTGGAGTCTGTACAGTTTACAAAGACAGAACCAGATAGTTAAGAGGCTGTTGGCTATGGACTGTGAATGGCCACAGCCTCTTGTGAACACCACGGGCCAACCCCTACTGCCAGGAAGAGTCACCACCACAACTCAACACGAGACGAATAGAATTATCCACAGGAACGACATGAAGAGAGAGAGAGAGCGAAATGACAACATGAATAAAAACAGATATATCAACAACAACAACAAAAAACTAACTGTAAGCACACGACATGTAAAGTGAAGTCACAGAGCCTCATGATGCTGACATTTGAGGTGCCTTTGATTTCAGGTATTTTTCAGTGCAGGTTTCAGTTTCCAAGAAACGACAGCCCCACTGGGCTAAAACATATAAACATAGATTTTTTCTGTCACCTATCAATCAATGGATGGTTCACTCAGGCAGTACTCATCACATCCACAGTTCACACATGCATACGTACTGTATGTATCCCAACCTTCTCGCACACATTTTACATTTGCGATAAGAAGAGCAGGTTCTCTTGTGCTTTGATCAAATCATTCTTTTTGGGGGGAATAATAAATGAATTAACACACAGAATAGACAGCTACTTGGCTGCAATCACAGAGAGCAAATAGTCATTCTCCTGAAAGTGTTCCGGTACATTAAACATTGACTATAACAGTGGACAACTTGAACTACATTATGGTCATAATACATACAGTACTTGATGACACCGTCATGAAATATGCTACTAGTTGGCTATCCAACGAGTTAGAAGTGGTTGTATTGCACGAGACAGCACGTATCATGACGTTGCCAGGCTATATATTTGTCATGAGTGGTGTCAAAACGGTCATATGTGTGACATCATTGTCAGCTCAAGGTCTTTCTTCCATTATTTTGGGGGGACACTACAGTACATTCGAACACATGCAAAGGAAGGTGAATGTATTTCTGCAAATCAATACATCCAAATAGCCTAAACAAATCATCCTTCGAGTGCACCCCCAAACTTAATTTCTCCCAAGTTTTCCCAATTAATTTTATTACATAAAATAAAGATTTCTAGTTCTGTCTTAACTTAGACCTAGGTTACATCTTAAGTTCTTCCACTTAACTCCCAAGAAATCTCCCAAACCTCGGCGAACTAAGATGGTATCGTGTTTAAGGATTTTCTCCTCTGACGGGAGATGGAGCGAGTGAATTGTTTCAGCTTAAAATGAGGGATTTGTGTTGTCTTGGTGAAGTCTGGTTATTGTCAACCAGGCTAGAAGTCTGATGGTCATGTTTTACGCCAGAGCCATCAGTTGTGACATCACTCACATCCCTCACTGCTCCCTGTGCATCCTGGGAAATATGACAGTGCTCCAAGATTGCTGGAGAAGGAAGAAAACGCTACATTCTGCCCTCACATCTACATTTCTCAGGTGCCTCTTCAGTGTATGTGTGTGTGTGTGTGTGCATGTGTGTGTAAGAGAGCAATTGTGTGTCTGCGTTTGTGTGTGTGTGTGTGTGCGTGTCTGTGTCCAATAAAATCTCTCATTCGTTATTAAAAAGCAGAATTTGTTCCCTAATGTGCTTTTGGGCCGTTTCAAAATCCTGTTCATTCGGGCAAGCAATGAAAAACGTCTTGAATGGAAATGACCGTTTCTTATTGGACAAGTCCAGGTAGTCCCTCCCCGTTTCAGTCCATTTTCTTCCATCTGGTGAATAATGAATACGACAGGTCTACAACATCAAATGAACTGTAAACCAAACTCACTATCCAAACAATCATGGCTTCCTCAAGTATTCCCTTACTTAGAAGTCTCCACTTCAAGGAGACGACAGACCAACAATTCAGGTAGACCTACAATGGAGACTTTGAATACGCCAACAATCCATTGACCTCCACTGTTGTATTTTCCCCCAACAGGACTTCAACCAGCTTTGTATAGCTGAAGAGTTGATGCTGATGCTGGAGCGAGACTTGATATACCAAATGTGAGCAGACAGGCTTGACTTAATGTGCAGTCAATCAACCTCAGGGAGACAGAGCAGGGGGAAAAAAAGAAGATCTCTTGCCTCCTTCGGCATTGATCGCTGAACTGAGGGGAGAAAGTAAGAGGAAGACAGAGAGAGAAAATAGAGGGCAAGAGGTTACATTTCCTCTTTCTCGACACCCAGATAATATTGACCAGATATGCTGGAAGAGACAACTGTGTTTCAAAAAAAAAGAAAAAAAAAAAGAAAATGGCTGATGACGACACCGATCTGGACCGCATGGATAACGAACGACAGCAAGTCGAGTCAAAACAGCGAGGTGCGGCAACTTGAAGATTCCAGCTATGCTATTTGTCCCGTACGGTACAGCTGTCTATGACACACATTGATTTGACATTATCTTCGAAACAGAGTCAGAGTCCAGCGTATATTTGAGGTGGATAGGCTTTGACTTGCGTTGGAGAAATAATAACACAGCATTTCAACGGCAGAGAAACAGGGGAGGGCTTGGACAGTTGACCGACAGAAAGACAGCGGAGACGGGTGGAGAGACGGGTGGAGAGACGGGTGAAGAGACGGGTGTAGAGACGGTAACCTAGACGACTTCTGAAACGATTCAAGCACCGTACAAAATACAGACCAAAGAAAGACAATAAAACTTCTTAAAAAATGTAAATGACTGTGGTAAAATCGCTAGTCGGGTTTGGCTCACATAGTACCATGGTGTAGAGTATTGTACCCCCCCCCCCCCCCCCCCCCCCCTTCCCAATCCTGTTGATAGTTGACAGCTCCAAAGGTGCAGGGTACAGGTGGCAGGACAGGGGGCTTGGGGGAGAGAGCACCTAACCCTCCCCCTCCATCCCCATCCCAAACTAAACCTCACACAGCAGCGCCTATTGGGAGTGAGGCTTTGAGGAGGGGAAGCTGATCCTAGACCAGCTCAAGGCAACTTCTACCTCGAGTATGGTGGGGTGGGTCCATAGACCAAGAACAGTGAGGTCGGGTCAGCGTGGTTGATTGGCTCTGTGGGGAAACAGCCACCAGGTGGCTCAGCAGTTACAGCACTCCACCCTGGCCTCTGAATGACCTTTAGCCTTTGGGATGTGGGGTCAACAGTCAGTGTTCCTGGGCGTTTCGTTGACATCTGTTGGGGGTTAGAGAAAGAACGGGCGCTGGTCTGTTCTGGTCAGGGTGTCTGTCTGGGTAATATCCCTGGTCCACAGACAGACAAACAGTACAGTGTCGTAGTTGACGAGGCTAGGTCTAGAATCCTTCCTGGTTGGTTGGAGGGTCTCAGGCTCAGGACCCCTCTAGAAACACTGACGTCACCTGGGAGGGCTCCCTCATCTCCCATCTCATCCAACATGGCACATCCACCCACTCTCCTCCTTCCCAACTGGATCCAGGTGGTTTGGCAGGATCGAGTCCCCATCATTCATGGATTGAGGAGGAAGAAGAGGAAGAGGAAGAAAACCTCCAGTACTCATCCAGTCATCCTTCCCACGGATGTCTCCACAATCAACCCCCTCCCTCTATCCATATGTGTTTCCTCCAGCGTCACACAGCCCCCCGCTTTCCGCACAAATGTGTTCACGTACGCGTGTGTCAACGTGAGAATCATCAGCTTGTGTGTGTGTGTGTGTGCGTGAAGGGGGGCCGTGGTCATAGGGGCCGCGGCCGGTGCAGGCCGTCGATGTCGGGGGTGAGCTGGGGGCTGTGCGTGGCCTTGGTGGGGGTCCAGTCCCCTAGGGAGGCCTGGGCGGCCTTACGGTGGGCCAGCCGGTGGGTGATGGAAAAGCCTGCGTTGCCCTCGAGCTGGGATAGCACCACCAGCACCTGCCTGCAGGGGGAGAAAAAGTCAGAAAACACAGTCAGGAAACATGGTCCCGCATTCATGCAACACTGTCCCCAGCAGAACGATGTGGTACACACACCGAGTGCACAAAACATTAAGGACACATGCTCTTTCCACGACTGACCAGGTGAATCCAGGTGAAAGCTATGGTCCCTTACTGATGTCACTTGTTAAATTCCCTTCCATCAGTGTAGATGAAGGGGAGGAGACAGGTTAAAGAGGGATTTTCCAGTCTTGTGACATTTGAGACATGGATTGTGTGTGTGCGTCATTCAGAGGGTGACTGGGCAAGACAAAAGATTGAAGTGCCTTTGAACGGGGTATGGTGGTAGGCGCACCGGTTTGTGTAAAGAACTGCACCGCTGCTGTTTAAAACAAAAAACGCCCAACCGTTTCCCGTGTGTATCAATACTAGTCCACCACCCAAAGGACAACCAGCCAACTTGACACAGCTGTGGGAAGCATTGGCGTCAACATGAACCGGTATCCCTGTGGAACGCTTTCGATACCTTGTAGTCCGTGCACCCGACGAATTGAGACTGTTCTGAGGGCAAAAGGGGATGCAACTCAACATTAGGAAGGTGTTCCTAATGTTTTATACACTCAGTGTCGATCAGGGAAAGGGCAACGTTGATCAGGGCGGGGGCCACAATAAATCTGAACTCGTCATGAAAGGCCGCAGCCCTGGGTACCCACATCCATATCATTTAAGAAACATGTTTTATAGTTAATGTTGTGCAATTCTACACATTATGCCATAGGGTGGAGAGGAATGTTTGCAGGTTTTAATAGAATTGTATATAACAATGAAGTATAAGACTGCAAGTAAACACCTAAAATAAGACAGTCTTCAACAGTGGTATACAGGCCTATATACAAATTAAATGTCCTCTAGTTTCTTGTATTTCTATTTAGTACACTTTCTCCTCCATGCACCTGGTAGCCAGTTACGGTGTGTGAGTGCACTTTCTAAAGAGGCCATGAAAAACAATGTACTGTGTGGTGTGCAGTACCTGTGCAGAGGCGGTACACTGTCGATGGTCTTAAGGCTGCCGCGGGTGGACACCACGTTGAAGCTGTCCGTACAGTCACATGACACGTGGAGGTAGTACTTGGGGTGGCGGTTCTCCACCACCACGATCAGCCCCGCCCAGCCGTGGGTCAGGTAGTAGCACGTCATGCCCTCGCGACCCTACATACACAGATAAAGAGGCAGACAGACAGACAGACAGACCAGTAAGGCCAGCAGGCTAGTCTTTTTATTTGATTTTTTTATGCTTTATTGGTATGTAACTGTTATGAAAGTTGTTTTGTCAATTTTGTTTCGTATTTAAACGCCACTTTAAACGTGTACATGACACTGCAACAAAATTCCCCCATGAGGACAGTAAAGTCAATAAGTAAGTAAGTAACACACAGACAGCCTGTTACTACATCATAATATATACCTAATATGACAGGGTTACACAATAGTTCAACGAACCAGTCTCTAGGAATATACCCCCCCGTGGGTGCTACTTTTGAGAAACGCTCCACATATAGCAGGAAGTGTAACCCATGTTTTTACTCCAGCAGCGGAGCATTCACGCTGCCTCGGCCGTTTCCAAAGGTGTTGGGTCACCTTCGGTGGCTCGTAGGTTCAGAGTTGGGAAAACTGAATCATTCAACAGAGCATCAGCTTACATTTCGTAGCCCCGCCGTCCCCCTTAAATACCTGGAAACATGACAGACCCTTTCAGACAGGCGCAAGTGTGTGAATGTGGAACGGATACTAGATTTGTGCATCCAATTCACATTCACCCGCCTTGTTTGGTGTGTGTCTGTGAGAGTGTGTGTGTGTGTGTGTGTGTGTGTGTGTGTGTGTGTGTGTGCCAGTCTCCACTGTCCACTGTGTGTGTGGGACGTAAACAAACTCCAACACACAGTCTTTTGTTCTAGGTTAAGGATGAAAAACTGTTGGTTCTTTGGGAGTGTGTGTGTGAGAGTGTGTGTGTGTGTGTGCGGCTCACCCCTCTCCCTGGTTGCCGATCAGGAGGACTGCAATGTGTGTGTCTCTGAGTGTGTGTGTGTGTCTCTCATTGTGAGTGTGTGTGTCCATGCCCCTCACCTCGTGTCTCTCCCCCTTGTTCTCGGTCAGTAGGATGATGGCGTCGGCCAGCGTGGTAGCGGTAGCCTCCACCTGCTCCACCATCACCTGACGGGAGCTGTAGATGGCCAGGATGTGCCCTGGGAAGTCCTGGTTGGGACGCCGTGCACTGGTGGGGCTCGCCACTAAGAGAAGACAAGACTCCATTTTATTCCCACTGTGTTTGGTCGCCGTAATAAAACCCCGATGAAGGCTAAGGGCCAAAACGTTGGTTTAATAAAGAAGTAATAAAGAAGTGGTTAGGGTCAACCTCCACTGCCCTCCAAGTTGCTGAATTTACTCTTCTCTTCCATTTTGTTGTTTGTTCCCTCATTTGAAAGACAAGGTTCAATCCACAAGCTGGCAGGGGGATATTCCAGAAAGTTCCAAATCCCTACAGAGGGATATTCCAGAAAGTTCCAAATCCCTACAGAGGGATATTCCAGAAAGTTCCAAATCCCTACAGAGGGATATTCCAGAAAGTTCCAAATCCCTACAGAGGGATATTCCAGAAAGTCATCAAAGCGGCAAAGTCGGCTTGGTTGGATGCCGTCTCTCCCTGCTAGAGCGGCTCCTCTCCTTCCTCTAACGCTTTATCAGCCTCGGTTAATAAAGTAGCTTAAAAAACAGACTTTTCTCCTGTTTCCCTCACTCTGATCGGACCGAGCCCGGATCCCACCAGGTCTCGACGGAACAGTTGTCCTCGGGTCTGTTCGGAGCGGGTCTCTATATTTAAAAACGGTATTTATGCATACCGGGTCCGGTTGGGAAAGCCCCAGGTCCATTTCGGAACGGGTCCAACTTTTTGGACCCATGGAGACCGCTACCATGTGAGTCTATTATAGATGATTCAGCCCATAGGCACATTCTGCTTATTAAATGCTTTACCGGCTGCTCACACACACATTCAAACGCAGCTGACACGTTCACACTATGAGCTGACACATGCATACCATGAAA
Source organism: Salvelinus fontinalis (assembly GCF_029448725.1). Taxonomy (NCBI): domain Eukaryota; kingdom Metazoa; phylum Chordata; class Actinopteri; order Salmoniformes; family Salmonidae; genus Salvelinus; species Salvelinus fontinalis. Next base: position 46,770,199 of record NC_074665.1, on the reverse strand, counting down.
TGTGTCAGTTTTGTTTGGGCGGTACTCATCTACCATCCATTCATGCCAATCTGTAGAGGGATATACTGTATATATACTGTGTGGGTGTGTGTGTGTGTGTGTACCTGGTGTGGGCGGCCCCACTCCGCTGACGTTCATCTGCCAGTGGTTAAAGGCGCAGCACACCACGGCGTACTCGCCCGGCTCCAACATCACGTCGCAGCCCACAAACTTCTTGACGGCCCGCTTGCTGTGGGCCATCAGCCTGCCCAAGGTCAGCTTGTTGCCACTGCCAAACGATGCTCTGAACACCATGATACACAGGTCCAAAAGGTGGCCGTCTGCCGTGTCCGACCGCCTAGGAGGAGGAGGGGAATAGAGATTCAGCAGTTTAAAAAGTTGGATTGTTTATTTACACGGTCTATATGATTCTTTTTCATTCCAACAGGTGGCTGTTGAGCGCGCGAGAGAGAGAAAGAAAGACAGAAAGTACCTGCTGCCCTCCTGGAAGAGGGCGAACTCCAGCGCGGTCCTCTCCAGCATGGTCAGAGCGGTAACTGTAACAGGACCACAGGCTCTACTGGGGAAATAGCCCTGTAACCGCACCTCCTGCCAGTCTGAATGGATCTTACAGATGTCCACCGAGTCAAAGTACCTGTGGAAAGACAAAAAAATACACAGACAGAGTTAGAGTCGCTGTCTGTGTAACAGTCGGTTCCATCCTGACCGGGATGTGATCTTACAGCCTGATGTACAATAACACTCGACGCTCAGAGCCAATTGTGATGTCACTGATAACCACTAGCCGCTTCACTACCCAGCCAGTTTCACCACCGCTTCAACTGCGCAGACACAAAAGGCAAAGAAAAGCTGCCCAGAAAATAAACATACAATATCTGTTCTACGAATGTCGATACATCACGTGCTGACACCATTAAATGAAATCTGTAAAGATTGTCAATTTTGCTGTTCTGGGCCAACAATAAAACCATAGTCCCTTGACAGGGTTAATAGCAGTGCGTGATTTCCAAAAAATAGCAGTGTGGTGCACCACAAGGAGTTGTGTTAGGCCCAACTAGAAATCCAAGCTGTGATGCGCCTCTGCAGCATCTGTTGACATCAGCCCACAAACGCGTACGCACAAACAGTCACGCACACGGCTGCTGCATGCCATGACTCCCTTCCTACACGGTAACTTTACGTGAAGGCTATACTGTATCAAAAGAGCACATAGATGCATGCACACGCGCACACCCTCACGGCAGTACTCCAATAAGCCCCATCTTTGATCAGGACAAAGTCTTGTGGAAGACAGCTCCTTCATTTGACTTCTTAAGGCATGAGTTATCTTGACATCCTTTTCCTCTCCCTCTCTTACAAGTTGATGCTTTCCTGATAACTTTGACCAAAACCCAAGTCTGAAGACCACCCTCTGACCTGACATTCCAGTCGTTCATACGCACACGCATTTCAAATGTATTTATACAGATCAAAGCCAACACTTTTACCTACCCCCCCCCCCCCCCCCCCCCCATTTTGGCTTGCTAATAAAAATGGCTCTGCTTCAAAGCGACCGCCCCCAGAGACCCAACCAGTGACTGACTCACCCTCTTTCCTCTCAGTCTGTTTTTCACCGTTTTATCACCCCCCCCCCCCCCCACCCTTCTGCTTTGTCATCTGTCTGCTCCCCTCTTTTGTCTTCCCAAAAGAAGAGAGGGGGATAAGAGGAAGGAGATGGAAGACCTAAAAAAAAAGATCTGAAGCCAGAGTGAAGGACTACTGTGGTGTTCGTAGTTCTTCTACTAGGCTACACTTGTTAAAACGCTGTGATGACTTCACATCATGTATTTGTTTGTCAAGCACCCTTTACTAGGGATGGGCATTTGAAATGATTTCACAATATGATTTTTTTCAGCTGTACGGACACTCGAAATACAGTGTTCTGGCCTGTATGGACATTGTTTGCAATATTCAAGTGTGTTTACTTCTGTGCAGCACGAGCAGGGAGCAAACATGATGCTGCCCAGACTCCCAGTGCAGACAAAGTCGAGCAGGCCCAGTGCTATAACAGACATACCTAAAGTAATAAAAATTCTGTTCTAGGCTCGAAAAAGTACAGACGTTTCGGTATACCGGGCAACACTAACAGACAGACACATTGAGACGGGACCTACTTGATGAAGTCTCCATATTCTATCCAGAAGACACCCTCGCTGCTGCCGTGGGCCATGAGCTCATGGCGGAGGTGTTGCGGCCAATCAGGCCACTCGTCTGACCAGCTGCCGTTCCACGAGAAGCGACCCCACGGGTTCCTCAACCGCAGTAGTCTGAGCGGCAGAGAGAGAGAGAGAAAAACAACACAATTGGGACTGAAAAACTGAAGGACACTTATCAGGGTTCGGGAATAAAGGACACAATGACAGGAATCTGAAAAAGAGACATGGCCCTTCTCACCAATAACTTAAAGCCCCACCCCTTTATCATTTGTAACCAATTAGCCAAACCCGGCTCCCACTAGTAACCCAATCGGCTCTCACCTGTAGCCCTGTACGTCCCGTACGTCCAGGATAGAGTAGGCGTGGCGAGGGCGGAGGCCCAACGACTCGTAGGTCACATCATCCACCTTCATGTTCCCTCCTCCGCAAGACGCCCCCATTAGAAACCTACCCACCACACACAGAACATAGACAGAGAAGCCTTCAGACTGCCGTGCAGCAATATCAGTCCACAGAGAGAAGCACGAGATTGAACTTCACACAACTTTCTTGAGCACTGGTCACCAACCGGTCGTTCTCCAAGGCATTCCTAGTTGATCGCCAAACATTTCTGTACGATAAAGCCTTGTGTTCTTTTTTTGTGTGTTCTTTTTTGTCTGTTGGCGGTTAGGGTAGGCGACCTGTTGCCATTTTGAACCATTTCATGTGTCTGAAGGTACAAACTCTGCCTTCCCGGCGGGCCCAGAGAGCAAATCAAGTGCACTACAGGCCTACCGCTGGCCAATCGGATGGCTCTGATGACCGCGTTTGCAGTAACGTAGCAGGCATAAAAGCAAAGCTGATACTGTGAGATATCGAAACGTTTAAAACCATGACTCGAGACTCAACGAATAGAGCAAAGAGATGCTGTTTTCAACACTTTGTATTCAACACTTTTATAAGCCATAAAATGCTCGTTCTAACTATTTCCACTCGGCGCTGCAACAAGCACTGCAGCAGTAATGAATTAGTAGGAATGTGTACTGTATCTATAGGCTTGCATTGTTGTTATTATTAGTGGCTTGGGTCTTTTTTAATATTCAGGAATATTGAACTTTCTCTGTTCATAGGAGTAACAACATGAATTTGTGCAGGAGGCAGAAGTAATGCGGTGCGACTCGAGTTTCGCCATCAGCTAGGAGACAGTGTCCCTTTTCAGCCAGTGTCAGTGGAGGAAAGGGAGAGATTGTTGAGAGGCGGACCCTCAGTCTGCTGCTCTCTCCCTCCGCTGAGACTGACCATGAGATGCAGGTACCATCATCCCAGTAACATAAAATAAATAGCCAATGATTTAAGCTGTGCTTCGCAAGTAATACAACAGCAGATCTATTACAGGTGCGATCATGGAGCGTACCCCAAAAAATTATGTAAATGGCCCAAACAATTCTAGCAAAGGCAATATACAGCCTATACCTTACTGCACAAACCTCATTGCTACAGTACTGTTATTAATTGGTTAATGTTGCAAAGGCTTACATTTTTTAAGTCATGTATTTTTTTTATTTATCTGAGCAGTAGATCTCGGCTTGCATTTTGACTCAAAGTGATCTTGACTCAGAAAAGATTGGTGACCACAGTTCTCGAGTTTCCCCAGTGAACACTGTCAACGTTTCCCTTTACTGTGGCAATTGTGATCGAATCAACGCAATATTAGCCACTTACAACGCAACATACCGAAACAAAACGAAGTAGGCAAGGGATTTTGTTGGGAGGCAGAACGCATCGCAGTAGGATTCCACTGCATTGACACGCACTACTCAGCACGTACTCTACACAGACCGGTGTGGAATGAACAATCAGAGCTGCAGTAGGCTTATATGCAAATAGTCCATTGCCTTATATGGATCTGTGCCATTTACTTTGAACTGGACCGTGTTTACAGCTGTGGTCGTAAGTAGATACGCTTGTTTTGAGATTAAAGCGACAGCTGCATGTAACCGCGTGTACACATTTTGTTCATATCCTTTGCTAGTTAGGGAGTCATTGATCATTTGTAGTCAGCAATAGGGGAGTGATTGCTTCCTACAAGAGCACACAACGTGTACATTTCTAGACATCTTTGAAAAGCAAGTCAGGTAATGGGCTTTTTTCTGTCTTAAAGGGACAGTGTTGTATTTTGAGACAGGCTTGAATAAGCTAAGTAGCCAGTAGGCAGCGGGAAGCATAATTTGTCTGATTCTCTGTAATAATGGTAAGGGAATAATACTGCATTATATTTTGTAAAGTGGTTTCTTGCACCAAACAACACAACAACGTGTCTGAAGGACATGTGGATAATCAGGTTCTTGTCAAGCCCTGCATATTGTTTTTCAAAAGTCTCAAGTGTTCACAGTAAACGTGCGCTGGAAGTTGCACAGAATTTTTGCGCTCAGCAGACCTGAAGTTTGCTCAGTGTCTAGGAAAAATTAGAGGGAACATTAATCACGTGTCACCTTAAAACTCTTGGGGGCGGTTGCCAAAACAGATCCAGATATAAGCCTACTCATTGGACTAAAAAGCATTCTCCATTGAACATGCTTGTTAGTCAAGGAGTAGACGTAATCAGGGTCCATTCAATAGGCCTCTTCATGACTTCTCAAATGAATGGACTTGTTCTTGACCTAGACTCTCGAGTAACTACTTCACACCTCGTGCCATCTGTGCACATCATGATACATATACACAGCGTGAGCAACTCCCCCCCCCCCCCCCGAAAGACAAATATCCTCTATCCCCCTTACCCGGCCTCTTTGGAGCTGAGCATCTTGGCCCAGATGAGGTCCGTGTCGATGGGCTCCTCGCGGGGGTTGGTGGAGCTGACCTGCAGCATCAGGGAGTCACACGGAGCCCCCGTCAGCGTGGCCAAGCCCTCGATGGCGCGCCCCGCCTGCAGGGCAAAGTAGGAGCCATGGAGCTTGGCCAGGGCCTTCTCTATTAGGGCAACCCAGAGCTGCTTACGCTGAGCCTGGCGAGGGAGAGAGAGGAAGGAGGATGGAGGAAGGGAGGAAGGAGAGAGAAGAAAAGAGGGATCGTGAAAGGCAGAGGGGGATAGAGGTGGTGAAGTAGGAAGGACGGAGAAAGGTAGTGAAGGGGATAGAGGGAAGTGTATGATGGAGAAAGGGAGGGAGAGAACAGTAGGAAAGGGGAGCGAGACACAGAGAGAGAGAGAACAAGAGAGAGGGAGAGAGAAGGAAGAATGGAGAGAGAGAGAGAGAGAGAGAGAGAGAGAGAGAGAGAGAGAGAGAGAGAGAGAGAGAGAGAGAGAGAGAGCGAGCGAGGAGGTAAAATTAATGAGCAGTGAATGAACCTTGCAACGCAATGAACATACAGGGAAGACAACGTTCAGAGTTCACAGAAGCAGTGAAGGACCACGCGTGAGTGCATGTGGTGTCCCAGCCCGTACCTGGGAGAAGAGCAGGTATCCGTGCTCATCGCAGGGAAGCATGTCGTCCACCAGCACGGTGATCCAGGTACCGTCCTTACAAAGCCTGACCTGGTAGGCCCCCTCCTGGCAGATCCCCCTGGTGATCATCACCCTCTCCACCAGCTCCGGACGCTCCGCCAGCACCGCCAACGCACTCAGGAACCTACAGGGGGCAGCAACGAGATAGTCAGTCAGCAAGTCGGGCAGGCATAGCGTCAAAAACCCGACCCTGGGCAACACAGTGACTAGGGTCTGGTTTCAACTATGGACTCTTTTGGCACTGCCTACGTCGATAAGGGGAGAGAAAAAAACAGTATTCTGGGGACTATCCCAACAAATCACAATGCAGACATGCCAGAACTCCACGATTCAAAACCAAGGTTTACAGGCACAACCTTTGCAGTGGTTTTAGTTCAGGCAGTTGATACAAACTAGCCACTTGCGAAATGCACTCATTAAAAATAACTTCTGTTTTCTACCATCTTGCGAGCTACGATTTGGGATCTTATTCAAGAGGATAAAGTAATCACATAGTTCCTCTATGCCAAGAGTCCATCATTGAAACCAGATCCTAGTCACTGTGTTTCCGATAGACGAAGGCAGGCAGACAAGAAGGTTATACGTATAGAAGTTAGTATAAAAGTCAGACAATATAACTTATTCTTCACATTTATGACCAGATTCAGGATTGTGTGGGTTCTTCGTTATTTCCTACTTTTCACAGTAGGGCCGAAATGCCTCCCTGAACATGTGAACTTTCATATGCAAGCATTTTGCCAAAACCCCCGCAATAACATCTGCTGAACACATGTATGTGACCAATAAAATTGGATTTGATTTTGAATTGATTTGATGCCTTAATGACCAACTTGAACGGGATCCGTAAATATGAATAAAAACTTTTTTTTATTTTTTTTTATGACGACCCGAGTTTAGCCAAGGCAAAAAAAAAATCACTTAGCTATGGTGGGAGAAAGGCAGGACCCATGATTGGCAAGGATAATGGAGGGATAAAGGAGACTACCTTCTGGAGCACAATGCCATGCTCACCCGGCCGGTTACAGGCAAATTCTTAAAAGAGAAGGGTGAGGCTTAAGACGGTGTGAGCGATTCTGAGTAGGGCGTAAACAAAGAAGAGGTCTCTATAGAAGTGCAAAGAACATTCAAGGTATTTCCCTCCTACGTGTCTCCAAAGTGGGATAACACGTTTAAGCACATTTCAAAGCAGCATAACTTCCCCATGTTTCCTCCCAACTGCAGCGTATGATACGCCATTTTGTAGCTCTGCTTCTGCCCCGTTCTCAATTGACGGGTCGACTTGCCACCAAACTAAACCCCTAAAAGAGCAAGGCGGAAGAAGCCAGACGTAGGAGGAGAACATTGAGAGGAAGCAGACTAGAGTGAGGTTATGGAACGCGGGAGATCTTTCCTGCTAATCTCCCCTTCCTAGAGCTGAGCCCCTTCGTTTGAGGCTTTACCCAGCAAGCACTCCCTGTGTGTGTGTGTGTGTGTCTGTGTGAGCACGTGTACATGTGACCTCGAAGCGAGAGAATCGGTCTCAAGAGGGGCCTTCTGCATTATATTTTTTCCATATCATCTCAACGAGACATTTTTCAATGGCAACTCCATCTCCCCGTCTGCTCCGGGTTACAGTGCTAGACAAGCGTGGCCGATCTGGCCATTCAAACCCGTGCAAATCCAATCAATGCAAATCAGATTTAAAAAAAGAAGAAGAAGCGAATCAAAATCCAATTACTTTGAGCGTAGCGACGAGAACGCTGGACTATGACGGGTCGCGTTTCGAGCCTCTCCGGCCGCTCAAGCGTGGGTTGATGTGACGGTATGCGATTTGACATGTGGTTGCCTGGCTGGGGATGTGTAACATGGACTGTAAATGTGACTAGGGGTGTGATTCAGAATGGGAATTGGGTTACTTCCTGTAGTGTGAGCGAGAGAGAGTGGAGGGGGTGCCTGGGGAGGGTTATTTTTGATAAGCGGCTGTGTATGTGTGTGTGTGTGAGTATTTGAGAGTAAAAAGCGTATGAGAATGAGTGTGTGTGTGTGTGAGAGAGATGATGAGTGAATAAGAGTGTGTGTGTGTGTTTGTAGGAGTGACTACACAGGCCCCAAGGACACCCAAAACAAGGGCGTGGAGATAAACCCTATGTGTCCAGACCTACATTCCTCTGAATAATCCTACAGTCAGGTGCTGTATCAGTACATCTGGCTGCCTCACCCCTCCTCTCTCTCTCTCCCCAGCTCTTTCTATCTATTTATTTATCTCTCCCTCGCTCGCTCTCCCCCCCTTTTCCACTCGCACCCTCCCTCTTCCTCCTCCCTCTCTCTTTAGCACCCCCCCACACTCTCTCCCTCCCTTTTTCTATTTCTCTCTGCTTTAGACCCAGGGAGTACATCTATATTCATTTTTTCAGTGATAAACTACACGGACCACCAGTGTGTTTGTTTATTCTCTCCCACTGACCTTCAAGACGAGCGATGAGAGATCACCTCTCACATGCAGAGTGGAGTTGGTTTATTCATTCAGAAACACCTTAGTAAACAGACCAGGGAGGGCAGAGACAAACACTGTTTCTAACAAGCACAGCAGGCACACCGAACACGCAGGCCACGTGTATACACGTCGACACACAATCATGCACACACACTGTTTGAGGAAGGTACCCGCACACTCACACACACTACGACGCCGCACACAGTGAACACAACTCACCAACAGTTTCCCAGCAGGCCTTGCAGGATGTCCGAGGGCCGAGGGGTGCGGAAGACAGACCATTTGACGCCCCGGTCCTTAAAGTTGTTGCAGTTGATCTCGTGAGGGCGCAGCCACTTTTTGATTCGCTGCTGGACGCTGTCGCCCTCGGGGAAGCCCACGGATTGGGGGCTGGGAGGGAAGCTGTCGTCCACAAAGTTCACCACGTTCTAAAATGACAGAGAGATATAAACCATGACCCTTAACCTCCAGAAGAGACGGAGGTTACACAACAGTCCAGCTGAGAAACCACACACAGATCAGTAGAGTCTGATGATGTAAGTCAGTGGCCTGGGTACAAGCGTGAGTCATTTGCTTGGAGATTAGAAAGGCTGAACAAGTGCATTATCATACTGGCATCGAGACTCGTCAAAACAAGACTAAGTCACCACACAGAGAAACATGTACTGTATGTTGGCTGCAGTTTGGAAATCCCACAATATAGGGGAGAGTGGGGTAAGTTGAGCCAAAGGGTTAAATGAGCCACTCCTTAGTTTCTAGGAAACCAGACACAAAATGTGTCATGTGACCACATATTTAGGAAGAGGTCATAATTTCATGGAGTCTGTGAAGGAAGAAACCACATAGAAAAAGTGGTAAGCAAGTTAGCTCCAAAAAACGGATTTCATGATGCTTGTATCTAAACCAAAGTAGCTCATTTTAACATTGTTTTAAATATTAGTTGGGGTCTCTATAAGCTACAACATGAGGTTCTAAACCTAGGATGAAAGTGCATCCTTTGAGCTAATCCAGTCCAAAGTTTGCCTTGGGGGTAAGCCAAAGGCAATGGGGTAAGTTGAGCCAATGGCCACCATACCCCGTACAAATGACTATAACATTTAGTCCCGTTTTATGTTTTGTTTTGTGTGTAATGTGTTATAGATACAGTTGAAGTCGGAAGTTTACATACACTAAGGTTGGAGTCATTAAAACTCGTTTTTCAACCACTCCACACATTTCTTGTAAACAAACTATAGTTTTGGAAAGTCAGTTAAGACATGTACTGTGTGCATGACACAAGTAATTTTTCCAACAATTGTTTACAGACAGATTATTTCACTTATAATTCACTGTATAACAATTCCAGTGGGTCAGAAGTTTACTTACACTAAGTTGACTGTGCTTTGAAGAGCTTTGAAAAAAAAGAAAATGGTTTCATGGCTTTAAAAGCTTCTGACAAGCTAATTTACATAATTTGAGTCAATTGGAGGGGTACCTGTGGATGTATTTCAAGGCCTACCTACAAACTCAGTGCCTCTGCTTGACATCATGGGAAAATCAAAAGAAAATCAGCCAAGACCTCAGAAAACATTTTTAGACCTCCACAAGTCTGGTTCATCATTGGGAGCAATTTCCAAATGCCTGAAGGTACCATGTTCATCTGTACAAACAATAGTACGCAAGTATAAACACCATGGGACCACGCATCCGTCATACCGCTCAGGAAGGAGACGCGTTCTGTCTCCTAGAGATGAACGTACTTTGGTGCCAAAAGTGCAAATCAATCCCAGAACAACAGCAAAGGACCTTGTGAAGATGCTGGAGGAAACCGGTACAAAGTATCTATATCCACAGTAAAACGCATCCTATATCGACATAACCTGAAAGGCTGCTCAGCAAGGAAGAAGCCACTGCTCTAAAACCACCATAAAAAAGCCAGACTTACGGTTTGCAACTGCACATGGGAACAAAGATCGTGCTTTTTGGAGAAATGTCCTCTGGTCTGATGAAACAAAAATAGAACTGTTTGGCCATAATGACCATCGTTATGTTTGGAGGAAAAGGGGGAGGCTTGCAAGCCTAAGAACACCATCCCAACCGTGAAGCACGGGGGTGGCAGCATCATGTTGTGGGGGTGCTTTGCTACAGGAGGGACTGGTGCACTTCACAAAATAGATGGCATCACGAAGAAGGAAAATGATGTGGATATATTGAAAAAACATCAAGACATGAGTCAGGAAGTTAAAACTTGGTCGCAAATGGGTCTTCCAAATGGACAATGACCCCAAGCATACTTCCAAAGTTGTGGCAAAATGGCCTAAGGACAACAAAGACAAGGTATTGGAGTGGCCATCACAAAGCCCTAACCTCAATCCTATAGAAGATTTGTGGGCAGAACTGAAAAAGCATGTGCGAGCAAGGAGGCCTACAAACCTGACTCAGTTACACCAGCTCTGTCAGGAGGAATGGGCAAAAATTCACCCAACTTATTGTGGGAGCTTGTGGAAGGCTACCCAAAACATTTGACCCAAGTTAAACAATTTAACGGCAATGCTACCAAATACTAATTGAGTGTATGTAAACTTCTGACCCACTGGGAATGTGATGAAAGAAATAAAAGCTGAAAGAAATAATTATCTCTGCTATTATTCTGACATTTCACATTCTTAAAATAAAGTGGTGATCCTAACTGACCTAAGACAGGGAATTTTTTATGAGGATTAAATGTCAGGAATTGTGAAAAACGGAGTTGAAATGTATTTGGCTAAGGTGTATGTAAACTTCCGACTTCAACAGAATGAACTCGAGATGTGCATTTGTATTGTTACAGAACAGACATCCTCATGTGTTACAAACCTAAAACAAGCAGGGGTCTGGCCCTCCTTCAGGTACTCTCGAGAGCTCTCAAGAGTCCCTTCGAGCAACATCAAGGGATGAATTTTTTTTTTTGACTGAATGACACTGTAGAGGTACACTGACAAAAGAAGTTAAAACGAACATGTACCCGCGTGAGAGACTCTGAAAGAGTAGCAGAGGCACACAAGGTCTTATCTGTTGACATGGAGTCGGAGCTTGCTAAACTCATAAAGAATCTCGCGGACCAGTTTCATGGGCTTAGAAGCCTCAAATGCAGAGAAATTGCCTACAAAATTGGCACATCCTCCCCTATCCCGGACAACTGGTCGAGAAATGGATGTGTAAGTGATATTGAACAGAGAGATCGTTATCTGAATGAAGGCATACATTTAAGATGTACAATATACCACACCCCCATTCCATTAAATAAACTTTCACCTACCAGCACCCTCACGGGACACCCTCACCGACTTACCCCAAAGCGGCTCAACGTCCACTGTCCCTACGCTCAACTTAACCCAAGAGACCACTTTTTTTGGACAAGCGACCTTTTGAAAACTGTAATGTTTACATGAATACTGATTATTTCCTGGGATACGCGACATCCTGCAATATATGTCGGTATCTGTGTTAGAAAGAACACTATATTTCCCTTAACGTAGTGATGCCGAATGTAAAAAAAATGGCTCAACATACCCCACTCTTCCCTCGTGTAAATATAGTATGAGTAAACTAACAACACATGTCAAATATCCTAAACATGCCAGAGTAGCCTAAACATGCAACTATCAGAGATCTACGGTTAGGACTATAAACCACTATAGTCCCTAGCCTACATGTTTTCTGTCTGACGTCTGTGTTAAAAGGATGATGATTAATTCGGAGGCCTGCAGGCCGCCGTAGGAGCCACAGAACGCTGAGTCGTGTACCAGGAAAAACACTGGCAGCGAGTATTCATGTGGCTAAAGGAGCCTCTCCCTGCTGTTAAAACATTAAGATGCACACGCAGCATGGAAGGTGCCAAGACACATCAAAACGCATATCCCGAGATCAAGAAGACGGCACGCTGAATCACACAGCGATGCTTCTAAACACACCGACTTGTGCACCCCGTGAAGCACTTTCAAGCTAAATCGTGCTTCTTTGAAATGTGCAATTGAAATAACCTGTTCAGAATTTCTACTTCAATTCCAAACGTAAGTGATCACTGTTCAACAAAACAGTTTGAATTGAGGCTAACCAACTTACAATAATGACCTGACACTATCACTCTGTCAAAACCCTGCTCAACAAACCTGAGGGAACTCACACAAAGACTAGCCTATGCTATTTCCTCTGTGCACTGTTGGTAGTGATGGGATCCTGCATCCTGAACCAGTGGAAAGTACTGAAAGCACCCGGGCAGTGCACAGTCAATGGAGACAAATTGATTCGTCACCCTAACCAAAAAGCCACTTCTGTTGCCCTCGACACCGTGGCAGACAGCGGCACCTTGGCCCCTGCCCCCGTTTCCCATCATGCCCCAGAAGATTTAGCCCCCCCCGGGGTCCATCGGTGGCTCACTGGCTCAGTGGCTCTGCAGTTCAGAGATTTACACCGCCCCCTGTTTGTTGTCGGGGTTTAGCCAGTAACCGATAACATTTTCCTTTTGCTTCACAGCAGTTGGTAGGGCTTTCAGCGGCGACTGACCTGCAAACAGAGAGGCCTCTTTTAACTTGAGTTCCAAAAGCCACTCGCCGACAACACAGGACCTCGGAGACGGCAGCGTATAAGAAATGGGCTAAACATGCACGGTGTATGTGGCGCGTGTCCACTTTCAGCACGTGTGGAAATCAAACGAAGCAGATGACTCATCGTGACACGTGTAGAAACAGGACAGACTGCCACGGCGAGACAGACAAGACACAAACAGTCCCACGCAGCCTTAGTGTCCCTTCAGCTATTCTCGCCAGGGCCAGCTGTTTGAGGCCTGTTGTGACGGCGACATTGCAACACAGTGCTGGTCTGACTCCCTGACTGTCTCCGGTGGAACCGTGTTGGGTAATTCTCAAGGCTGGGCCAATGCCAACGCCTGAGAGCACTCTACTGCATTCGCAGTCACAGTTCATGGCTAGGCTAGTCCGGCTAACAAAACACACAGCTCTCCAGCTGTCTGAGTCTCTATAGAAACCTGAATCAATATGGGGACATTTGAAAGCGGAGAGGGAGTGACTGGCACTCACTGGAACCAAGTGCGACGCTACAGTCAACCTACTGATCGTGGCAATAGATGGCTATTGAGCCAACATGACAGTGTGCCACTGTCATGTTGGCTCAATAGCCATCTATTGCCACTTATTGAACTGCCATTGCATAGAAACAGCGGCGATAACGTTTAGACTGGTTAATTGTACACTGGTTTATTTCCAATAGGGCCCGTTGAAACATGTGGCGGTTGACATTTGTCCGAGAAGAGAGTGGTGATTCGCCCTGGCGCTGCAAGGTTCTGTTTGAATCGTGCTGTCGTTCAGCCTTGGCTATTCAATGAAAAGTAGAATGGAACATATGACGTCAACAGAGGGAACATAATTGTCGTCAACAGAGGGAACATAATCAATATGTTTAGTGAACTCGGCATGCTCCGAAAAGAGAGGTAATTACAATGTTTCCACCAGACAGGGCTTCGCAGGTCAGAAAGAACAAATGCTAGCATGCCTCAGCGTTGTTCACCTGTCTGAAACGCTACAGTGGACCGGCACACTTCCCACCGGGCAAAAACGGGTTAAATGAACGTGGCTTCAATGTAATTTGTCAACATATTGTGATGTGGAATCTACACGGGGGGGGGAGGGGTGTTTGAGGGTAAAATTTCAAACCACATGATAATGTCATCATGGTAATACATTTTCAACATATAGAAAATATGTTGGAATTTGTACCTGGGAAACAATGTCAGATCTTCAACGTAATATCAACTATTAGGGGGAAAAAACTATAGGCTGGGCAGCACCTCATACTGGATAGTTGATCTCGCTTCAGCTATCCTTTCGGTCTCCCATCCAGGGTTTTAACCAAGCCCAGCCCTCCTTAGCTCTGATATTTGTCACTGACTATATATGTGCTATGGTGAGAATGATCATAGAGAAATCTCCACTATTAGATTCACTGCTGCTGTTGAAGGTCATTCCAACGTGTAGTTTCAACAGAGAAAACATAATGTAACCATAGTTTATCACGCATTTATCAGCAATTATACTGTTTAGGCATACGTAGTGTTTGGGAAGTCAACTACGGCTATTGTTTGAATTCAACCCAGGATTCAACAACAAAAAAATAGACAATGCATATGTCTAGGGTTTCAAGCTTTGGTTGATTTCAAATGGTATCTACAAGTTAATAACAAATATGTTGAATTCACATCTCCAGGTCAAGCTAAAAATCTAAGTTAAAGAATAGGATTGAATCAAATCAAACTGTATTTAAAAGTGCATTTAAAGTTTGATGCGATTCGGTCCCATTCTTTAACTTCTACTTTTTTGGTTGAAATGGAGACGTGAATCCAACACACCAATTACTAATTTGCATACAAACTGGAATAAAAGCCAGACTAAAATCAGTGGCACAGATGGAGCTATCCAAGCGGCAGATACATCTCCATTAAAATGTTGATATTTGGCTTCGTTGTCAACCAAACTCAATTCAATATTACTTTTGTAAAAACAGTCAAATAGCTCGTGCAAGCTACCTTACAAACTAACGTAACAGTATCTATTCAACCTTAAAATGAGCAACACATCCATGGCCACATTTTGTGGTTACTGTAACAATAAAATGTCCTATTTAATCATAGGAAGCGTGCTTGTTCAGGGTCGCAGGCCTGTGGAAACCGTCACAATTGCTATAATAACCTGTGCAGAATCTCAAACGGCATTGACACCACTTACACCATGTACTTTAAAAGTCATCTCAACCGCAATCCAGGTCATTTGGTTGTGCTATTAGACGAAGCACAGTAATAGCGCATGAAGTTATTGTATAAATAAACAAAATGTCTGACATTGTATTCCCTTTTGAACTTTATTATGCTTTTAACACGTTTGAAAGCGCCGTGATAACACATTTGGGAATTCAACAAACTTTTGGCTGTCTTTTTGAGTGGGTGAAAATGGGCGGGAATCTCATTGATCAACGTATCTTAACAAATACTACCCAATTCTCCACGTTGAAAAGACGTGGTGTGCCCAGTGGGCTGGGACATTTGTATTGCTTAAAACCTCAAGTAATAGATTATGGGACAAAGTCTATCTGGATGGATGTCTTTGTCCTTATATTGTCTAAATACCATCTTTGCTCCACTCTCATATAGCTTCCGTTCTTGATCTACTTGTCTGTGACAACTCGTTAATGAAATAATGGCTAGGCAGCGGTGGAAAATGTACGCAATTGTCATACTTGAGTAAAAGTTAAGATACCTTCATAGAAAATGAGTCAAGTAAAAGTGAAAGTAACCCAGTAAAATCCTACTTGAGTAAAAGTCGAAAAGTATTTGGTTTTAAATATACTCAAATATCAAAAGTAGATGTAATTGCTAAAATATACTTCAGTATCAAAAGTAAAAGTATAAATTATTTCAGATTCCTAATATTAAGCAAACCAGATGGCACCATATTCTATTTAAACATTTTTTTTTTTATCTACAGATAGCCAGGGGCACAGTCCAACACTCAGACATCATTTACAAACAAGTGTGTAAATTGGACCATTTTCCTGTCCTGCTATGCATTCAAAAAGTACTTTTGGGTGTCAGGAAAAATGTATGGAGTAAAAAGTACATTCTTTTCTTTAGGAATGTAGTGAAGTAAAAGTAAAAGTTGTCAAAAATATAAATAGTAAAGTACAAATACCCAAAACAACTACTTATAAATTATTTTTACACCACTGTGGCTAGGAGATATGCCTCTACAATGTTGTGGTCATCTAAGCACTCTTTGGAGTGGTCTGACGACTCCTGGTGGTCCCTGTCTCCAGTCCACCTGGTCGTGCTGCTGATCCAGTTCTGCCTGCGGCTATGAAACACTGACCTGTTTCACCGTGCTACCTTGTCTCTCTCGCGCTCTCGTCGCAAACCGGAAAGTTCCATGGCATTAATCCGCTAAAGAGGGGTCGGAACCCAGTGTAAATCTGTGACGCCTCACAACATGTCAAACAAATCAAATGCCTTGCTTGGGCGGAGCTCCAAAGGTCAATAGGAGCCAAAGTCAATAAAACAAGATGGATGACAAAAAAACATTTTCGAACGTTTGCAGGGCGCTAGTTCTCAGCATTTCTCTGTTATTTCGAGATGAGCTAAAGCTGCAGCAAGAGGGGGGAAATGGATGTTGCGTATCCTGTTTAGCCAGTCAGGTTGCAGTCTGTTCATTTACCCCTGGTCTGATAGTTTCAAAATAAAAAAAGACTGCTGCAACCTGATTGGCTCAACGAGATACGCAACATCCGGGACTAGCATTAGCTACTCTAGCATGGTGGTGGAAAATGGTGTTTCATAAAGAATGTATACATATCCTACCCTGTTTTCTTCCGCCTTCTCACCATTAAATAGAGTTAAAGACATTCTGCGGTCCATTTGTATACTTTTTAGCCAGTAGTTCTGAAAGCAGCGCTCACGATCCAAAAGTGGTCTCTCCGAAGATTGCGCACTGCGTCACATTTGTGCACCTCTCTCGCTCTCTGACGTGCCTCTTTGCTAGCTGTCACTCGAGTGGCTGAAGCTCATTGGTTGAAGTCAAATTGCTCGGGGGCTGGATCACGTGGGGGAAAATGTGCAGAAAATGGCGCCGCACAGATTCCAGATAAACGGTCGCTTTAAAACTAGGGATTTCGTGGCTAATTGAGGTAAGACAGTAATTCTGCTCATAGATTATAAACGTATGAACTACACATTAACACATCCAGCCCAAACCCGGGAGGTTTAAATAATAATTAGCAGTCACCAAAGTTCCGGAGCATGTCTTTAAGGATGAAAATGACACCTTTGCAGCCAAAATGAAGAACGTTTTATGTACAAACCGGTCCACGGGGGGGATAAGAATGTATGGCCGGCTGCATGCTTTCCCTTTGGACGGAAAAATGAAATGACTCAATATCGCCATCTGCCAGCCTTTGGGCTACATACACAACAACTCTCAAAATATGTCCTACCCGGACGGAAAGCAGTGATGCACATGCCTGTAGAAGGGTCTACCGTTATTATTTGACCCTGCTGGTCATCTATGAACGTTTAACGTCTTGAAGAACTATCTGGCTTTAACGGCCATGTACTCTTCTCATCTCCACCCGGCACAGCCAAAAGAGGACTGGTCACCCCTCCGAGCCTGGTTCCACCTCTAGGTTTCTTCCTAGCTTCTTGCCTTTCTTGGGAGTTTTTCCTAGCCGCTGTGCTTCTGCATCTGCATCGCTTGCTCTTTGGGGTTTTAGACTGGCTTTCTGTATAGCACTTTGTGACAACAGCTGATGTAAAAAGGGCTTCATGAGATACATAATTTGAAGGTATTTTAGCATCTCGTGTGAGGCTGAGGCAGTCATGAGGTACCCTGGGGGTGATAGATTCACTGCACGGGGGGGGAGAGTGCTTAGCCGACTCCACCCTCCCTAAACTAAGCTGTGCCGCTCGATGCTCCAGCTGATTACATTTGCTTTAGGGAAGCGGATAATTGCTGCGACTCTACTTCCCCGTTTCTAAAAATAAAATGTCCCGTGTTCACCTTAGCGTTCACATGGGTAGCACCACAGCCGCAAAGGAAAAAGGGGGGGGGTATGGTGCACAGGGGGATAGAAGTGAGGAGAGGGGGAAGAGAGAAGGGGAGTACGGTGGCACTGGGGACAGAAGGGAATAGAAGAGAGGGGGAATAAAGAAGGGGGGAATGGGAAGAGAGGAGGAGGACGGTGGGATGGGATATTGGGAGTGAGGGATGAGAGTAGAGATGAAGGGATACATTTAGTCTAGGTGTTCAAGAGGAGGAGAGGAGAGGCTCTCCAACATCCTTCCTGTATAAGCCGGCCCCCCACCCACGCTCCCAAAGGTGAGCCCGCAACTCGCAGAGCAGCATTTGACATAAATAATGCATGGTAGAGCCAACGTTGTACCATTACAAAAATGACACGATACCCTCCACATGGAATGAAATGCATACGTGTGAGTGACAACGTTCCTGTATCAGTTTAAATGTACCCCCCATTTTCTTGCTTATGAGAAATAGCGTAGGCAAACATGATGAAATTCTGTGGCTTTAAAAAAAATCCAGATTCCATGGTGTCGAGATAAAGCAAACTTGAAAAAGTTGAAAAGTGAGGCATCGTCCTTCTCTACCTCTCCCTGGGGTTAGTCCTATGTCCACACACCCAGAGTGTTTTATACACTGCCAAACAAATAGCGGACTACTAACCCTTATGTGGCTGGCTACTTAATTGACGAATACATTTTTTCGGGCCAAACATTTTGCTGGGGGGCATGCCCCCACACCCCCCCTAGCAGGTCATTTTTTTTCATTACGCTGGCTACTTCAGGAACACACTGTTCACCCAAACAGGCGGTTGCCACTGGTTACATCAAGCTGGCTACGAGACCAACCACTCCAAAGGCGAATCAAAATCAGACCAATCAAAACGCTTTACGCTAGAGTACTGAACCAAAACGACCCGTCGGGTCTTTTAGTATTTAAAGATGAGCACGAGTGGTGGGGACAATGGGACGTCACTCTACATTAGGTGTTGTAATCTGGAGACTAGTTTGTAATTACAAAGGGTAATTAGGGTTTCTCCATTAAGAAAAACCCTTGATTAATTCTTCCAGACTGACATTTATGCTGGTTAATGAAAATTCATTGTTTCTTGATGGGGGTCAGCGTCATTATGGTTAGAGAACCTAAGCTTTTCTTGGCCATTTCAGAACTTTCCACCCTCTTGTAATCTTCCAAAAGTTTATTCAAATTGTTATTTCTAAGTTTACTTTGAAAAATGTCAATATAAATGTAATTGTACTGACTGAGGTTGATTTGTATGCATTGACTGACGCCATTGTAAAAACACACATTTCACCGTTTCAATTGATCCCCTCTTAAATAGAAAATGTATTATGATTCACGTCTCCTTGTGTGAACTGAAGACTGAAAACAGACTGGTAGTGTCTGTGTGAGAGAAAGAAAAGCCAGAGAGACAAAGTCTTTATGCAGATCAGAAAGTGTTCCGCGGGGGCGACATGGTGTAGTAACGTGAAGTTGCCCCTAGACGCTGATCTACAGTCAGTTTAGCATTTCCCCCACTAATGGTTAAGGTTAGGATTGTGGGAGGGGAAGCTGATCCTAAATGTGTATAGCTCACTTAAAACACCTGCCCGGACATGATCGAGAGATCCTTATGGGCTTTATAACACTCTATCTCTCAACGTTGTGTTGTTGCGCCACACATATTGCAACGATAAATATGATACACACAGACTCTGGGCTTGCGAGTAACTTACTCATGGACAAACAAAACCCTTTCACGTCGGAGCATTTTTAGGACAAACAACTACTAATTACAAACCATTATGAGATAAGAAAAAAAAACGTCATCCGACTTGGGAGATTTGTCCTGGTTTCAGAATTACTATTTGGGATAAACAGAGATGTTCGGGACTGCCGGTGTAATCAAGGGACAAACGTTCACCCCGTGCCCCATTAAAAATCCACTAATGAGCAGAGAAGCGCAAACAGAAACTACTACAACAAAAGCCTATTAGGGTCTCCTGGCAGCGTCTTTAAAAATTAGGCAGATCGGAGTTGCCTGCTAATCACTGGAACCATGGTAAAGAAGCCAGAGTATTAGAAAGCTGTATTGTGCCGCTTGGCAGTTCACAGTTGCAGTGTGACGCATGTAAAAAGTCCCTACTGCATTTATTATTCATGGCACAATGAAATATGCTCTTTGGGAAACTCGTTGACTATTCATCTCTCCTGAAAGTGATGCTGACGTGTCAGTGGCAAACTCTTAGAAACTGATGTAAGTTGCTCGAGTATGATGTCAGTTCTCTTGACACATGCTCTTTAAAAAAGACACTATTAGCTTTTGAAAAGCATAAACACAATCCATTTCCCAACCCCCCGGGTTCCCAGAGTGACTTACCTCTCGACAGAAGGTGGTGATGTTCTCCCAGAGTTCCTTGGCTTCGCCCTCGTCGTTGCGCCGCCGTGCCTCCACGTGCATGCTCTCCCTCCTCTTCAGTGGCTTGGCCACCTTGCGCAGAGTCAGGTACTGCTGGGCCGTGTGGCATGCCGCACAGTTCTTAGACTTGACGTCGTTGAGCAGCGTGCACGCCGGACAGCCCCACTGCTTCTCCTGCAGTAGCGTGCACGAGGAAGAGGAGGACGAGGACGATGAGGAAGAGGAGGAGGTGTTGGTGGCCGAGGGCGAGGGGTAGACCCGGGCTTGTTTTCGGGCCTTGTGTCCAGAAGACGATGAGGTGGAGGCTGAGGAGCAGGAGCAGGGGCCGGGGAGACCGCATTGCGGGCAGCAGCGAGAACTAGGCTCCTGGAAGCCATGCAGCTTGGAGGAACCGCAGGCCGAGCACTTGGCCACCCCCGTGGGGTTGCGGAGGGTACATTTGGAGCAGGCCCAGGTGCTGAAGTCCGGACTGGAGGGGCTGGCCGGAGTAAAGCGCACCGTCTCGCAGCCCACCAGGTCGATGAGGTCGGCACCGGCCCGCGACGAGCGACATGCCTCACACTTGGACGAGCCGCTCAGGTTGGGCAAGGAGCATCCTGGGCACTTCCAAGTGGGGGCCGATGTAACGGGGGCGTGGGAGGTGTGATGGGGGTGGGGGCCGTCCTCCTCCTCCAGGATGCTGAGGCGCTTGCTGGGGAAGGAAGGCTCCTGAGGCTGGGCTTGCTTAGGCTTGGCAGGGCGGAGGGGAGGGCAGGGCGGAGGGGGCACGTAGGCCGTGGAGGGCGAAGTGGGGCTGGGGGCGTTGGGGTTAGGGTTGGTTGGCCGCCCTGGCGGGGGCACCTCTCTCCTGCTGCGGGGCACTGGGTTGTTCTGGAGAGAAGAGAAGGGAGTGAAAGGGGAAGAGAGTGGCGTAGGGGGCAAGTTGGTGTCGGGGGGCTCCTGGGGTTCGCAGGGGGCAGCTGCGGGGGGCGAGTCGTCTGTCAAGTCAATGAGGAGTGGAGGGGCGGAGGCCCCTGCTACGTGGACGGGAAACCCTAGCACGGGCGTGCGAACCTCGGGCACCACCAGCGCCTCGGGTGGGATCTTGGGCAGCGACAGTTTCCTTGGTCCCCCGCAGGCCGAACACGACAATGAAACAGGAGTATTATGAAGCGTGCATCGCGGGCACGCCCAGCCTGAGTGGTGGTGCTGCTGCCCCTCGAGTCCACCCAGACCGCTCAGTCCCCCCACCTCCCCGTTGCTCTCCGACCTCCTCAGCGCCTCCTCCTTGGCCGGCTGCTGCCCGCGGGGCTCCAGGAGAACCATGGGAGTCATGACTGGCGCCGAAGGCTGCGGTGGCGGGGGCAGGAAGCCGTTGGTGGTGGCGGCCATGGTTGTGGTCGGCGTGGGGGTGCCCAACGAGGGTCCGAAGCCACAGACGGTGCAGGCGCCGGAGCCCTGGGGGTTGTTGAGGGTGCAGCGGGGGCAGGCCCAGCGTTGCTGCTCCTCGGTGCTGCTCAGCCTCAGGATCTGGTTGAGGTCGGGTTTCTGGCGCGGCGCCTCGCAGATGGAGCAGCGCGGCGCCACCCCCGCGTTCAGGAAGGTGCAGCGGCCGCATGACCACTCGCTGCCTTGCACTGCCGCCGCCATGGAGCCCGGGGACTGAGAGTGGCTGTATGAAAGAAAGACAGAAAGAGAAAGAAGTGGACGAGTGGGAGATGGGGAGCAGAAGTCAAAAGGGAAGTTTGGGATAAGTGGGGGGGGGGGGGGGGGTGGAAAGAGAGGGGGTGGGGGGGGGGGAGAGAGATTAGCCAGTGCAGTGGAATCAAAATCTCCCTCTTCGGGGAATTGAGGGCAGTAAATCCATGCACAATACCTCTGTGATGAGAGGAGCCAGCCAGACAGCCAGGCAAACAGCCAGCCAGCCAGACAGACAGACGAAGCTGCTGCTGGTACTACTACGGGAGAATACTGAGTGAATCCTCTCACAAACATATACAATCCTCTCAGAACCATCCACCTGACTGACACTTATGGGAATGGAAAAACGCCGGGACCTTCTGATCTAGCACCTCCTATCATCCTCTCTCTGGTCAATGTTAATGGAGAGGACAGGAGTGGAGGGCCACATAGAGTGAGAGTTAGAATCAAAGCAAAAAATGATTGTAAAATGTGCACTGACGGTTCTGTGTTAGCGTTTACGATTGGGGCTTTGGGCCTTCTGATGTGAAGACGAACTTCTGATCCAGGTTGATCCTCTTGGATCAAGATCCCTGTTGCCTAAATTGTTTTGTGCATAAAAAAAAGCACCCCTTGTGTGCACTTCTGGTAATACAGTATACCCCGGTATGGTACTGAAAGGGTATGATGTCTGAAAACCTGGATACCACCCAAACCTAACTAGAATCACGTAGATGTGTTCATACGGCCCGTCCTAGGGGACTAGCACTGTTGGCCACCTCTAGACTGTGCCCAGGCTGATGGAGGGACTGGGGGGCCCCTGGGGACACTCGACATGGGGTGCCCGTTCGAACGGGGCCCATAAATGCCACTGTCACTCAAAGCGCTCATGTGTGAACACTGCAACAGGGAGAGAAATGGACAAAGTGCTAAGAGCTAATGCCACTATCACCACGCTAGACTGCCCCGGCTGCCCCATTGGCTAGCATACCATCAACTGACCCAGTGGTTCTCGAACCTCTCCTCGGGGACTCCCAGCCGCTCCATGCATTTGATCTGTTCCAGAGCTGGCACACCTGATATTTAAATGTGTCAACTAATCATTAAGCCTTTGGCTAGTTGAATCAGGTGAGCTAGTTCAAAGCAACAACTCAATTGTGAAATGTCTGGGAGTCCCCGATCTGACGGACTCTGGCGCTCGCTGGCCCAAGAACATCTATTACTATTAATAATACAGCATTTATAGTGTTGCACGGTATACTGGTACCATGGGAATATCACAGTACCGAAACGTCACAATACTTATGACACCAACGTTTTAGAATACTGTACCTTCGTACCGTTTTATATGATACTACCATATTTGTCAGTCCTACCAATCTAAAAAAACTGCTGGCTCCTGTTATAAAATGTTTATAAAGTCTGTTTTGGTTAAACATTTTGTTGAATTTAAGCAAAAGCCACTGTCTCTTGTATACGCAGGTCCAATAACATCTATTTGACTTTCATGCACATATCAGGTGTGGCAGCTGTAATCAGCCAGCCGCATCCACTACCAGCACTCAACAAACCTGCTTCTCTCCGCATCCCGTACTAGCCCTTATTCACCTGCTTCTCTATGCAAACCCTACTAGCCCTCACTCACCTGCTTCTCTATGCATCCCTACTAGCCCTCACTCACTCACCTGCTTCTCTATGCATCCCCTACTAGCCCTCGCTTCCCTGCTTCTCTATGCATCCCCTACTAGCCCTCACTCACTCACCTGCTTCTCTATGCATCCCCTACTAGCCCTCGCTTTCCTGCTTCTCTATGCAACCCCTACTAGCCCTCACTCGCCTGCTTCTCTATGCATTCTGTACTAGCCATCACTACCTGCTTCTCTCCGTGTCCCCTACTAGCCCTCACTCACTCACATGCTTCCCTATGCATCTCCTACTAGACCTCAATCCCCTGCTTCTCTATGCATCCCCTACTAGCCCTCACTTACCTGCTTCACGATGCATCCCCTACTAGCCCTCACTCCCCTGCTTCACTATGCATCCCCTACTAGCCCTCACTCACTCACCTGCTTCTTTATGCATCCCCCACTAGCCCTCACTCACTCAACTGCTTCTCTATGCATCCCCTACTAGCCCTCACTCCTCTGCTTCTCTATGCATTCCCCAATAGGCCTCACTCACCTGCTTCTCTATGCATCTCCTAATATCCCTCACTTACCTGTTTCTCTCCGCATCCCCTACTAGCCCTCACTCACCTGCTTCTCTCCGCATCCCCTACTAGCTCTCACTCCCCTGCTTCTCTATGCATTCCCTAATAGCCCTCACTCACCTGCTTCTCTATGCATCCCCTACTAGCCCTCAATCACTCACCTGCTTCTCTATGCATCCCCTACTAGCCCTCACTCACCTGCTTCTCCATGCTTCCCCTACTAGCCCTCACTCACCTGCTTCTCTATGCATCCCCCACTAGCCATCACTCCCCTGCTTCTCTATGCACTCCCTACTAGCCCTCACTCCCCTGCTTCTCTATGCATCCCCTACTAGCCCTCACTCACTCACCTGCTTCTCTATGCATCCCCTACTAGCCCCCACTCACCTGCTTCTCTCCGCATCCCCTACTAGCTCTCACTCCCCTTCTTCTCTATGCATCCCCTACTAGTCCTCACTTCCCTGCTTCTCTATGCATTCCCTACTAGCCCTCACTCACTCACCCACCTGCTTCTCTATGCATCCCCTACTAGCCATCACTCACTCACCTGCTTCTCTCGGCATCCCCCACTAGCCCTCACTCACTCACCTGCTTCTCTCCGCATCCCCTACTAGCCCTCACTCACCTGCTTCTCTCCGTCCGCTCTTCACGCGCATCTTTTCCTCCGTCAGTTTAAAAAAGAGATCATTTTGCAGTAATGGCGAGCGAGGCTGTAGACCCAGACCCTGACGAGTCTTCTGTTGTTATATTCGTATATGTGTTACATTGGAGCTGCGCGCAAAGCGAGCAATGTGGATATATGCTATAATTTCATCGCCTGTTGTAACCAAGGGCACTGACCAGTTTGTGTAGACTTTGCAAGTTCACTGTCGTGCAGCCTCTAAGTGCTAGAGAGGTAAAACACGTACAGTTTTACAGCAAAGGAAACAGCTCGTCTCTACCCTTAACGGTTGAAAAACAAAATCACCCATATTACCTGAGATGCCCTTTTCCCCCACTCTATCGGGATTCATACACATTTTATATAATTTCACAAACCAAGTCCTGGCCGTTTTAAACTAATCCCAGGCTGCTAATTATTAGTTTGATAAACAACTTTTTACAAATATGAGCAAATCAGCCATTCTATGCAGTGTGAAGTTAAATTCAATGTGCTGTATTGAGTAGAAGTGTGAATTTCCATGACAGGTTGTTAGAGAACGTTTAGAAAACAAGAACAAGTGTCTGGACGAAGGGGCGAACGGGATGATAAGCCAGTTTTTTTTTACTGTTCACTGTTAAATCGCGATACTACTCGGTATCATGATACTTGGCCTGGTACGTATCGTTTGTAAAATGTTGGTACCGTGACAACACTACAGCGTTACACATTTTCAACGCACGGTCCAGTGTTGTTATACAGTAGGAAAATACATCTCGCTCGCCCTTTGTCTGTGTAAAAGTGTAGTAGAATTGACTGGAGGCTACATACTTTCGCATTTCCAATGAAACGGAGCCTATGGCGGTACAGAAATAACAGCGTATGTCCGATTCGGTTCTTTGTGATGATCATTGTAAAATGCACACGAAGCAGAACTGACTGTAGGATACATATCCTTAGAGGTGTGTATCGTCCCTTTTAAGACGATTCTGTGCACTCCTTTGAAAAGCATTGCGAGTCTATATTCCTTGTACTGTGTGTTTTATGCAATAGGGGAATATGAAAAACATTCTCTCTCAGATTGACAGCCATTGGACTGGCCCGGGTAGATCCCTCTGCTGCACTACAGCTCCACTGAAACACCATGTATCCTGGCCAGCTTATTGCCCTTAGTTCAACTCCATTAAACCCTTTCAGGCAGGAACACTGCTAAAAACCCAAGAGGTCCTTTTAGAGACCGCGCTCTCTCTCTCTCGCTCTACTCCTGTTCTCGCCATGGGTCCCAGAGGTTAGAGAAGGGTCATTTGAAGCTGGGGAGGAAGTGGGAGAGGAGGAGTGACAAGAGGGTGGAGTGCAAATGCTGCTGTCGCGCTGTGTGTGTCCCCGCTAGTAGCCTGGGGCAGCGTGATGGGGAGGAAGTCACATCGCTTTGTGTCAGACGCCATTAGTGATCAGCTCTCACTGGCCTGGCCAGCACTCTACTCACCAACAGGGAATGGACTTAGTTACTATCCGGGAAGTATTTCTTTTTTCTTTTTGTAACCTTTATTTAATGGAAAGTTAACCCTCCAACACAGAGAGAAGTTAGGAAAACGCTGGACTTGGAGCAGAGTAAAAGAGAGCCTGATTAAGTCATCCAAACCCTAAGGACACTAACTGACAGGAAGAAAGGACCTGAAGGCCATTGTGCAAACATTCATCTTTCAAAAGATAGACATTACTAAAACACTAAAGAGGATAAGAGGTTTGGGGAATAGGCCCATCTCTAAAAGCATTAGGGTAACGCAGACTGGAGTCCAACTCATCTAACCAAAATAGTTCTGGGTGAAGGGCACTTTTCACCTAAAACAATGACAGCAGAAACTAGATTCATGCTAATCTGTCCTCCCATTAGAGGTCTTCACGGGTCCAAAAAGACTACAGGTTAGTCGAGGTCATTTGTAAAGTGAATATGCATAGATATTAAACAGCGAGTAGCAGCAGTGTAAAAACAAGGGGGCGGGGTTAGGTGGCCATTTGAGTAATTGTTCAGCAGTCGTTTGGCTTGGGGGTAGAAGGAGCCTTTTGGTGCTAGACTTGGTGCTCCGGTACCGCTTGCCATGCGGTAGCAGAGAGAACAGTCTATGACTTGGGTGACTGGAGTCTTTGACAATTTTTTGGGCCTTCCTCTGACACCACCTCGTATACAGGATGTCACTACCCTTTGTAGCGCCTTATGGTCAGATGCCGAACAGTTGCCATACCAAGCAACTGGTCAGGATGCTCTCGATGGTGCAGCTGTAGAACTTTTTGAGGATCTGGGGACCCATGCCAAATCTTTTCAGTCTCTTGAGGGGAAAAAGATGTTGTTGTGCCCTCTTCATGACTGTCTTGGTGTGTTTGGACCATGATAGTTTGTTCGTAATGTGGACACCAAGGAACTTGAAACTCTCAACCCACTCCACTTCAGTGCCGTCGGTGAGAATGGGGGCCTGTTTCAGCCACACTCGTTGCTGACAGGTGTATAAAATAGAGCACACAGCCATGCAATCTCCATAGACAAACATGTATCAGTAAGTTGGTCTTACTGAAGAGCTCAGTAACTTTCAACGTGGCACCGTCATAGGATGCCTAACAAGTTAGTAGGTCAAATTTCTGCCATGATAAAGCTTCCCCGGTCAACTGTAAGTGCTGTTATTGTAAAGTGGAAAGAGCAAAGTGGTAGTCCACACAAGCTCACAGTATGGGACAGCCAAGTACTGAAGCACGTAGTATGTAAAAATAGTCTGTCCTTGGATGCAATACTCACTATCAAGTTCCAAACTGCCTCTGGAAGCAACGTCAGCCTAAGATCAGCATGCGCAATGCCAAGCATTGACTGGAGTGGTGTAAAGCTTGCCACCATTTTTTTTTTTTTTTTTTTTTCACCTTTATTTAACCAGGTAGGCTAGTTGAGAACAAGTTCTCATTTGCAACTGCGACCTGGCCAAGATAAAGCATAGCAGTGTGAACAGACAACAACACAGAGTTACACATGGAGTAAACAATAGACAAGTCAATAACATGGTAGAAAAAAGAGAATCTATATACAATGTGTGCAAAAGGCATGAGGTAGGCAATAAATCGAATAATTACAATTTAGCAGATTAACACTGGAGTGATAAATCATCAGATGATCATGTGCAAGAAGAGATACTGGTGTGCAAAAGAGCAGAAAAGTAAATAAATAAAAGCAGTATGGGGGTGAGGTAGGTAAATTGGGTGGGTAGTTTACAGATGGACTATGTACAGCTGCAGCGATCGGTTAGCTGCTCGGATAGCAGATTTTTAAAGTTGTTGAGGGAGATAAAAGTCTCCAACTTCAGAGATTTTTGCAATTCGTTCCAGTCGCAGGCAGCAGAGAACTGGAAGGAAAGGCGTCCAAATGAGGTTTTGGCTTTAGGGATGATCAGTGAGATACACCTGCTGGAGCGCGTGCTACGGGTGGGTGTAGCCATCGTGACCAGTGAACTGAGATAAGGCGGCACTTTACCTAGCATAGCCTTGTAGATGACCTGGAGCCAGTGGGTCTGACGACGAACATGTAGCGAGGGCCAGCCGACTAGGGCATACAGGTCGCAGTGGTGGGTCGTATAAGGTGCTTTAGTAACAAAACGGATGGCACTGTGATAAACTGCATCCAGTTTGCTGAGTAGAGTATTGGAAGCTATTTTGTAGATGACATCGCCGAAGTCGAGGATCGGTAGGATAGTCAGTTTTACTAGGGTAAGTTTGGCGGCGTGAGTGAAGGAGGCTTTGTTCCGGAATAGAAAGCCGACTAGATTTGATTTTGGATTGGAGATGTTTGATATGAGTCTGGAAGGAGAGTTTGCAGTCTAGCCACACACCTAGGTACTTATAGATGTCCACATATTCTAGGTCGGAACCGTCCAGGGTGGTGATGCTAGTCGGGCGTGCGGGTGCAGGCAGCGAGCGGTTGAAAAGCATGCATTTGGTTTTACTAGCGTTTAAGAGCAGTTGGAGGCCACGGAAGGAGTGTTGTATGGCATTGAAGCTCGTTTGGAGGTTAGATAGCACAGTGTCCAGGGAAGGGCCGGAAGTATACAGAATGGTGTCGTCTGCGTAGAGGTGGATCAGGGAATCGCCCGCAGCAAGAGCAACATCATTGATGTATACAGAGAAAAGAGTCGGCCCGAGAATTGAACCCTGTGGTACCCCCATAGAGACTGCCAGAGGACCGGACAACATGCCCTCCGATTTGACACACTGAACTCTGTCTGCAAAGTAGTTGGTGAACCAGGCAAGGCAGTCATTAGAAAAACCGAGGCTATTGAGTCTGCCGATAAGAATATGGTGATTGACAGAGTCGAAAGCCTTGGCCAGGTCGATGAAGACGGCTGCACAGTAATGTCTTTTATCGATGGCGGTTATGATATCGTTTAGTACCTTGAGCGTGGCTGAGGTGCACCCGTGACCGGCTCGGAAACCGGATTGCACAGCGGAGAAGGTACGGTGGGATTCGAGATGGTCAGTGATCTGTTTGTTGACTTGGCTTTCGAAGACCTTAGCTAGGCAGGGCAGGATGGATATAGGTCTGTAACAGTTTGGGTCCAGGGTGTCTCCCCCTTTGAAGAGGGGGATGACAGCGGCAGCTTTCCAATCCTTGGGGATCTCAGATGATACGAAGGAGAGGTTGAACAGGCTGGTAATAGGGGGTGCGACAATGGCGGCGGACAGTTTCAGAAATAGGGGGTCCAGATTGTCAAGCCCAGCTGATTTGTATGGGTCCAGGTTTTCCAGCTCTTTCAGAACATCTGCTATCTGGATATGGGTAAAGGAGAAGCTGGGGAGGCTTGGGCGAGTAGCAGCGGGGGGGGCGGGGCTGTTGGCCAAGGTTGGAGTCGCCAGGTGGAAGGCATGGCCAGCCATTGAGAAATGTTTGTTGAAGTTTTCGATTATCACGGACTTATCAGTGGTGACCGTGTTATCTAGCCTCAGTGCAGTGGGCAGCTGGGAGGAGGTGCTCTTGTTTTCCATGGACTTTACAGTATCCCAGAACTTTTTGGAGTTAGAGCTACAGGATGCAAATTTCTGCTTGAAAAAGCTGGCCTTTGCTTTCCTGACTGACTGCGTGTATTGGTTCCTGACTTCCCTGAACAGTTGCATATCACGGGGGCTCTTCGATGCTATTGCAGTTTGCCACAGGATGTTTTTGTGCTGGTCGAGGGCAGTCAGGTCTGGAGTGAACCAAGGGCTATATCTGTTCTTGGTTCTGCATTTTTTGAACGGAGCATGCTTGTCTAATATGGTGAGGAAGTAACTTTTAAAGAATGACCAGGCATCCTCAACTGACGGGATGAGGTCAATATCCTTCCAGGGTACCCGGGCCAGGTCGATTAGAAAGGCCTGCTCGCAGAAGTGTTTCAGGGAGCGTTTGACAGTGATGAGGGGTGGTCGTTTGACCGTGGACCCGTGGCGGATACAGGCAATGAGGCAGTGATCGCTGAGATCTTGATTGAAGACAGCAGAGGTGTATTTGGAGGGCAAGTTGGTCAGGATAATGTCTATTAGGGTGCCCATGTTTACGGATTTAGGGTTGTACCTGGTGGGTTCATTTTTAAAATTAGAAGTTCGAACTGTTTGGGCATAGACTTGGAAAGTATGACAGAACTTTGCAGGCTATCTCTGCAGTAGATTGCAACTCCTCCCCCTTTGGCAGTTCTATCTTGACGGAAAGTGTTATAGTTGGGTATGGAAATCTCAGGATTTTTGGTGGCCTTCCTAAGCCAGGATTCAGACACGGCAAGGACATCAGGGTTGGCAGAGTGTGCTAAAGCGGTGAGTAAGGCAAACTTAGGGAGGAGGCTTCTGATGTTGACATGCATGAGGCTAAGGCTTTTTCGATCACAGAAGTCAACAAATGAGGGTGACTGGGGACATGCAGGGCCTGGGTTTACCTCCACATCACCCGAGGAACAGAGGAGTAGTAGGATGAGGGTGCGGCTAAAGGCTATCAAAACTGGTCGCCTAGAGCGTTGGGGACAAGGAATAAAAGGAGCAGATTTATGGGCGTGGTAGAATAGATTCTGGGCATAATGTGCAGACCAGGGTATGGTGGGGCACGGGTACAGCGGAGGCAAGCCCAGGCACTGGGTGATGATAAGAGAGGTTGTATCTCTGGACATGCTGGTCTCAATGGGTGAGGTCACCGCATGTGTGGGGGGTGGGACAAAGGAGGTATCAGAGGTACGGAGAGTGGAACTACGGGGTCCATTGCAAACCAAAACAATGATAACTAGCCTGAACAACAGTATGCAAGGCATATTGATATTTGAGAGAGACATACAATAAGGCATAAAGTGATTGCAGGTCATGATTGGGAGAGCTAGCTAAAACAGCAGGTGAGATAACAGCAGCTAGTCAGCTAACACAGCAACAGAAGGTAAAAATGGCGACGACTGGGCAGAGAGGGTCGGATTAACTACACACAGATCCTGAGTTAAGGCACAGAGCCGACAGATAAAACACAAATAAACAGAATGGAGTACCGTGAGTTAATGGACAGTCAAGCAGGCATCAGCTATGTAGCCAAGTGATCATAGTGTCCAGGGGGCAGCCGTAGATGGAGTAGTGAGGCCTCCACTAAGCTAGCACGCGTTTAAAGTTAGTAGCCCGGGGGGGTGGTCTGCTCAGACGGAGGGGGTCTGCTCAGACGGAGGCCGGTTGAGGGCACCGGTTGAGGGCACGTCTGCAAACCAGACGTGGTCGTGTCGACAGAGAATCCAAGCCGGATAGCGATGGCGAAAGAGAGGTTGTGAATTGTAGAATTGTGTTTGCTAACTGGTGCTAGCTTCCTGGCTGCGCTAGCTGCAAGATAAGCTAGCAGTTAGCAGACCGGGGCAGGCAAGTTAGCCTTTGGGGGACGTCGCGATGGGGGGGGAGTCTGTTTTTGCCTCTTCGTGCGGTGACGTCGATAGACCAGTCGTGGAATTAGCAGGGTTCCAGGTAGCTCTAGGTAGCTAACAGGCCTAGTAGGTTAGCAGAATGGGCCTTCAGCGGGCGTCACGCCTGAGGGGCCTGTTGGAGTCCCCGGGCAGATTATGTCGGTATTCCAGTCATAGAGGATAGGCGGGGTTCCGTGCTCCGTACCGGCAGTAAATGGGTCCGGGTCTTGTAGCCCAGGAGTGGGCTTCAGTGGTAGCACAGGAGCCCTAGCCAATTAGCTTCAGGCTAATTGGTGCCTGCTCCGGTGCCTGCTCCGGGATGGAAACGCTAGCCAGGAGTGGTCACCCGGGATTGTGGTTAGCTAGTTGCGAAGATCCAGATGAAAATGTTCAGAGTTTGCGGTAGGAATCCGGGGATATGGAGAGAAATAGGTCCGTTATGCTCTGGTTTTAGTCACGTTGTTCGAACTAGCGAGAGCTTTCCGAGCTAAAGGTTAGCTGATGACCGCTAGCAATGGTTTGCTAACTGATAGCTAGTAGGCAGTTAGCTGGCTATCTTCAGTAGATGGATTCCAGATCAGAAGTAAATAGAAATACTTTAGAAAAAAGCAGATCCACGCCACATTGGGTGAGGTGGGTTGCAGGAGAGTATTTAGAAGTTGAGGTTTAAGAAAGTATTTTTAAAAGATATGCGAAGAAAAAGATGTAAAAAGATATATACAAGGGACACGGGACACGACAGGACAAAGACGTCTACACTGCTACGCCGTCTTCTTGCCTAGAAGGCCAGCATCCCGGAGTCGCCTCTTCACTGTTGATGTTGAGACTGGTGTTTTGCGGGTACTATTTAATGAAGCTGCCAGTTGAGGACTTGTGAGGCGTCAGATGGTGAATAGATGACCTCCACATGTGTAGTTCCCGCCGTGAAGCATGGAGGACGAGGTGTGATGGTGTGGGGGTGCTTTGTTGGTGACACAGTCAGTGATTTATTTAGAATGCAAGGCAAACTTAACTAGCATGGATACTACAGCATTCTGCAGTGATAAGCCATCCCATCTGGTTAGCGCTTAGTGGGACTATCATTTGTTTTTCAACAGGACAATGACCCAAAACACACCTCCAGGCTGTGTAAGGGCTATTCGACTAGGAGAGTGATGTAGTGCTGCATCAAATTACGTGGCCTCCACAATCACCCGACCTCAACCCAATTGAGATGGTTTGGGATGAATTGGACCACAGAGTGAAGGAAAAGCTGCCAACAAGTATTCAGCATATGTGGGAACTAGAGGTCGACCGATTAATCGGAATGGCCGATTTCATGTTTTCATAACAATCGGTAATCAGCATTTTTGGACACTGATCATGGCCGATTATATTGCACTCCATGAGGAGACTGCGTGGCAGGCTGACAACCTATTATGCGAGTGCAGCAAGGAGCCAAGGTGCTAGCTAGCATTAAACGTATCTTATAAAAAACAGTCAATCTTAACTTAATCACTAGTTAACTACACATGGCTGATGATATTACTAGTTTATCTAGCTTGTCCTGCGTTGCATATAATTGATGCGGTGCCTGTTAATTTATCATTGAATCACAGCCTACTTCGCCAAACGGGTGATTTAACAAGCGCATTCGCGAAAAAAGCACTGTCGTTGCACCAATGTGTACCTAACCATAAACATCAACGCCTTTCTTAAAATCAGTACACAAGTACAGTGGGGCAAAAAAGTACTTAGTCAGCCACCAATTGTGCAAGTTCTCCCACTTAAAAAGATGAGAGGCCTGTCCAGAAAATCACATTGTAGGATTTTTAATGAATTTATTTGCAAATTATGGTGGAAAATAAGTATTTGGTCAATAACAAAAGTTTATCTCAATACTTTGTTATATACCCTTTGTTGGCAATGACAGAGGTCAAACGTTTTCTGTAAGTCTTCACAAGGTTTTCACACACTGTTGCTGGTATTTTGGCCCATTCCTCCATGCAGATCTCCTCTAGAGCAGTGATGTTTTGGGGCTGTTGCTGGGCAACACGGACTTTCAACTCCCTCCAAAGATTTTCTATGGGGTTGAGATCTGGAGACTGGCTAGGCCACTCCAGGACCTTGAAATGATTCTTACGAAGCCACTCCTTCGTTGCCCGGGCGGTGTGTTTGGGATCATTGTCATGCTGAAAGACCCAGCCACGTTTCATCTTCAATGCCCTTGCTGATGGAAGGAGGTTTTCACTCAAAATCTCACGATACATGGCCCCATTCATTCTTTCCTTTACACGGATCAGTCGTCCTGGTCCCTTTGCAGAAAAACAGCCCCAAAGCATGATGTTTCCACCCCCATGCTTCACAGCAGGTATGGTGTTCTTTGGATGCAACTCAGCATTCTTTGTCCTCCAAACACGACGAGTTGAGTTTTTACCAAAAAGTTATATTTTGGTTTCATCTGACCATATGACATTCTCCCAATCTTCTTCTGGTTCATCCAAATGCTCTCTAGCAAACTTCAGACGGGCCTGAACATGTACTGGCTTAAGCACGGGGACACGTCTGGCACTGCAGGATTTGAGTCCCTGGCAGCGTAGTGTGTTACTTTTATTTTATTTTATTTATTTATTTTACCGTTATTTTACCAGGTAAGTTGACTGAGAACACGTTCTCATTTGCAGCAACGACCTGGGGAATAGTTACAGGGGAGAGGAGGGGGATGAATGAGCCAATTGTAAACCGGGGATTATTAGGTGACCATGATGGTTTGAGAGCCAGATTGGGAATTTAGCCAGGACACCGGGGTCACCACCCCTACTCTTACGATAAGTGCCATGGGATCTTTAGTGACCTCAGAGAGTCAGGACACCCGTTTAACGTCCCATCCGAAAGACGGCACCCTACACAGGGCAGTGTCCCCAATCACTGCCCTGGGGCATTGGGATATTTTTTAGACCAGAGGAAAGAGTGCCTCCTACTGGCCCTCCAACACCACTTCCAGCAGCATCTGGTCTCCCATCCAGGGACTGACCAGGACCAACCCTGCTTAGCTTCAGAAGCAAGCCAGCAGTGGTATGCAGGGTGGTATGCTGCTGGCTTGTATGTTACTGATGGTAGGCTTTGTTACTTTGGTCCCAGCTCTCTGCAGGTCATTCACTAGGTCCCCCCCGTGTGGTTCTGGGATTTTTGCTCACCGTTCTTGTGATCATTTTGACCCCACGGGGTGAGATCTTGCGTGGAGCCCCAGATCGAGGGAGATTATCAGTGGTCTTGTATGTCTTCCATTTCCTAATAATTGCTCCCACGGTTGATTTCTTCAAACCAAGCTGCTTACCTATTGCAGATTCAGTCTTCCCAGCCTGGTGCAGGTCTACAATTCTGTTTCTGGTGTCCTTTGACAGCTTTTTGGTCTTGGCCATAGTGGAGTTTAGAGTGTGACTGTTTGAGGTTGTGGACAGGTGTATTTTATACTGATAACAAGTTCAAACAGGTGCCATTAATAAAGGTAACGAGTGGAGGATAGAGGAGCCTCTTAAAGAAGAAGTTACAGGTCTGTGAGAGCCAGAAATCTTGCTTATTTGTAGGTGACCAAATACTTAATTTCCACCATAATTTGCAAATAAATTCATTAAAAATCCTACAATGTGAATTTCTGGATTTTTTTCTCCTCATTTTGTCTGTCATAGTTGAAGTGTACCTATGATGAAAATTACAGGCCTCTCTCATCTTTTTAAGTGGGAGAACTTGCACAATTGGTGGCTGACTAAATACTTTTTTGCCCCACTGTATATATTTTTTAAACCTGCATATTTAGTTAATATTGCCTGCTAACATGAATTTCTTTTAACTAGGGAAATTGTGTCAGTTCTCTTACGTTCTGTGCAACAGAGTCAGGGTATATGCAGCAGTTTGGGCCGCCTAGCTCGTTGCGAACTGTGTGAAGACTATTTCCTCCTAACAAAGAGGGCCAACTTCGCCAAACGGGGGATGATTTAACAAAAGCGCATTTGCGAAAAAAGCACAATCGTTGTATGAATTTACCTAAAAATAAACATCAATGCCTTTCTTAAAATCAACACACAGAAGTATATATTTTTTAAACCTGCATATTTAGTTAAAATAAATTCATGTTAGCAGGCAATATTAAATTAAGGAAATTGTGTCATTTCTCTTGCGTTCATTGCATGCAGAGTCAGGGTATATGCAACAGTTTGGGCCGCCTGGCTCGTTGCGAACTAATTTGCCAGAATTTTATGTCATTATGACATAACATTGAAGGTTGTGCAATGTAACAGCAATATTTAGACTTATGGATGCCACCCGTTAGATAAAATACGGAACGGTTCCATATTTCACTGAAAAAATAAACTTTTTGTTTTCGAAATGATAGTTTCTGGATTTGACCATATTAATGACCTAATGCTCGTATTTCTGTGTGTTATTATATTATAATTAAGTGTATGATTTGATAGAGCAGTCTGACTGAGCGGTGGTAGGCAGCAGCAGGCTCGTAAGCATTCATTCAAACACATTACTGCGTTTGCCAGCAGCTCTTCGCAATGCTTGAAGCATTGCGCTGTTTATGACTTCAATCCCGAGAAAAGGCTGGCAATCTATTAGAACATCCAATAGTCAAAGGTATATGAAATACAAATGGTATAGAGAGAAATAGTCCTACAATAACTACAACCTAAAACTTCCTACCTGCGAATATTGAAGACTCATGTTAAAAGGAACCACCAGCTTTCATATGTTCTCATGTTCTGAGCAAGGAACTTAAACGTTAGCTTTTTTACATGGCACATATTGCACTTTTACTTTCTTCTCCAACAATTTGTTTTTGCATTATTTAAACCAAATTGAACATGTTTCATTATTTATTTGAGACTAAATACATTTTATTGATGTATTATATTAAGTTAAAATAAAAGTGTTCATTGTTCATTCAGTCTTGTTGTAATTGTCATTATTACATATATATATATATAAAACAC
Organism: Salvelinus fontinalis; assembly: GCF_029448725.1. Lineage (NCBI taxonomy): Eukaryota > Metazoa > Chordata > Actinopteri > Salmoniformes > Salmonidae > Salvelinus > Salvelinus fontinalis. Next base: position 46,733,631 of record NC_074665.1, on the reverse strand, counting down.
TTCTTTGGTTACTACATGATTCCATCTATGTTGTTTCATAGTGTTGATGGTCTTCATTATTATTCTACAGTGTAGAAAATAGTAAAAATAAAGAAAAACCCTTGAATGAGTAGGTGTGTCCAAACTTTTGACTGGTACTGCATATATTACACTGAGTGTACAAAACACTAGGACCACCTGCTCTTTCCATGTCTGACTGACCAGGTGAATCCAGGTGAAAACTATGATCCCTTATTGATGTCACCTGTTAACTCCACTTTAAATCAGTGTAGATGAAGGGGAGGTGACAGGTTAAATAAGTATTTTTCAGTCTTGAGACAATTGAGACATGGATTGTCCACGTGTGCCATTCAGAGGGTGAATGGGCAAGATAAAAATTGTAAGTGTCTTTGAACGGGGTATGGCAGCAGGTGCCAGGCGCACCGGTTTGAGTGTGTCAAGAACTGCAACGATGCTGGGTTTTTCATGCTATCATGTATCAAGAATGGTGCACCACCCAAAGGACATCCAGCTAACTTGACAACTGTCGGGAAGCATCGGAGTCGACACGGGCCAGCATCCCTGTGGAACGCTGTCAACACCTTGTAGTCCGTGCCCCGACGAATGGAGGCTGTTCTCAGGGAAAAAGTGGGTGCAACTCAATATTAGCGGACCGCGGTACACCATTTGAGTATGGCTTCTACATGGCTAAGTGGAGGAGCCCCATACTAGGGAGTGAGAGCATGTTCACACCCACACACACACAAGCACACACACACAGGCACACACACTTGCTCTTCACAGCCCTGTATGCTTCCACTTGGAGGGGAGGAACTGAGGATGACAACACAACAACAAAGGGCCACAGGTTTTGTCAGACAGAATTCCCTCTCTGGCCATTTTAATAACTGTCAGATCTTCTGCATCACCAAAAGCTATACTGTCAGCCAAGGAGTGCCACTGTCAAATCAATTGATTTGGTGCTCACCGGAGCAACGTGATGATGAACTCATTAAATGGTACTCGTCCGTAGCGGCCGTTGAGGGATTCCTATTGATTTTATCACTTTTTTTTTTTAATGGTCATCCGTTACGGGATTCATAATAGTAAGAGTGGCTCATTATTTTGCAGTGAAGCATTATTAAATCGAACTAATGGAGAGATCATGATCTGGCATAGCCTGTGGTACAAACTGTCGCTTCTTGCACTGATGTGACGCACGCACGCGCGCCCCTTCTGTCCTTGGCCTTGTGTTTAGTGGAGCTGTTCTAAAAGTGCCCACTTCAGCTCCTTAGTGTGGCGGACCTGGGCTCTGGGCCAAGAGCTCACAGCGGCAGAGAGAAATGCAAGATGACTCCTTTCCTGCACAAAACCCCTGCTGCGTTCACATTTGTTTCCGCCGGCCACCCTGCAGCCAAGCTGCCCATTATACTCCTCCTCATCTTCCTTCACTGTAGCCCTGAGGAGAGGACGCTAGATGCATCACTGACACTGGGTTCCCGAACCAATCACAGAGCATGTCAGTGACCTAGAAAAGCGTGCAAAACACCCACCCTCCTGTAATGAGGAGATGGGAAGGTAGATGGAGTGAGGTTAGGGTTAGTGGTTAGGAGTAGGGTGAACAGAGGAATGAATGTTAAATAGTGGGGTAGATTATATCCAGAAAAGGTAGTGAACACTAGGAATAAAGGGACGAACAAAGAGGGGAGAAGAATAGAGTCTCCAATGGAAGGACCGGATAAGAGGTCAACGGTTAAGGGACGGAAGGCCAGGTTAGAAGCGCTCTGGTCAGTGCTGCAGGCAGCGATGATGGAGTATGCCACCATAGCCGGCTGGCTGTGCCCCACATTCTGAGCGTCGGTGTGAGAGCCAATGAGCCAATGAGCCGCCAACGGCTTCCCCCGCCTCGCCGTTAGACATTTGGCCTTTGTGTGACAGTCATTAGCGCTGCCTTTCCAAGGTTGGCCCACAGCCCAGTACCTCAGCCTGTGGAGAAATATTACCCTCCTTGGCCACCGGGGGAACTGTTTGTTTGTTTCTATTCGTCACAACATTAAAAAAGGGACAAATGCCAACACCAAGGGACTGGCCTAATCACACTATCCTTGCCAAGTAAGAATAAAAGGCATAGGCCTAAATAGATAAACGATTGCACAGTATTGCTCACATATTTAGCATATAATGTCCCCCTTTCCAACAATAGTGATTCAGCAGATAGACTATTATATTTATTTACTTGACATTTACTTCTTAGAATTCAGAGTAACCGTTTTTTGTAACGTCCGCATATTCACATGTTCAAAGGAGACGGTCATTTTCCTTTAACTCGGTACAATAAATATATACTTTCCACACCCTTTTTTTATTACTCAAAGAAAGTGAGCAGGATCTATCTAAGTGGTGTGGGAGAATGCTTTGGTTGCAACATAAATGAAATGTACTGCCTCTTAAATAGCCATCCCTACGAGCCATATTCTGGAAGACAAATAAAGCATCCGTTTTTGCTGTGGATTCTCCAAACCTCCATTATTCTGTGAAGATGGGGAAACCACGGCGCAATTACAAAGTAAATACGCACAGCAGTATACTCAGTGCATTCGTAAAGTATTCAGACCCCTTGACTTTACACATTTTGTTACGTTAGAGCCTTATTCTAAAAATGATGACATATCCCCCCCTCAATCTACCTTACAATACCCCATGATGACAAAGCGAAAACCAGTTTAGACATTTCTGCACATTTATAAAATAAAAATACCTTATTTACATAAGTATTCAGACCCTTTGCTGTGCAACTCAGGTACATCCTGTTTCCATTGATCATCCTTGAGATGTTTTTACGACTTGATTGGAGACCACCTGTGGTCAATTCAATTGTTTGGACATGATTTGGAAACGCACACACCTGTCTATATAAGGTCCCACAGTTGACAGTGCATGTCAGAGCAAAAACAAAGCCATGAGGTCAAAGTAATTGTCCGTAGAGCTCCGAGATAGGATTGTGTAGAGGCACAGATCTGGGGAAGGGTACCAAAACATTTCTGCAGCATTGAAGGTCCCGAAGAACACAGTGGCCTCCATCATTCTTAAATGGAAGAAGTTTGGCCAAACTGAGCAATCAGGGGAGAAGGGCCTTGGTCAGGGAGGTGATCAAGAACCCGATTGTCACTCTGACAGAGCTCCATAGTTCCTCTGTGGACAAGCATCTCTGCAGCACACATGACAGCCCACTTGGAGTTTGCCAAAAGGCACCTAAAGGACTCTGACCATGAGAAACAAAATTCTCTGGTCTGATGAAACCAAGATTGAGCCCTTTAGCATGATTCTTTTAAATTTATTTCACATTTATTTAACCAGGTAGGCCAGTCGAGAAAAAGTTCTCATTTACAACTGCGACCTGGCCAAGATAAAGCAAAGCAGTGCGACAAAAACAACAACAAGCGTCACGTCAAGAGGAAACCTGGCACCATCCCTACGGTGAAGCATGGTGGTGGCAGTACAATGCTGTGGGGATGTTTTTCAGCGGCAGCGACTGGGAGACTAGTCAGGATCGAGGGAAAGATGAACGGAGCAAAGTACAGAGAGATCCTTGATGAAAACCTGCTCCAGAGCGCTCAGGACCTCAGACTGGGGCGAAGATCCACCTTCCAACAGGACAACGATCCTAAGCACACAGCCAAGACAACACAGAAAAGGATTTGGGACAAGTCTCAATGTCCCGGAGTAGCCCAGCCAGAGCCCGAACTTAAAACCTCTTGAGAATACAGGGGGTGCTGTTTTTTTTACCATTAGCATAATTTCCTCTACAGATTAAACTGCCTCTTATTCAATTATTGCTCCTACTATATGCATATAATTAATACCATTGGATAGAAAACAATCTATAGTTTCTAAAAACCGTTTCAATTTTGTCTCTAAGTGAAACACAAGTCATTTGACAGCACTTTCCCTGATCAAGAAGAAGAATGCAAGATGTGTATGCTCGCTTCAACACTCTGCCTATATATGGTCACGCCACCTATGACCCGAAACACACTTCATTCATTCGTCTTCCTCTGGGTGTCAAGAGGACGCCAGAGGAGAAATTTTTTGTTTATCTTGTACTGACGTGAAATAAGACCTATTTCTTTGGCGTGACCGACAACTTCCGGTTCTCTGATTCGCGGGATTTGCAGGTGCGATTGTATACTGTTTTGCTGCCGTTACGGATGAAAACTATCTCCGTCTCGAAGTTTGTTTGATACATGTGACCATATCATCTTAATGTATGTTTTTTCAATATAGTTTAATCAGATTATTTGAATTTTTTAGGGAGTTTTGCCGTGTTCCGTTCTGTGAGTTTTTTTAACTTTGGACAGAACCGTGCCAGTCGACCAGTACCTATGCTAAATGAAGAGGGAAAGTTGCCATTGTGAATGGATTTAAAGACTCATCAGGACTAAGGACACGTTGATCAACATTCTGATGAAAGATCAGCAATAGTAAGACCCAATTTACGATGTTATTTCATATATCTGTCGTACATGTGAACTGGTCGGGCGCGCCCAGCTGGTTCTGGCTGGCGTGGCTATGCTAATTTAGCGATACATTTTGTTTTCGCTATAAAACATTTAATAAATCTGAAATATTGTTTGGATTCACCAGATGTTGGGCTTTCAATATCTGTACGCTGTGTATTTTTTCTGAAATGTTTTAAGACAAGTAATTAGTTATATGACGTTGGTCTCTGTAATTGTTCTGGCTGCATCGGCATTATTTCAGATTGCAGCTGCAATGTAGAACTGTGATTTATACCTGAAAAATGCAAATTTTTCAAAAAAAAACTATGCTATACCATAAATATGTTATCAGACTGTCATCTTATGAATTTGTTTCTTGGTTAGTGGCTATATATATTTTCATTTAGTCGAATTAGTGATAGCTACTGACGCAGGAAAAAACTGTTGTGGAGTAAAAAAATTGTGTCTTTTGCTAACGTGTTTAGCTAATAGATTTACATATTGTGTCTTCCCTGTAAAACATTTGAAAAATCTGAAATGGTGGCTTTATTCACAAGATCTGTGTCTTTCATTAGGTGTCTTGGACTTGTGATTTAATGATATTTAGATGCTACTATTTAATTGTGACGCTATGCTAGCGATGCTAATCAGTGTGGGGGGGGTTGGGGGTGCTCCCGAATCCGGGGTAGGTGCTTGGTAGAGGTTAAACCCGATCAAACATCTCTGGAGAGATCTGAAAATAGCTGTGCAGCGACTCTCCCCATCCAACTTGACAGAGCTTGAGCGGATCTACAGCGAAGATTGGGAGAAACTCCCCAAAAACAGGCATTCCAAGCTTGTAGCGTCTTACCAAAGAACATTTGAGGTTGTAATCCCTGCCAAAGGTGCTTCAACAAAGTACTAAGTAAAGGGTCAGAATACTTACGTAAATGTAATTTTTCAGTTTTTTTGCAAACATTTAGAAAATTCAGTTGTTCCTTTGTCATTATGGGGTATTGTGTGTAGATTGATGAGGTAAAAAAGTAATTTAATACATTTTAGAATACGGCTGTAATGTAACAAAATGTGGAAGAAGTGAAGGGGTCTGAATACTTTCCCGAATGCACTGTAAGCCTCCTCTCCACTGGCTGCAAAAAAAATGCAATAAATTCAGACACAAAGAGAAGAAGGAAAAGGGCAGAGACAAGGCAGCCATTCTTCAGAGTCTTGTGCTTATCATGAAAGAATAAAGCTTGATGGAAAAAAAAAAAAAAAAAACTTGCTGGATGTTTCATAAATCAGTGGCTTGTTCCGAGAGAGCCCTCGTCTGAGGACACAACGCTAATGGGGTCGCTCTTCAGACGACGCGGATCTCCTTTGTTGCGACTCATCTCTCACATAAACGTCAAGGACGTCTCCCTTTAACTAGCACTGCTTGACAGTTCTTTTGATAATAAGGTCGTAAAAAAAAAAACATGACATCAAATACGACGTTGGCTTCTACTGCGACGACACTTGAGAATACCAGGAACAGCTAGGCCAAGCAGTAGAGAAACCGCAGTCTGGAATTTCTGGACAATGATGAACATGTCGGCTAATCATGCAGGATGCTAATCCATATAGCCTATACGTGGTGGTGATAATTAGCTGCACTACTAAAAGCTTTTCCTCATAGGTTCCTCTGTGGCTGGCTACAGGACATCCTGGCCCGATCATTGGGTGGATGTAGTGGTGTGCTGTTCCCAGCCTCAGTCCCCTGGGGGGGCTAGCAGCTGGTTAATAATTCAGGCAATCCATTAGGGCTGTGACGATACCACAATCGCAATATTTTTTTCCAAGGCAAAAATGAAAACACAAAGCAGACCTAACTCTTTGGTCCTTTAAAAACCTGTTGTATGTAAAATAGGTCATGCATAGCTTGGGAAATAAATGAAAGGTGACTCTGGATGACAAAATAATGATGCTCGTTTCCAACATGAGGCCTGTTTTCCTGAAGAAGTTCAATCTGCTTCGTGTTTTATTTCCGTGCCGCCATACTAATGAGTATTGGGACACTGGTATCGTCCCGGCCCTACAATCCATACAGCACGGCCGCTAAGGACAAGACTGTCACTGGGGCTGGGACTGCTAGGACTGCTGGGACTGCTGGGACTGTTGGGCCTGCAAGGTCTGACAGCAAGGATCCTGGTGTTGGGGATTTTTATATATTCAAGTATGAAGTGTAAAATCAGGGAAGAGGCAGGACAATGACATAAAAGGCAAAATAAGAAGTTATTTACAATGCCTAGGAGCAAGAGTTTGACAGCTAGAACAAATAAAAGCAGGGGTTAAAGCAAGAATAACTAACTGCACCGCCCTCAACCTCAAGGCTCTCCAGAGGGTGGTGCGGTCTGCACAGCGCGTCACCGGGGGCAAACTACCCCTACATCACCCGTTGTCACAGGAAGGCCAAAAAGATCATCAAGGACAACAACCCGAGCCACTGCCTGTTCACCCCGCTGTCATACAGAAGGCGAGGTCAGTACAGGTGCATCAAAGCTGGGACCGAGAGACTGAAAAACTCTCTCAAGGCCATCAGACTGTTAAACAGCCATTACTAACATTGAGTGGCTGCTGCCAAAATACTGACTCAAATCTCTAGCCACTTTAATAATTAAAAAGTGGCCTCTCGCGCCTCGGGAGGAATATTTCTCTTGCAATGAAAACACAACAAGCTGACTTGGTAAATAGGTCAACTATTCTAATTTGGGGTCGTCTGATTTTGTTAAGACTAAAATTACATGGCAAAAATGGTAGCACAGGAAAGTTACATCCTGCGTTATAAAGTATAGGCATTGAATTGCTTTGCTAGCAGCTAGAGCAGGCTGCACACCACTGTTTGAGTTAAGCGCTGCTGTGGTGCGCATTATATATTATTTTATCCCCTTCATCTGAACATCAGCAACAATCATGCATGTCAGTTCAGTGCACCATAGCTTAAAAGTGAATATAAAATATTTGAGAATACATTTTTTGTTGGAATATATTTTGTAGAACAGACATGCTTCTGTATTAGGCTGTGATCGCCATACCCAAACTTAACCCCCTGCATAAAAGGATACATCATATCTGAAGATGGAGGCCTGACTTCAGTTTCTATCCCTTCAATCCATCAGCATGCTAGATGCTACTTTATTATGCCATTTCAGCATTGGGGGGCACAATATATTTAGGGAATGTAGGCCTTTTTTCTGCTGCCCGCTGGGGCTAAGACAGCGGAGGCCCAGCCATGGCGAGCTGTGCCCACATAAGAATGGAGCTTCAGCAGGTAATTAGCCCGAGTTACCTTCGCTTAGCGTAGCCGACGTTGGAGGAGACACTAAGGGGTAAGGTCACACTCACAGGGAACTGATGGATACAGCTACCATCTGCCAGAGGGACACTCTGTGTAGCTTCCCTGAGGGGGATGAACTTGAAGATGTGGTAGTGGCTTCTTTCACACCTCACAGCTATGGAAATGAATCACTTACACTTACAGCACACTGACCAGTAAGCTCTTTATAGTGATTTCTTATTATTTATATATTTCTTCCCTCGGGGGGGGGGGCTTTTTATCCCCAATTTCATGATAACCAATTGGTAGTTACAGTCTGCAACTCCCGTACGGACTCGGAGAGGCGAAGGTCAAGAGCCATGCATCCTCCAAAACACGACCCCGCCAAGCCGCACTGCTTCTTGACGCACTGCTTGCTTGACCCGGAAACCGCACCAACGTGTCGGAGGAAACACCGTACGGCTGGCGACGAAAGTCAGCGTGCATGCGCCTGGCTGCCACAAGGAGTCGCTAGAGCACGATGGGACAAGGACATCCCACCAGCCCAAACCCTCCCTTAATATAGGCGACGCTGGGCCAATTGTGCGCCGCCTCAAAGGTCTCCCAGTCGCGGCCGGATGCGACACAGCCCGGGATTAAACCCAGATCTGTAGTGACGCCTCTAGCACTACGATGCAGTGCCTAATACCGCTGCACCACTCGGGAGGCCCCTTCATAGTTATTTCTGCTTTACAAATGAGTGTAGCAAGTGGTTGGAATCAATGGCCAAATATCCTTTGATCTAGAGTGTGTAGATCATACATCTGAAGGATAGAAACAGTGTTCAAATCGAGGGATACGTTGGAACATGCCTAACGTCACTGGCATTCAACTTCCTAAAGAATTTGTTAAGCTCAGGAATGCCATCTACCCTACGGCAAACCAACTCATTAAGCAGCGGGACTTATTCATGGGACTTTACTGCTCTGTTCACCGCTTCCTAGCGAGATTTCTCCCAGTCTGAGATTAAAGCAAACCTTTTCCACTTGAAAGTCTCTTTTTTTTTGGCGTTCCTCATTCCCTCCCTTCCACTCCCTGTCTGTCAAGAGAGGAAATGATGAGTCAGGCAGGGCCTGAGACTCGAGGATTAGCTTGAAGAGCCTCTTCTGTAACCGGCAGGTAAAGCATTCTGGCACCGACATGACTCACTCGAGCGGTTGGCTTCACTGATAAGACAGTTTTCCCTTCTGCTCCCTCCGCCCCCTTACGTTCCTGTCCCTATTGTGGTGGAGCAAATTAACACTGTGTGATGGTAGAGGGGAGTCGTGCGACGAAATCTGAGAATGGCCAGACTTACGGCAATACTTTTGTTCTGCTCTGCCCACAGACGTCAATTCAACGTCTATTCCACGTTGGTTCAACGTCATTTCATTGCAATGACGTGGGGAAAAAATGCTGATTCAACCAGTGTGTGCCCAGTGGGTGGTGGCTCAGAGCCGAGTCAAAGAAAGACGGGGAGTAAGAGTACATTTCCACTCTACTCATCGGATTCTACAGACAACACTAGTGACAGACTCCTCTCTACTACAGTATGAGCAGAGGACTGAGGCTCAAGACATTGAGGACTACAGTGATAGCAGACAGAACCTCAGCTGTGACACACTGAAACTGGTGACGCGAGACAGAGGGCTTGATGACATTGAGACTTGGTCAGTGTAGACGGACACTCTGGTGATAAGTGAGAGGAATGAAAGTAAGACACTGAACTGATTTCGTGACAATTTGACTAAGTGATTAAGGTGTTAGCGGTAGAAGCTGGAAAGCTTCGGTAGCAATGTACTGGGAGGGAGACATCCACAACACGGGTCTTTTCAACAGGTCTCCTTGAGCCACTTAAACATTCAAAACCACACAACTGACTGTGTGGTAACAGAAGAGAGGAGAAGTATCCTGCACTTCGTAATAATGGTCCTTCTTCTAAAGAGGGCAATATGGTAACTGTCAAAATAAAAAAATGGGGCTTTGTATGAACGCCAGGTTATAGGAGGGAATTTATAGCATATCAAGACCTACATATGTTTGGCTTCTTTCTCTAGGTGTAAACAGCTGGATGTACTTCAGTATAACGTAACCCATGGCTTCTGGTGATAGTACAGAGACAAAACTCATCAGCTCTTGCCCCATATGCAGATGAATAATGATCCAAGCACTACTTAGCTGATAGAACAGTAACCTTACCGAGTAACAAGTCCCTGAGAATGTTCTTACCGGAAGGGGAGTCTGTAGCTTTACAAGCTGGAACGAGAATCTGTGGCTTTCCCGAACCCAACAAAACATTTTTTTTTTAAACACCTGACCTCTGGCTGTACTGTTTGTGAATATTTCACGACCGGCGCTCATTTTTGATGTGTGAATCTGTCAGTGGGGGAGACAGCTGCAGACGTTTGAATCTCTAAACAGAGAGAACTGTCCAACCTTGTTTCAGCAGACAAGGTGTTGCAGAGTAGGGTTGGGTGGTATACCGTATATACCATATCCCGGGGGTATTTTGAAATCCCATCAGTATGATTCTTCAATGCTGTTAATACTTCTATTTGATATATTAGTACTTTTTAAACAAATACCCGCAATCAACTTGTGCACTAGGTGATAGATAAAGCATCTCGCATTCATCATTTCGCCTGTCAGACTATTTTTTCATTATGAAGCTTACCGGAACTAGTTCAACGAAACAGCTGTTTGAGCCAGTCATGTGTGTTTGTTTACAAAGAAGCACAACGAGCAAAAATGGGAGCTTCGTGAGGTGAGTCACGTCTGCAGCACAATTTAAGTGAGGTTATCAAGTAACACTTGTATGAAATGTACAAATGTTTGCCAGCTATATATCTTATTAAGTTAACTATCTAAGACGTGCCAAATAAATTCTCTCCAACTGGGTTTCGTTAACTTGCTAATGTTAGCTAAGTGGCTAAGGTTAACTTGCAAGTTCAAGCTTCATGGTAACAGCAACAGAAACAATCATCTTCTGGATTAAGATCCCTGTTGTTTGTTTTATGCGTTCTGCAAACTTCATTTTGCGATACTTGCATAACTTTATGAGCTGGGTTGTCTGTCTTAGTAGTAAATGTTTGCATGGGCTTGTTAGCATTTCCCTAGCACCCGCTATGGGGATTCCTTAGTACTAGTTAGCATATTGGTAGCATTCTGATAAGCTGTATTTTTGGTGGGGGTTTTACGTTTGCAAAAAAATTATTGCGCCCCTTGTTTCACTACCGGTAATACGGTCTATCGCGGGATGGCACAGGCACGGTAAGAAGGTATGTAAATCTGGATACCGCTCAACCCTATTGCAGAGACAGAGAACCATGCATGGACGGACGGGGCAAGAAGCTCTGTCTTTCAGGAGAAGGAAGAGGAAGAAATATCAGGGGCACAGGCATCGCATGATGTTGTGCCGCTAATCTGATGTTCCTAACAAGCACTCAAGCCTCACAGGCAGCGTTGGTGCTGACAGTGCATCCGTCAACCAGGAAGGAGCTTCGGAATGGGGAGTTGCAAAACTGAGCTTAATTCTCCACAATTACCCTCTGAATTCAACAATTATCAGGAAAATTATTTGCACAGAAAATGGCCCCACTCCAAATTGGCTTCAATCAAGCATTACTGGATATTTAGTTGAACAGAGTAGCTGGAGTAGGATATTCTGAGGGTGGTGGCAGTTTGCTTGTCCCTCTTTTTGTTCGAGATACATATAGTAAGATATCTACGGAGCATAAGTTATGATCTCCATGGAAACAGGGAGGCAACTCTAAAATCATAACACAGATGGCGCTAACTTCTCTAGGATAGGGGGCAGCATTCGGAATTTTGGATGAAAAGCGTTCCCAAATTAAACTGCATGCTACTCATGCCCAGAAGCTAATAGTAGATTTGGATAGAAAACACTCTGAAGTTTCTAAAACAGTTTGAATCATGTCTGTGACTATAACAATACTTATTTTGCAGCCAAAACCCCGAGGACAAACCATTCAGATTCTTTTTTTTTTTTGAGGTCACTCTCTTTTCAATGGGTTTTCATTGGGAATCCAGATTTCTAAGGGACCTTCTTGCAGTTCCTATTGCTTCCACTTGATGTCAACAGTCTTTAGAAATTGGTGGAGGTTTTTCCAGTTGAGAAATTAAGAAGTAACACTGTTTAGAATGAGGGTAGAGGGAAGTGTACTCTGTTAGTGGCACGTGGACTAAAAGCTTTGTTTTCCTCCGGTATTGAACACAGTATATTCCGTCTTCAATTTTATCGATTATTTACGTTAAGAAATACCTAAAGTTGTATTACAAAAGTAGTTTGAAATGTTTGGACAAAGCTTACAGGTAACTTTTGTAGTCACGTTGTGCGAGTTGGAACCAGTGTTTTTCTGGATCAAACGCGCCAAATAAATGGACATTTTGGATATATATCGACGGAATTAATCGAACAAAAGAACCATTTGTGATGTTTATGGGACATATTGGAGTGCCAACAGAAGAAGCTCGTCAAAGGTAAGGCATGAATTATATCTTTATTTCTGCGTTTTGTGTCGCGCCTGGAGGGTTGAAATATGATGGTCTGTGTTTGTTTGCTTGGTTGCTATCCTCAGATAATAGCATCGTTTTCTTTCGCCGTAAAGCTTTTTTGAAATCTGACATGTTGGCTGTATTCAATACAAGTGTAGCTTTAATTTGGTATATTGAATGTGTGATTTCATGAAAGTTTAATTTTTATAGTAATTTATTTGAATTTAGCGCTCTGCATTTTCACTAGATGTTGGCCAGTTGGGACGCTAGCGTCCCACATATCCCAGAGAGGAAAATATACCAACACTTCGGGTGAGTCAATGCACTTACAAAGTGCACAACAAAACCGTGCATGTGTGCTGAATCCATTTTCCCTAAGTAATGGCGCCGGAGGAGATTCCTGACGTTCTACGTTCTCCTAACCAATTGTGCATGTTTTTTCGCATTATTTGTAACTTATTTTGTACATAACGTTTCTGCCACCAGCTTGTATGACCGAAAAGAGCTTCTGGATATCAGGACAGAGGTTACTCACCTCGTACTGGACACAGATTTGTTTATTTAACGAGTCAGACACGAAGGATTTACTTCAGACACCGGACAAGGCCCAAATCCCCGTCAATCGCTTGAAGTAGAGATGGAGATATCGGGGAAGTAGGTCGGGGTGCCTTGTAAGGATCCGATGGCGAGTGGGTAATCTGCCTCTACCATCAGTCCTATTAGCCAATGTGCAATCATTGGATAATAAAATGGATGAGCTCCGATCAAACTAACCTACCAACGGGACATTAAAACTGTAATATCTTATGTTTCACTGAGTCGTGGCAGAATGACGACATGGATAACATACAGCTGGCTGGGTTTTCAGTCCTTCGGCAAGACAGAAAAGCTGCCTCCGGTAAGACAAGTGGTGGTGGTCTGTGTCTATTTGTAAATAACATCTGGTGCACCTAATCTAATATTAAGGAAGTCTCGAGGTTTTGCTCGCCTGAGGTAGAGTATCTCATGATAAGCTGTAGACCACACTTTTTACCAATAGAGTTATCTATATTTTTTCATAGGTGTCTATTTACCACCACAAACCGATTCTGGCACTAAGACCACACTCAACGAGCTATATAAGGCCATAAGCAAACAAGAAAATGCTCATCCAGAGGCGGCGCTACTAGTGGTCTGGGACTTTAATGCAGGGAAACTTAAATCCATTTACCTAATTTCTACCAGTGCAACCAGAGGAAAATAAAAAAAATAACTCTACACCACCTTTACTCCACACACAGAGCTCTCCCTCACCCTCCATTTGGCAAATCTGACCATAACTCCAACCTCCTGATTCCTGCTTACAAGCAAAAACTAAAGCAGGAAGTACCAGTGACTCATTCAATACGGAAGTGGTCAGATGATGCAGATGGTAAGCTACAGGACTGTTTTGCTAACACAGACTGCAATATGTTCCGGGATTCTTCTGATGGCATTGAGGAGTACACCACATCAGTCACTGGCTTCATCAATAAGTGCATCGATGACGTCGTCGCCACAGTGACCGTACGTACATACCCCAAACAGAAGCGATGGATTACAGGCAACAACCAGACTGAGCTAAAGGGTAGAACCGCTGCTTTCAAGGAGCGGGACTCTAACCCAGACACTTATAAGAAATCCCGCTATGCCCTCTGACGAACCATCAAACAGGCAAAGCATCAATACAGGACTAAGATTGAATAGTACTACACCGGCTCCGAAGCTCGTCGGATGAGGCAGGAAATGCAAATTATTTACGGACTACAAAAGGGAAGTACAGACGCAAGTTGACCAGTGACACGAGCCTAACAGAAGAGCTAAATGATTTCTATATTCACTTCGAGGCAGGCAACACTGAAGCATGCATGAGAGCACCAGCTGTTCTGGAAGACTGTGTGATCACGCTCTCCATAGCCGATGTAAGACCTTTAAACAGATCAACATTTACAAGGCCGCAGGGCCTGACAGATTACCAAGACGTGTACTCCGAGCATGCGCTGACCAACTGGCAAGTGTCTTCACTGACATTTTCAACCTGTCCTTGACCGGGTCTGTAATACCAACATGTTTCAAGCAGACCAGCATAATCCCTGTGTCCAAGAACATCAAGGTAACCTGACTAAATGACTACCGACCCGTAGCACTCACGTCCGAAGCCATGAAGTGCTGACCATGGCTCATATCAACATCATTATCCCTGAAACCCATCATAGACTCAATTTGCATAACGCCCCAACAGATCAGACACTTTAACACTTATTTTTCTTAAAATTGCATTGTTGGGGGCCTCCCGAGTGGCGCAGTGGTCTAAAGCACTGCATCGCAGTGCTAGCTGTGCCACTAGAGATCCTGGTCCGAGTCCAGGCTCTGTCGCAGCAGGCTGCGACCGGGAGACCCATGGGGCGGCGCACAATTGGCCCAGCGCTGTCTGGGTTAGGGGAGGGTTTGGCCAGCAGGGATGTTCTTGTCCCATCGCGCACTAGTGACTCCTGTGGCAGGCCGGGGGCAATGCACGCGGACACAGTCGCCAGGTGCACGGTGTTTCCTCCGCCACATTGGTGCGGCTGGCTTCCTTGGTTAAGCGGGCATTGTGTCAAAAAGCAGTGCGGCTTGGCTGAGTTGTGTTTCGGAGAACGCACTGTTCTCGACCTTCGCCTCTCCCCAGTCCGTACGGGAGTTGTAGCGATGGGACAAGACTGTAACTACCAATTGGATACCACGAATTTGGGGAGAAAAATAAAAAAAGTATATATATAAAAATAAAAACTGCACTGTTGGTTAAGGGCTTGTAAGTAAGCATTTCACTGTATTCGGCGCATGTGACAAATACAAATTGATTTGATCACTTGGAGACGAGTTTCCCGATGTGGCCTGCCCATCAGACAGGCAATAGTCCTTGTTGGGAAGACACACTGAAATAAGTCAGACATAAACACAAACACAACACATGCTTGCCAAATCCATGTGTACCCGTTTTAATCCAATTAAAGGGAAAAGAGCCAGTGGAATGGAGCAATGGTAAACGCTCGCATGCGTCATACTAGGACAGACACAGATGCTTTCAATAGGAACCAGCCAGGGAACTGCAGACAGGAACCCCAGGAGGGGCCGAGGGAATTTGCCATAAAGTCAGTCACTGTACGTACTGCACATAACCACCTAGTTGCCCTCGTGGGGTTATGGGAAGAAACAATGGAAAAAGACTGGTCCCGAGATGATGTGAAACTACCTTGAAAAGGTCAATCTGGTCTCTGGATAACACACTTTAGCATTTCCTGGAAGCATCACAAAAGGAGGAAAAACCTTCTGCAAACCTGATACAGTGCGTTCAGAAAGTATTCACACACCTTTTTCTAATGTAATTAATCAACAATCTACACGAAATACTCTACTGTCAAAGTGGAAGAAAAATTATAATATTTGTAAAAAAAAAAAAGTATGACAAATAAAAATAATATATCTTGATTACATAAGTATTCAACCCCCTGAGTCAATATGTTAGAATCACCTTTGGCAGTGAGTCTTTCTGAGTAAGTCTCTAAGACACACTTGGATTGTAGAATTGTTGCACATGATTATTTTTTTAATTCTTCAAGCTCTGTCAAGTTGGTTGTTGATCATTGCTAGACAGCCATTTTAAAGTCTTCCCATAGATTTTCAAGACGAAAACTGTAATTATGCCACTCAGGAACATCCTATGTCGTCTTGGTAAGCAACACCAGTGTATATTTATGACCCACCGCTTCGATTACGTAGCAACATTTGAAAAAGTGTTTTTTACATTGGATAAAAGTAGAGACTCAGAGCACCAAAATGTATATCAAACACTGCAGTTGAGGACCCCCTGTAGAGTTCTTCTTTGTCTATACCCATTCAGAATCATTCACAACCTCTTAAGGATTCACATGAGGCCATGCGCTAAACAGAGTGAGTAAGGCAGTGTAGTAGACAACCAAAGATTTCAAGACTAAAAGTGGTGAAAGTAGTAGCCTTGGCCTATATCCTAATCTGACATTGTTATAATATGTTATAAATATGTTATAATTATTAGCTGATGCTTACACAGCCACTTGTCTAAATTGATGGGTCATGTGAAATAAATGCTATAACCTACTCCAAGCCAGCTAAGTGGATGAGTCACTTATTGTCTAGACATGTACACGTTCATGAAATACAAAAGATGGACAAAATCACCCACAAACACACCTGGTTAACTTTTTTTTTTAGCTACAGTATGTTTGGCCAGTTGTTGTGTCAAATTACTCCGGTTCTTTGTCAATAGCACCTGCTAAATTCTATGCAGCAATGTTGTTGAGAGCAGTAGCAACACTTTACAGATCTCCATGCCTAACGTTATATCTTTCAAAAAAGCAGCGGTGGCAAGGATTATCTACACATACTGAGCAGAGATGTTATAGACAGAGGCGTATTACATAGCAGACCAATCCAAACTCATCTCTTGGCATGAACAGCCCATCTTGGCATAGTTCTGTTATAATCTCCACCCGGCACAGCCAGAAGAGGACTGGCCACCCCGCATAGCCTGGTTCCTCTCTAGGTTTCTTCCTAGGTTTTGGCCTTTCTAGGGAGTTTTTCCTAGCCACCGTGCTTCTACACCTGCATTGCTTGCTGTTTGGGGTTTTAGGCTGGGTTTCTGTACAGCACTTCAAGATATTAGCTGATGTACGAAGGGCTATATAAAATAAACTTGATTGATTGATTGATTGATCCATTATCTCAGCCAATCATGGCTAGTGGGAAGATTCCTGACTTTTTCCGTAGCTAAACCAACTAGGCTCGTAATTTAACAATTTTATTTGTATTTACAGATGGCATACAAATTTGTTATTAAGGCACATGAAAGTTCACATGTTCCAGGAGGCATTTCTGCCAAAAAACACATTTTGATCAAATAAATACAAATAAACGTTCAAATGCCTCTCCTGTAAAGTAGTGACGTGCAACATATGCCTACACTTTTTCTGCTGAAAAGTGAATTTGTCTCCCAGTTCTGCTGGAAAGCAGACAACCAGGTTTTCCTCTAGGATTTTGCATGTACTTAGCTCTATTCTGTTTCTTTTTATCCTAAAAAACTCCCTAGTCCTTGCCGATGACAAGCATACATACCCATAACATGATGCAGCCACCGCCATGCTTGAAAATATCAAGAGTGGTACACAGTGATGTGATGTGTTTAATTTGCCCCAAACATAATACTTTGTGTTCAGGAAATATAGTTAATTTCTTTGCCACATGTTTTCATTTTTGGGACATATTTTTTTATTCTGTAGAGACTTTCTTCTTTGACTCTGTCATTTAGGTTAGTATTGTGGAATAACTACAATGTTGTTGATCCATCCTCAGTTCTCCTATCACAGCCATGCAACTCTGTAACTGTTTTAAAAGTCACCATTGGCCTCATGGTGAAATCCCGGAGCTGTTTCCTTCCTCTCCGGCAACTGAGTTAGAGAGGACACCTGTATCTTTGTAGCGACTGGGTATATTGATACACCATCTAAAGTGTAATTAATAACTTCACCATGCTCAAAGGGATATTCAATGTCTGTTTTTTTATATTTTTACCCATCTACCAATATGTGTCCTTCTTTGTGGATGAATCTGTGTTTGAAATTCACAGCTCGACTGAGGGACCTTACAGAAAATTGTATCTGTTTGGTACAGAGATGAGGTGGTCATTCAAAGATCAAGTCCATGCAACTTATATGACTTGTTAAAAAAAATGTTTTACTCCTGAACTTATTTAGACTTGCCATAACAAAGGGATTGAATACTTATTGACTCAAGACACTTCAGCTTAAAAAAGTAAATTAATTTGTAAACATTTCTAAAAAATATAATTCCACTTTGACATTATGGGGTGTGTAGGCCAGTGACACAAAATCTCAATCTAATACATTTTTTAAATCAGGCTGTAACACAACAAAATGAGGAAAAGGTCAAGGGGTGTAAATACTTCCTGAAGGCACTGTATAGGCTTACGTTTCTTTAGAGACCTGTTACCATCATAGACCCGGGCAAAAAAAAAAAAAAACATTGAATGCATAGGTAGTTTAAGTGTTTAGTTCATGCGTGGGTTGCTTTCTTAAGCAAGCCTAAATCTGTGATTAAAGCGAAGTGAAGAATACTGATTTAGTACACGGACCCTTCCCATGACCAATGAGTCACTGCTGGGAGAAGCTGAATAAAAAAAATGAGACAAAGACAGGACAGTTTGCCAATTTTCAGGGGCTGGGAAGAAACAGCCAGAGAAAGAGTCCAGTGTACTACAGGAGGACACTAGAACTACTTTTCGGGGACCAAACCCTCGACATGGATCACCAAATTTAAGCTGAGCTGTTGTATTTATATATCGTCCTCTGCCACGGCTCAGCTAGGCTTGCCTAACCTCGTTAGACTCATGCAGAAATGTGTGTGTGTGTGTGGGGTGAGAGAGAGGGCGACGGTGCGCTCCAAGCATCATTATACATTGCTCCTCAAAGCCATGTTGTTCGAGGATCTGTGTGTGAGTGAGTGCATTGTGTGTGTACGCAGACCCTCTTCGCTACCAAAAGCAGTGTTATGAGAGCATGTGTGTGTGTGTGTGTGGTGAGATGTGCATGCATGTGTGTATATGAGCTCAGCTGACTGAGGCTCGAGTCTGATTGGTGATGGAGACAGAGGATTGTTGCTATGGAGATGCCCCTGAACACAGTGTAAAAGGGTCTCCTGAAATAATAAAGGAGTTCAAATCAAATCAAATCTTATTTGTCACATGCGCCAAATACAACAGGTGTAGACCTTACCGTGAAATGCTTACTTACAAGCCCTTAACCAACAATGCAGTTCAAGAAATAGAGCAGGTTACCTTAGCGTTCTTGGGCACAGGAACTATGGTGGTCTGCTTAAAACATGTAGGTACTACAGACTCGGTCAGAGAGAGGTTGAAAATGTCAGTAAAGACATTTGCCAGTTGGTCCACGCATGCTTTGAGTACACGTCAGAGCCGGTGTAGTAGGTTTCGATCTTAGTCCTTATTGACGCTTTGCCTGTTTGTTGGTTCATCTGAGGGCATAGCGAGATTTCTAGTAAACGTCCGGATAAGTGTCCCGCTCCTCGAAAGCGGCAGCTCTAGCCTTTAGCTCGGTGTGGATGTTGCCTGTAATCCATGGCTTCTGGTTGGAATATGTACGTACGGTCACTGTAGGGACGACGTTGTTGATGTACTTATTGATGAAGCCGGTGACTGAGGTGGTATACTACTCAATGCCATTAGATGAAACCAGGAACATATTCCAGTCTGTGCTAGCAAAACAGTCCTGTAGCGTAGCATCCGCGTCATCTGATCACTTCCGTATTGAGCGAGTCACTGGTACTTCCTGTTTTAGTTTTTTCTTTTAAGCAGGAATCAGGAGGATAAAATTATGGTCAGATTTGCAAAATGGAGGGCGAGGGAGAACTTTGCAATGCGTCTCTGTGTGTGGAGTAAATGTGGTCTATCGTTTTTTTCTCCTCTGGTTGCACGTGACATGATGGTAAAAATGAGGTAAAACGGATTTAAGTTTGCCTACATTAAAGTCACTGGTCACTAGGAGCGCTTCTGGATGAGCATTTTCTTCTTTGCTTATGGCCTTATACAGCTCGTTGAGTGCAGTCTTAGTGCCAGTATCGGTTTGTGGTGGTAAATAGACAGCTACTAATAATATAGATGAGAACTCTCTTGGTAGATAGTGTGGTCTACAGCTTATCATGAGGTATTCTACCTCAGACGAGCAATACCTCGAGACCTCTTTAATATTAGACATCGCGCACCAGCAGTTATTGACAAATAGACACACACCCTGCTCCTTGTCTTACCAGATGTAGCTGCTCTGTCCTGCTGATTCACAGAGAAGCCAACCAGCTCTATATTATCTGTGTTGTCATTTTGCCACATTTCGGTGAAACATAAGATATTAAAACATTTTATATCTCGTTGGTAGGATATTCTTAATCGTAGATCGTCCAGCTTGGTTTCCAATGATTGCACGTTGGCCAATAATACGGAGGGTAGCGGTGGTTTACCTCCTCGTCTGCAAATTCTTACAAGGCACTCCGCCCTCCTCCCCCTTTTTCGACGATCTGATGGCGGGGATTTGGGCCTTGTCTCAACAAAGCAGTGTATCCTTCGCGTCGGACTCATTAAATACAAATCTTTGTCCAGTTCGAAGTGAGTAATCGCTGTTCTTATGTCCAAAAGCTATTTTCCGTCATAAGTAGCAGCAACATTAAGCAGCAACATTAAGTACAAAATTAGTTACAAACAATGCTAAAAAACAAACAAAACAGCACAGTTGGTTAGGAGCCCGTAAAACGGCAGCCATCTCCTCCGGCGCCATTATCAGTGTCTGATGATGCAAACCGACACTGACAAAGCTATTATTATTGGGGTGGCAGGTAGCCTAGTGGTTAGAGCGTTGGACTAGTAACCGGGAGGTTGCAAGATCGGATTCCTGAGGCGACAGGGTAAAAATCTGTCATTCTGCCCCTGAACAAGGCAGTTAACCCACTGTTCCTAGGTCCGTCATTGAAAATAAGAATTTGTTCTTAACTGACTTGCCTAGTTAAATAAAGGTCAAATAAATAATTCCGGAGACCGCAGTCATCCGCCCTACTTACAAGACCTCTCCAAGCGATAGTATAGTTTGACTTAACTGAGGGGCAACAGCAGAGTAAGTATTGACAAGCTCAGACAATAGTAGTGAGAGATGAAAGAGCTAGAAAAGGTCAACACTGAATAAATAATGACATCCATTGTAAGGACATTTGATAAGTCTTCAGAAAATCAATAACTAACAACCGGACTTGATTCCCCCGGTGACTCAGCAATAACATCAATACACCGGAGGAGGAAGCCGATAGCAGCTCCACTGTTCTCCTTCCCGGAGAACTGACATTCAAACCTATTACACACCTATAAGCGGTAATAAGGAAGAAAGAAACACGTCTTTCCCGTAGCTCCTCTGAAGGCAGATCACTGGTTCGGTTAACGGTATGGGAAGTTGGAGCCACCTGTTTCAATTATCATGAGCTAAAGGTAAAAACAGGTTATTCAAACTAGGCTGTCCTTTCACATTACTGACTAGCTAGGCCTATATCCTCAATCATTCAAAACTCAGACTCAAAGAGTGGCATAAATCTAGGTGGGGAAATATCCAATGAAAGCACATCCTGCCAACACGACAAAACATCAGGACTCTTTCAAATAAAAAAAACGATAGCAAGCTGTTTCTGAAACGATGCTTCGTCCGGTTTCACATTCACTTCCTTCTTGGAAAAATGACCGGGCCTCTAACGCTAACCCCCCCCCCCCCCCCCCCCCTAAGCTAACAAGATGTTTAATGAGACTGGCGAATCCTCCAAGGTTTTATAGACTACAACACCATTAATTACACTAGGCGGTCGGGTCAGTTTGCAGGGAGGACTCTGCCATCTGCGCAGCGGCGGCCATCTGTTGGTGTGGCGGCAGGTTCCGACAGAGGTCAAACAACAGAGCCAGGTGTAGCGAGTGTTCGCAAACTAAGGCGACAACATGGAATCAACAGTTGTCTAGTCTGGGAGCCCTCCAAAGTATTTGCCATAATACGAGCTCCCCAAACAACCCGGCGAGAGAGTTCGTGCCCGGGTAACTCCATGGGTGCAATCAACTTGGCACACCGATCCAATCAGCTTTTCCTCAAATTCGGCACAGAGTTGAAGAGGGAGGTACTAAGAGGCGGGATTGTCAGATGTCAAATCCAGCTTAAGTGGATTTTGGATATCATATTGGATATAAAACATGAAAGTGGAACTATGACTAGATCAAATTTGGTGGTGGAACAATAGTTTTGATTGAATAATATTTTATCAGATTGAATGATACTGCAATATTGTCAGTGCATGTAAAGAGATTTTATTGAAAAGGCTTGAATATGACATAATAGTCGACAGTAAATCTGTATAGCGCAACGGCAGATGTCGGATTTAGAGTGGATCTGAGTGCTCTGAGAATTTCCACACTAAAAATAACAAAACACCCTTAGGATAACACTCAAAGACAACACACAACACCTATCACAATATTGTGATTTGCACAACTAAGCTATCTGTCCTTTACGCTCACTCTTACTGCTCTCAGTAACAGCAGTCCCTGTGTAATACAAGCCCTAGTGTTACAGAGCATGGCCAATTTCTCTCCTTGCTGCCCATCAACAGGCCTGACCAGTCTGGCACTCTCGCCAAGATGCAGTGGACTGAGGAGTGAAATGTTGGCTCTTACCTGCGCTCTCTGTGCGGAAGGGGCGGATGCTGCTGGCGCGTAATGAAGGTGGTGCCCCACACAGGACTGCTGTGGCTGTTCCTAAGCCAGCCCATAGGAGGCGACGACGGGTACGGGGTGCTCCGGAAGCCGTGGTCCGACTCGGTCTCCGCGGTGAGAGAGGAGGCGGAACTCCCCATCCTCCTTTTGCAGTCTACTTGGGGGTCTCACCCTTTGAACCCGGGACGGGGAGGAGCGGAGTGACAGTGCCTTGTGTCTCAATCTCAGGCTTACAGTTTAAGGGTGGGGGATGGGGGAAAGGGGGAGTCTAGGGCTGGGTGAAAACCCTGCTCATGTGTTCTCAGTCCTGACAAATTTCCAACTGGCACAATTCGAAACAAGCCCCATTTCAAAAAGGGATGGATTTCATCCTGTGAAGTGACTCCAAGTGTGCTTGAAGATGGCTATAACACCAACAAATCTAATAGAAAGGCAATAATGAGGAAATCAAAGCGAGGGTATTCAAAAAACAAGTAAAACACGACAACGTTTCAAACTCCAGATCAGGATGGATTTCCCACAGTAAGGAGGAAGTGCTCAATACAAAATGTAATTGCTTGCCTCGGGCACTGATTCCAATTTGACACTTTCTCCAGGAAATAACTCACACTCCTCTCTTCTCTGTAGTGGGTACCAATTTTTCTCTGTCGTAGACTTGTAGGCCTCTTAACTAACTCTCTGGGCCATGTTGTCTGGAGTGTCATTCAACTATTCCTTCTGCACTATTTGCAGTGTTCCTCCCTCGCGTATGCAGTCTCATGCCTGATCGTTCATGCTTGAACCCTTTGTCACACACAGACACAGGCAGTGGAAGGAGCACACACAAAGATGACCGGGTCCTCCGTCAATCGACATCTCTGAGATAATATGGCACAGTTGAGGCACTGGAATGTTTTTTTGTTTGTTGACAAAAAAGGAATCAAACAGTTTTTACCAAAAAATAACTGAAAAGTGACTGGCAGAGGTCTGGGGCGTTGGTTTTGCTTAAGCCAGAATTAATTAATGTCAAATTAAAGGACAAACCATGGCATGGGTAACAAACCAAGTGATTTTGCTATTGTAAAATATTAGGCTATTTTTGTTATGTATTTATATGGCTTTGAATAAGCTTTAAACTCAAAAGAAAATCTGAATACACTAAACCAATAAGTCCTTTAATTTTGTATTATTTTTTACTGTAATGTTTATCTGGGAAGCACAGTCTCAGTCTACTGTCTCAGTTGACTTGTAGTCCAGATTATGAGTGATTCTCTGTGTGCAGGCACTGCTGGCACACTGACTGAAGCTCTGGTATCCAAAGCTCATCTTTCAAATTTCGACACTTGCCCACAGCTGCTAAAGCGGATTACCCAGAATATTGCTCAAATCACCCCGTTGCATTTCTTAGTGGCTGAAATGTGGGATACTGAGTGCTTACAAAATGTCGCACTCTTCACAACTAGGCTACTCTGACTGAGGTAATGTCCCGAATAGCTATTATAACATGAGAACAAACATGAACTTCGGGAACTGAAATTGAAAAAAAAACAAACAACGTGTACGCAGGTCTACATAAAGCGCAGGGGAGAAGACGAACAACACATAATGAAATATGGCTAATGTTCCTAGACAGTCCCAATCCAAGGAGAAGTTCTACTAAATATCCGACACGTGCGACCTTTATAGCGGAGTGTCCCGTTATGGTCTGCAGTCCTTTGCCGGTGCGTCCACCGTACGAAACGCGAGATGAACCCGGTTTCCGCTCCGCAGTCTGGGTAGCCTATTCGCAGCTTTATTTTTAGTCTGATCCCATCGGTGATGCGGCGGTCTGGTGGTTCATTTGTATACAGTAGGCTTTATGTGTGCCAACCTGTCATAGCGAGTAGGCTAACTATGCCAGGAGAACTACGATGGTGCATTCCGGTGCAATGAAGGCGTGAAGTCTAATTATATGCACATGCATTTTCTATTCCCATGGAGACAAAAACTGTAGCCTGCCTGGTGCCTCTAACACGCGAATACAATACCCCACTTATAATATTCAATCTCACGTATATTCATTATCGACATAAAAAGCTATATAAAGGCACATAGCCTATCACTATCAAATGAGCTGCGCCAATATTGAAGATTAAACATATTTCATTCATGCCAATACAGTCTTGCTTATTACAATGTAGTTAACTACAATGTAAAGCGTTGCCTACACAGAAATTGAACAATGTATCGAATTACCGTCAGTACCAGAGCTGCAAAACAGAGGCGAATTCACAATAAACCATGTAGGCTACAATTGTAGCAATCTGCCAGTTTCCAGTGACTAACTCCGGAGCTGACTAAATTGTATTGAGGGCAGGGACTCATCATGCCAGAGCCGACATGTCAGGCTATTAAAAACGTGAAAATGGTACTAAACAGTCTCATCCAGAATTGATTTTAGACTCAAAATTCCACTGTCTTCTGCCCGGTCCATTCTCGTGCGCTCATAATCCCAGTGTTTTATGATGCTGATCCTCTTTGACTTCTATTAGGAAACATCCTCGCTTCCGCCCCGTCGTGGCTTCAGAAATAAATGACTACCCATACTGCAATGCTCCATCCTGGACACACTGTATGTTTTGCACCGGGGGCTGTTTTCATTGCGTTATATTTAAAAAAGATATAATTCTCCCTCTCTGATAAGTGCAGTGGATGCAGATGCAATCTCTTCTTAACAGAGAATGACAGCGAGTCAAGCAGCGCGCAGGCGCATTAGGATGTTGGCAGAGAAAGTGAAAGGCTTATTTCAAGAGATCAAAACGGATAAATACGCTCCATCAAGTGTTACTCAGTAGCAGGACTGATACTGCCGGTGTTGTGTTCGAGACCACCTAAAGCGAGACCGATTCAGAGTCCAAATCAAGACCGGAGATGTTGTGTGTCCATATTTCAGATGAACATATGGTTTCTTTAGACATTTAGACTGCTGAACAAAATGCATGCTGAGGGAAAATAGTGAGCCACTCTACAAATTACCACTAACCCAAACAGGTCTATAGTATAACGAACAAAAACATAAAACGCAACATTTAAAGTGTTGGTGTCATGTTTCATGAGATGAAATAAAAGATCCCAGAAATGTTCCATATGCACAAAATATCTTCAAAAATGGTTTTATATCCCTGTTAGTGAGCATGTCTCCTTTGCCAAGATAATCCATCCACCTGACAGGTGTGACATATCAAGAAGCTGATTAAACAGCATGATCATTACACAGGTGCACCTTGCGCAGGGGACAATAAAAGGCCAGTCGAAAAATGTGCCGTTTTGACACAGAACACAATGCCACAGATGTCTCAAGTTGAGGGAGCATGCAATTGGCATGTTGACTGCAGGAATGTCCACCAGAACTGTTGACAGATAATTTAATGTTCATTTCTCTACCATAAGCCACCTCCAAAGCAGTATGTCCAACCGGCCTCACAACCGCAGACCACGTGGAACCACGCCAGCCCAGGACCTTCACATCTGGCATCTTTGCCTGCGGGATCGTCTGAGACAAGCCACCTAGACAGATAATTAAACTGAGGAGTATTTCTGTCTGTAATCAAGTTTTTCCCCAAAAAAAGGCTTTTTCTGATTGGCTGGGCCTGGCTCTCCAGTGGGTGGGCCTATGCCCTCCCAGGCCAACCCATGGCTGCGCCCCTGCTCAGTCATGTGAAATCCATAGATTAGGGCCTAATTATTTTCAATTGACTGATTTCCTTATATGAACTGTAACTCAGTAAAATCGCTGAAATTGTTGCATTTATATTTTTGTTCAGTATAGATAAAAATACAAAATATGTTATAACTTCCCCGGTTTTCCCTTACTAATAGTGACTGTGCAACTTTCAAACAATTTCCCTGATTCTTCCCTTCCAAGAAAATTCTGACAAGACGGACAAAGTTTGAGGATATTTTTCAAAGAAAGTAAAGGACAGCAATGTTACGAGTAAAGTAGGAAGCCCAGGTTTCAATAGGCGATAAAAAAATGTGTCATGAAAGGAGAATGGACATCTGGCCTGGCGAATAAGGTTTATGGACTGACTGAATGGATGCTGATAATGTGTATGTGACAATATATATCTCTTTTTTTTATTATGAGTTTTTTACTCTGTTGGTCTCGGGAAGAAATTACAGTCCTCATTGTCCGAGACCGTGTCAACAAAAGTAAAAATGTGTCCGACAACGAAACACTCAAAATGTGGTCTCGAGACCGGACTTGAGTACGATAACACTGTATACTCTAGCCTATTTCTATTATTATATGATAATTACAGGAGGCTAGGCTTCTTATCATAAACTGTGAAAATGAAAGGAGAGGTATTAAAGCCCAAAAAGTATTTAAAAAAGGGGAAAGTGGCTATCATGTGTCGATAAAGGGTTAATAAGCCAGTGTGGAACAGCACCACCAACCACTGCTCAACTGTCCCGTCACATTGCTGAGATAAGCCTTCAACTTCCCGAATCTCCCTTTCTTCCTCTTTCCACTCCTTCTCTTCCTTTATTCTCCCCTCCGTACCCTCTCCCCCTTTGACCTCATTCCTCCCTTCCTCTCTTCACAATATTCCTTGGTAGAAAACACTGAAAAAAACGATAGGCCTACAGTGTATATTTTAGACAACCTCTTAGACACAACAACTGCACTCAAGTCTGGGTCCCACGGCAAAACAGTGGGTAAATCATTAGCTACATAGCAAGCAATAGGAAGCAGCACACACAGTCTATTCCCCATTGCAACACATAGGCCATTTTGTTTAATAGAACAGGGAGTGGTGAATTGGCTGGCTCATACTTGTCTGATACCTGGAACTGTGTGCTTGTGTACCTGGCAAGGAAAGGTAATGCCTCTCTGTAGAAGACCTCTTCCTGTTTTGTCACACATGTTGAAAGAAGAACCCAAACTGGTCCGACTAGTCAGAACTACTGGATCATTCGCATATAGCAAAGCACTACTGTATGAAAATGAATAATATAACACTATTGACATTGGTGTTGATCAAAAGTGTTATAGTCTATAACACACTTCACCTATTTTACTTTAAAATGTATGTCAAACCAAGTTTCACAAACCACACAACTCTATGCACAAGGACTACATCTAACATGTTCCAATGAAAAATGTATAAAAACTAATTGCGTGGAAAAACTGAAGATGCAAACCTTGGTAATAGAATTACGGTTAAAATCACCCTCAGGTTTTTATTAGGGCTGGGAATTGCCAGGGACCTCACGATACGATATTATCACGATACTTTGGTTCCGATACGATATGTATTGCGATTCTATATGTATTGCGATTCGATACTGTGAATTTATTGAGATTCGATGTTCCATACATATTGCTCACCATATGTCTCCTGCAGAGGGACAAGAGAGAGCCATGAGAAAAGAAGTTGATCAGTCATGGAAATAAAAGTGCTGTAAACAAATTGGCTCCCTATTTAAAAAAGAAGATGGAGAACAAGCGCCGAAGGAAAAATATTGGCGTTTTGGTGCAGGTAGAGCCAACAAGCACAAAAATAATATTGCGATAATGTCAAAATGATACGATATCTCATCAAAAATAATATCCAGATACGTAACTGTATACATTTTTCCCCATCATTCGTTTTTATGTGACAACGTTTGACAAAAAAACTCTAAATATCTGCTCCGAATTAAGATTCAAAGATCAGAAAGAATGGGGTGTCAGCTATGACATGGAACCTTGAGGTTGGGAGAAAAAAAATCTGTGGATATATATCCAGTAACGGAATTACGGTAACGGAATTACATCATGAGTCCCTGATCTGTACTACACAGAGTTGCAAATTATGGATATGAAGGTCCTTCTCCTCATATTTCACAGGTTTGGACACCACAGCACAGTACAGTACGATACAACACAGCAGAATAGAGTTCAGCACAGTGTAGTAGAGTACAGTAGAGTTCAGTACAGTAGAGTATAGTTCAGAACAGTAAAGTAGAGTATAGTTCAGTACAATATACTGTAATGTTCTTTTCTGGACGTCCGGTGTCTTTCAGTGATCAGTGGGTGAGGATTCTGGTTAGAGTAAATGGAAAGAGGGGGCTCATGGGTAGGTGTTAAGCCTTCCGCATGCGTTGGTTCTGCTAGCGCCCAGCCAAACTCAGCTAGGTGAACTGAACGAGGGCGCTCGCATACTTCCTTAAAAGACCTTGCCGTAGCCAATATACACTTTCTCAAAGTAGTCAGAATTCACCTAAGATCATTCTAGAAACATGTCATTCATTTTGACGTTTTTGCAGAGATCTTAGTCGCGGAATTTTACATCTAACTAATCAAATACTAATCAGTATTTCTTAAGTGAACAAAAGGTTCATGGAAATGAGTCGTCTCTCGTTGAATGACAACAAACAGTGCACTGAAGAATCCCTACTGTTGACCAATCACCGACGAAGTGGCATAGACTTCGGTAACAGAATTACCAATTTTAATCACTTAATAACTCAAACACAATTGATATCAGTAAAATCACTACAACTAATTGTTAGGTCTACCATTACTTGTTACTTCTGTGAACTTTCATTATCCTCCCTCATGAGGGAGAGACATTAGAAATATATTTTTGAAATTAGATTTTTGGTAACGGAATTACAAGGCACAAGGCAATATTTCTTAAACCTACAGAAGGTAAACAATTTCTCCAAAACTAAATCTAAGTGTTGATATTAGTTGGCAGGGGTTCTTTACGTTAACATTGTGTTTTGATGTATTTCTGATGCCCTTTAAGACTTTTTCTAAAGCTCTTTTTCCCTCTGCTTATCCGGAAATCTAAGCTAGTGATGCACCAAAATGACATTTTTGGTCGATACCAATATCCGATATTTCCCTTGGCAAAAAACCCGATACCGATAACCGATAAACATTTTTTGTGGCCTTTTAAGCATTCTAGTACCATTAAATAGCTAACACACACACATGGACGTAGTGGTCTAAGGCACTGCATCTCAGTGCAGGAGGCGTCACTACAGTCCCTGGTTCGAATCCAGGCTGTATCACATCCGGCCGTGATTGGGAGTCCCATACACAATTGGCCCAGCGTCGTCCGGGTTTGGTCCGGGGTAAGCCGCCATTGTAAATAAGAATTTGTTCTTAACTGACTTGCCTAGTTAAATACAGATTACACACACTGACCAAAAAGTTATTTTGTTGGCATTTACGTATGTCCCCATTACCAGTAAAACATAATCAAAACCTAGTTCTTTCACTTACTTGCTGTGATATTTTGTTGTTCATTTGTTCAGCCGTTTCATTCTCAAACAGGATTTCATCCTACTACATGTCAAGCAGTGAAGTTTCAGCTCTGTCTGTCCATGGCCTCTCTTCCTCGGTGCGCACTGTCACTGTGTCCATTTCCATCTTGTCCAGCTGTGTATGTAACATTTCACGTAAACCCTGTTTCTTGTCTGCATCGAAGTAGTGGTCCATGTACATAGCATTGAACATGGTGGCGATACAATAAAGAGAGAATGCCACCGAATCCCTTGTTCACAACCTGTGTCGGCAGTTTTGTTGAGCAGGCGAGTGTATCACGTCTGCTGCAGGCGCAGTTGATGAGCCTATTTCTCGAGTCAGTTGTTTTGAATGGAGCTAGGAGTGTGTTCATGTTTCCAAGTTTCAAACATGTTCTCAAATGTCATTGAAATGGCAGCAGCGGTATGACCACCAGCATATTCATGAGCATGCAATAC
Organism: Salvelinus fontinalis; assembly: GCF_029448725.1. Classification (NCBI taxonomy): domain Eukaryota; kingdom Metazoa; phylum Chordata; class Actinopteri; order Salmoniformes; family Salmonidae; genus Salvelinus; species Salvelinus fontinalis. The sequence continues at coordinate 46,703,258 of NC_074665.1, read as the reverse complement.
GACTTTCCTCAGTATGAAATCCTTGATGACCCACTGTGCTGTCAGACTCAGGATGCTCATGAGGCTGATATCGCTGGTCCAAATGTCAGTCGTGAAGATAATAGCAGTGACGCTATTACTGTGTAACTCCGGTAGGGCAACATTTGAAAAATAGCGCACTTGGTGTACCGGTGCTCGACCAGTCGGCGAAAGCCAACATCACCCACGACAGAGAACGGTTGATTGTCAAGGGCAATGAATTCCATTATCTTGGCATTAATGGATTTCGCCTTTGAGTTGTCTGGCTGAAATTTTCTTACTCTTTCAAATGACTGCTCAACTTGTTGACTGCTCGATCCACACAGCAGACATTGTGGGCTAGGTTAGGAATGCTGTGTTGCACGTGTAGCGCTACATTTTCCTTGGCGTCATTGCGTCATGTATCTACATTATATAGGTATGCACGTCAGCTTTGACATTGGTTTTGCACATCGGCGTTAAACTCGACATCGGGCCGATGTTGGCATTTTTAGCTAATGTCGGCCCGATTCCGATAAGGTCACCGATATATTGTGCATCCCTAATCTAAGCCTTTCATTTTTTTGGCAAATTTTAAGATGGAAAATGGTTAAAAAATGTATCTATGCTTATATTTCTCATAAATATAGACTCTTAGTTTTCATTTGATACCCAATTGATATGCTCCTATGAACTTCACATGTTTGTGCTCATGGTTCCATTTTGATGGAAATGGCCTACATTTAGGTTGCCAGTACAGAATGCTGTCCTGACATAGTAGACAAACACAAGCGTTGTCATAACACTTAAGAGTGGTGTGCATGTTCCCTGAAGCAAGGAGTGCTCTTCCATGTAGTAAGCTCCCTCTCAAACAGAAAGCGGTTTTCAGTAGACAAAATATGGCTATGGTGCAGTCTTCAAACACCAGTTTGAAAGAGTAAGACACTTATAGATTGGAAAAGCATTACATACATTTATTTGGCAACGTTTCTTCCTTAGGCCATGTCGGTTCTATTTAGCATTTAGGAATCAGTTTCATTCTACTCTACTCTATTGTAAGCTAGCCTAGCCATAGCTGGAAAAATTGTAAACTGCAATTACGTTAAGAAACGTCAATAATCATCGCTTGCGAAACGTTTTTCGAAACACATGGCCTTTATCTTTCATATCAGCAAGAAAGAATCTTTCAAATAAAAAAAGATACACTTACTGTAGCAAATTTTACAGATCCATACACTGTGTGCAGTGGTTGAAAAAGTACCCAATTGTCATACTGGAGTAAAAGTAATGATACCTTCATAGAAAATGACTTGAGTAAAAGGGAAAGTCACCCAGTAAAATACTACTTGAGTAAAAGTCTAAAAGTATTTGGTTTTAAATATAGCCTACTTTAGAATCAAAATGAAATGTAATTGTTAAAATATACTTAAGCATCAAAAGTTAAAGTAAAAATAATTTAAATTCCATGTATTAAGCAAACCAGACAGCACCATTATATTTAATTTACGGACAGCCAGGGGCACACTCGAATACTCAGAGGTCATTTACAAACGAATCATTTGTGTTTAGTGAGTCTGTCAGATCAGAGGCAGAAGGGTTGACCTGGGATGTTCTCCGGACAAGTGCGTGAATTGGACCATTTTCCTGCCCTGCTAAGCATGCAAAATATAACAAGTACTTTTGGGTGTCAGAGAAATGTATGGAGTAAAAAGTACATTATTTTCTCTAGGAATGTAAGTTAGTGAAGTAAAAGCTAAAAGTAGTCACAAATATTAGTCACAAATATGAATTTATATTACAGATACAAAAAAAAAAAGACTTAAGTGGTACATTCAAGTATTTTTTACTTAAAGTACTTTACGAGAAGAAAATACCTTCATCAATAGGCGCTAAGGGTAGTTCGCGTCTATGAATGGGCTAGACTAGCCATACAGGGGCAGACAGACAGTCAAAGCATATCATATGTTGCTTAGGTTCAGCTGGAGAGCAATGGCTAGTCCAACTACCATCACGTTCCTACCACGGGGAAATAAAATAACTTGCAACAAAGTTTATAAAAGCAGCACAGCGTGACAGCTAAATTAGCTACAATGTATCAGCAAGAAATCATTGCATAGTCAACCCATAGAATGACGCGGGACAGCGGGAGACAAGAAAGCCGGGGGACAATTGTAAACAAAGACAACCACGAATATAGATTGGCATAATCGACATTGTCAAAGGTTTGAGTCCATTTATGATTATACAATCTAGGTCGAAAGGATTCTTACCTCAAAACACGTAGCTGGTGATGTAAGGCTAAGGACAAGCTGCTCCTTTCTTGATTGTCGAACGTACTAACTTTTCTCTGTTAGCAGCCAAATGTTAAGTTCTATCCGAAATTGCAGTTTGATCTGCGTTAGCTGCTGAATACATTGTTCACCGTTACTGCCTCACTCCAGTGCATCCTTGAGCTATTTGTTTAACTAGCTAATATCTAATTTCTCGTTCCACTCCATCGAGTTAGGTATTGAATACAGTCATCATGTACGTTACCTCAAAAACACCAGGAAGGGGAATCTCCAAGGAGCCAAAGCAAAATAAACGTACGTTTTCTTCGTAGACTTAAATCAGTTTAATTGTGTTTCTACGTTCAGTATGCGTAGAGTTCATTCGGGAATATGACCAAAATAACTACGTTTCCCTTGGTACATCGCAACTCTAATAAGTAGGATATCCGTTCCCCTTTTTTTTTAACACAAATGTCGTCATCATTTGAATTTGACACTTTATTAAAATACCACTGTATTATTTTCTGACGTTGTTTAATACATATTGTATTATTGTATTGAGCACGTTATGCATAATGACTTAAGCTATTCTTGTTTTAGAATTGAAAATAATAATAATTATATATTGGTTACAGGTAGCCTACATTAATGTATTAGGCTACAACAGTTTACACACCCTTCTATCAATAGGCACACAAAACATCACAAACAAACAAAACCCCACAGAAACCAGTGTTGGGGAGGAGTGAACTACAACTAGTAATTGGGGCTCCTGAGTGGCACAGCACTCTAAGGAACGGCATCTCAGTGCTAGAGTTGTCACTACAGACCCTGGTTTGACAACTGGCCATGATCTGGCCCAGCGTCGTCCGGGTTTGGGGATGGTTTGGCTGGGTAGGCCGTCATTGTAAATAAGAATTTGTTCGTAACTGACCTGCCTGGTTAAATAAATACAATAAAATACATTTTGCAGTAGCTTAGTGGTAGTTGAACTTAATTTAAATCCCGGTAGTGTTTTCAGTAGTTAATTACTTTTTTAACATGTAGCGGTGTAGCTAACTACTAGAACTAGCCTACACACTAACTACTGGAAGTATCCTACACACTACTTATTTTGCTAAAATAAAATAAAATATTGTTGTAGGCAAGAATGTCCTTTCTTTTTCGGCATCATACCTGCCTAATTCTCACTTGAAACAGTTATTTTGTTTAAAAGGCCAAATTACACATTTTGTTAACATACACCAGAGTTCATCTGTTCTTGCAATTCGTAGAGTATAACATTTCAGATTTAGATATGATCATTTATCATAAAGTAGTTTGGATTTAGTGAACTACTTTTCCAAAGTAACTTTAGTTAAGTAAACTATATTTTTCTTAAGGGTAGCTTTAGTGTAGTTCAACTTCTTCCAGTGTGATGTAATTGGTAGCTTGGTGAACTATATTTTCAGCGTAGCTTCCCCAACACTGACAGAAACACATAAAACACATGTTTTACAAATACCAGTCAAATATCGAATCTCTTGCAATATCTTATTCAGTGCATTGTTAATTTTCCATTTCATTGCATGTTATATGAAAATCACAGGGTCCCACAAACAAAGCCATAATAACTGTCCCACCTATTCTTATTATTTTTTGCAGACATATGCTGTCATCTAGTGGCACTTACTTACGTGCACCATTCGAACAAAACTAACAAAACTAACAGATGTTATATTTAAGAAATACAAGGCTTTTCCCAACTAAATTGACGCATATAGAATAGAATAGAATTTTAAAAAATCCCCCCAGAACTAACTTCAGTTCTAGCATTTGGATTAATAAACATGTAATAGCAAGATACAACCCCCCCCCCCCCCCCCCCCCCCCCAATTATTAATAGATATAGGGTCAACATCCATGCCATGCTTTGAGCGCGTTCCACGCATATCAGGGTCTCAAATTCATCTCAGCTAATCCGAGTTGGTAGATATCTCTTTAAAATGGTAATGCCAAAGTCCCTGGCTGTAGGCTAGGCATGAATGAATAGCCTAATATCATAAAGTAATAATGTTATCATTCACTAGATGTAAATTATAGACCTTTGAAGTCTCCTTTATGATGACAGTCTTTGAACTCATATACACATTTTTTTTCATGGCCTTTAAAAGAAAAAAGTAATCTCCCTTCGTGTAGAGTGGACTGATGCCAACAGGGGATTTTGTTTCAGCAATCGTAGGATAATATTTCATTTTAATGTCTGACTGCCCGAATAAAGAAATAGGCCAAAAGAAAATAATAATTATTAGTATTATGTATTTGTTTTTACAATTTGTTCGAGGACAACTAACATCAATAAAGCGTTTATACATATAATTATTGCAGGCGTTTTCTACGCCATCAACATTTGCTAAAATCTGTGAAAGGGCTAATAACATATTTAACCAAAGACATGCCTTATATAAACTACTTTTATTTTACGTCAATGTAGGGCCTAAAGCTTAAATGCACAAAACCTTTTGCATAGGACGTGAAAGAATTTGTGAGCACGGATAATCTCTAATGCTGGTGTCACTCCATGTGTTTGAACCGCGGAGGGTTCAAGGATTATGTTCGTCAGAGTTATGACTTTAAAGTGTGTCATGAGAGAGATTGAACAGGGACTATAGTATTCATTCTACATTCATTGTACTGTATTACGTTTTGAACTGGTCCTAAAACCCTTTGATTTATTTGATTTCTCTTTCTCAACACTAGAAATGGCACCGTTATCAAGTGGGCAATTAAAACAATCTTAAAATTAAACATATTTTCTTAAAATAAGGGTTTTCGATAATGTATCAAAGGGCCCATGTGTGTTGGGAAACGTTCCGGCGGTGTTCTAGTGAAGTGAGGCGGAGCGAGCAATCCTTTCAGGGATGAAACGCGGGCTGAAGAATAATGAATGAGAGAAACTGGGCGGAGAAAGTTCGAGTTGATTTTCACATGTCTCTTAGTGCCATGGTAAGTGTACTTTTTTGGAGTAATAGGACAGCTATTCTGCAGTGGATATTTATTTGACTTTATTTGACTGTAAAGTAGCCTAAATAAACGAACATTCTAAAACGGTCTGGACTGGAGTTAGCCACTTGGATTGGAAGACTTCTTTGTGAAGAAGGTATGTGAATGTGATGAAATGGGATTGGAACACATTATTTTTGCGCTTGTCGCTTTGAAAGACAGTGCACTTGTTCTGCCTTTGTTTGACAATCCAGAGCTCCGGGTTATGATTAACTTTTTTTATACATTTCAAATGTAGCCTATGCTCCAATGTTTTAGACCAAGCAACTAATTACATAAGTAATGTATTCGGGGTTTTAGTGTGTGTATTGTTTTCAAAGGCCAGTAGCTCTGCGTACACACTGTTGTCATGACAATGCTACGGAAACAGCGCATGGCGCGTTTGTTAGCCGCTACTGCGTTGAACTTCTATTCAACTACTGCCATTCTAGGCAGTTTACAAATAATCCACTCTCACTACAAACTAAGTCTACTTTCATTGGCTATGAAGTCTGGAATGTCATGGTTCATGACGCCAAATCTTTTAAATACAAACGTTCTATTGGGTGTTAGCTAGGTTCTCAAAATGAATCTTTTTTTCTCTGTCCAGCTGCACTTGCTGATGTTTGACTCTTGTTGTAGCCTATTCATTCAACAACACATGGCCATAATTATACAACTTGCAAATAGCTTTATTTAATTAGCTGTTGTTTTCTATGTAAAGAAGAATAGTTCATAGTGGTTAATAGCGGTTAAGGTTAAGGGGTTAGTAGGGAATGGGATTAAGGAAATAGTTGAGTGAGGTGTGTCCTGTGTTTCTGTGGGACTGAGACAGCTTGTGACCCCGCTAGTCAGGAAAGGGATGCTTTTAGGCAGACCGCCTCTTGTTGTTAATAGCCAGCACACATGTGGAAGTGATAGCCCCTACAATAGAGCCAGGAAAGAGTTTGGGCTAGCTGCTTGGAGGAAAAAGGAAATCCAGAGGAGTGTATGTGTGTGTGTGTGTGTGTGTGTGTGTGTGTGTGTGTGTGTGTGTGTGTGTGTGTGTGTGTGTGTGTGTGTGTGTGTGTGTGTGTGTGTGTGTGTGTGTCTATTCGCCAGTGTGTGTACAGTACAAAGACAGTTTGTGTTGGTGGGAGGTTCGCTGAGATGACAGGGTTATGGACTCACGTGAGAGGATGCCGGTTCACATTGGGCTTTCCTTTGTCCTTCATAAAACGATGTCATCATTGGAACGGATCCGACCTGTATCCAATTTGATGGCTGTAACAAAGTCATAAACAGGATATGAATCTCCTGCTCTGCTCAGCTGAGTCTGATAGTTTTATTCATTTATGAGTTTTCCAGTGCTTTCCTCGATGCAATACGATCATGTCTCATTGCCTATGGACATTTTAAGAAGTACCTACAGTGCTAAACGTCAACTTGCTCTCCGGGATGACTATAAATCACTTGAAAATCCAAGGTAGTTGTGTACATGCTGTTTGCTTCCCCTGCCTCTATGTCAGAGCACGCAATGACGCCTCTCTCCAGCTATACGCTTGCCCGTAAGGCACAGATACAAGCACAGAGTCACAGACAGAGGCCTGGCAAAATGAATACATCAAAGATACATCTGTTACTTATGCATGTTTGATGGCATAGGCAGACTGTAGACACTCACTGCCCCGAGTTACAGCATTTATTAGCATGCATGACTAGGTGGAAGCTAAGGTGGGAATGTAGAGGACGTGGGTTAGGGAGAGAAGGTAGGGTATAGCTCAGATGCTGTGTCAGAAGAATAGGGTTGCACTTAGTAGGCATGAAACAAGGAAAAACTGGTTAAACTAAGGCAGGGGTACAGGAACCTGTCCAATGTGTTAATGTTCATTTTGCATTGGAAAACCTTTTCAATTATTTGGGTCCACTGAACTCGATTCAATCGCCCCCAAACGGATCCCCTTGGTTATAGCTTCTATGTGCTTTAATGGAATCAAATGACTTGGTTGATTCCAAAAAGTGCATTCACAGCAGTTTTAAAAAGGGTTCAAATAGAGTCTGACATGTATAGGAAATATGTGTTTACTGTGGGCTCATCCCAAATGGAACCCTATTCCCTATAGAGTGCTGTACTTTTCACCAGTGCACTTTGTAGGGAATAGCATGCCCTTTGGGACACTGACCTTTTATTATAACTGTGCTCAGGGCGTATGGGTGTCAATACCGAAGCCCACTTTTCAGCAGGTGCTGTGGCCGTGAATGATTAGCAGAATAATTATGCTGAATAAATACATGCATAATATTATTAATCATATTCATGGTATGTTTTCATAACTGGGAAAAGCTCTGTGGCGTCGGAATAAAAAATACTTCAACAGAGATGAATTCTAGGTTTGTTGCTTTTTTAGAGTTAATCAAACAAGAAGTGTGTTTTATGTTAACTCAGCAAAAAAAATGAACGTTCTCTCACTGTCAACTGTGTTTATTTTCAACAAACTTAATATGTGTAAATATTTGTCTGAAGACAACAAGATTTAACAACTGAGACATAAACTGAACAAGTTCCACAGACATGTGACGAACGAACAGAAATGGAATAATGTGTCCCTGATCAAAATCAAAAGTAACAGTCAGTATGGTGGATCCCGCTCCAGAGTACAGGCCTCTGTGTAACGCTCATTCCTTCGACGATAAACACGAATCTGACCATCACCCCTGGTGAGACAAAACCGCGACTCGTCAGTGAAGAGCACTTTTTGCCAGTCCTGTCTGGTCCAGCAACGGTGGGTTTGTGCCCATAGGCAATGTTGTTGCCGGTGATGTCTGGTGAGGACCTGTCTTACACCAGGCCTACAAGCCCTCAGTCCAGCCTCTCTCAGCCTATTGCGGACAGTCTGAGCACTGATGGAGGGATTGTGCATTCCTGGTGTAACTTGGGCAGTTATTGTTGCCATCCTGTACCTGTCCCTCTGGTGTGATGTTCGGATGTACCAATCCTGTGCAGGTGTTGTTACACGTGGTCTGCCACTGCGAGGACGATTAGCTATCCGTCCTGTCTCCCTGTAGCGCTGTCGTAGGCATCTCATAGTACGGACATTGCAATTTATTTCCCTGGCCACATCTGCAGTCCTCATGCCTCCTTGCAGCATGCCTACGGCACATTCACATAGATGAGCAGGGACCCTGGGCACCTTTCTTTTAGTGTTTTTCAGAGTCAGTAGAAAGGCCTCTTTTGTGTCCTACGTTTTCATAACTGTGATCTTAATTGCCTACCGTCTGTAAGCTGTTAGTCTTCACATTGAAGATTGTGAAGTTATTTAGATTTTTACTAATTATCTTCGAAAGACATGGTCCTGAAAACGGGACGTTTCATTTTTTTGCTAAGTTTATGTAAGTGTATTGGCAGTATCTATGGATGTGTCATAGATGTGTTTGTGTGTGACTTGTGTATGTGCGTGCGTGTGTGTATATTTAGTGTTTCCTCATACCCACTCTGAACTAACTACTGATCGGATCCTTCTAATATCAATGTCCAATAAACAATCGACCATATCTACCATCCAAGCACAATAAGCACTAGGCCTTAATAGGACTCAGCACTGGAGAGGAAAGAGCTTTTATGTGATCATCACATCCCACTAAGAGCACTTGACAATCCCAGCCATTGCTGAGTTCATCTCCATCTCCATCATTGTTATCCAATAGTGTCTATGTGAGAGGAGGCCCAGGGCAGAACAGTGGAGGAAAAGAACATAGAGAGCATACAGGACAGTGAGGGAACAGAGAGGCTACTACTCCACTAAATCACAAGGCCTAAAGGACAGCTTTGAAATCCAAGACACCAAGATCTGAGAGGACTTAGGAGGCCCTGGAGAGAGAGAGAGAGAGAGAGATAGAGAGAGCGAGATAAGGAAAGACACTGAGAGTGTGGATGAGAGAGAGAGACAGACAAAGAGACTCAGAGAGCAAGAGAGAAATATATATGTGAGTTAGCTGAGCCATGGAAGTCTTCATGGAGCCTCCTCTGTGATGACATGTGAAAGCGATGCGCCTCCCCTCCCACAACACCCCCCGTCACCCATCCCTCACCGCACCCTTTGGGACACTGCATACTTAATGAGTTCCTTCCACCAAGCTCACTCAATCGATCCCAGGTGTGTGGTACAGTAGCTGGTTAAATATCTTAGCCAACCGCAGGCTACTGCAAGAGGCGGCAGGTACCCTAGCGGTTAAGAGCGTTGGACCACTAACCGAAAGGTTGCTGGTTTGAATCGCCGAGCCGACTATGCTCTCTTGAGCAAGGCACTTAAAATTGCTCTTGAAAGTTGCTCTGGATAAGAGGCTCTGCTAAATTGCAAAAATGTTTTCTCTGTAGGTGATGGTTTCACTGTAAAGAGTGGGCAAACTGGGGAGTCGGAGGAGCCAGAATGGAGGACCTCATAGGGTAAGAGAGCTGACCATTTCCTTTCATCATGCGTGTGTGTTATTGTGTGTTGTCAAGAGGAATTCCTGCCTCTTTTTTGGTCATTTCCCCCCTTCATGAGCTCATTATTGCAGTTTCCTGGAAGTGTTGTTGTCATGTGCTTTGTAGGCGTAAAATCAGGATTGGGGAAGCATTTGATCTGCGCACTACCACACTGTTGGTGATTTCATAGCACCAGTAGGCTATTTGGATAGTATGACATCTTATTTGGTGGTTAAACACCACTCCAGCTTCAAGGTCCAAAGCGAGTGCAAATGCAGGACTCATTTTGAATAAAGAGCCTTTGTGGTTCTTGCTGCTTGTTTGAACGGTTCTTTACGATCTGGATTTATGTGTTGACTGAAGTGAAGGGAGCATGTGGATCCTGTTGTTTTTGTGTAGGGGAGGGGGGGATTATATATGTTTTGCACGCACTACACTACATAAGGCCCGGTGCACTACTTTTGTGAAAAATTTGAATTCGGATTTTCAGGGGGTGCTGCATCATCCTCAGTACCCCTACTTCACGTGGCTATGTGTACAAGTTCAAACGAAACCTGGGGGGCTAATCTAGGATCAGCTTTGAATACAGTTCCTGGTTCTATTGCTGCCTTTCATATAGGAGAAGGATGGAATTATCCCTAGATACCGTTAATATTCAGGGAAGGAAAGCTGATCCTAGATCTGCGACTAAGGGAAACGTATTTTAGGAGTGCCCTTGTAGGACCTCATGTCTTTGGCAGATGTTTTTTGTAAACAGATGCTCTATGTCTCATGGTTTCTCTTGTCTCTCTGATGATTTTCTTGGGACTGATCTTGTTACGTACTAAGAGGTTTACAGACAAACGTGTCTGTGCATTTTAATAGCTGATCCTGCTGTATTTTTAGCCATTAGAAGAGTGAACTCTTTCCAAAAAGTTACAGTGCCTGCTGTCGAGTTTGTTGGTTGACTTTCACATGCCACATGCGCACGCGCACACACACACACACACACACACACACACACACACACACACACACACACACACACACACACACACACACACACACACACACACACACACACACACACACACACACACACACACACACACACACACACACACACACACACACACACACACACAGATGTAATCACTCTGTTCTGAATGCTGCAGAGTCAGCAAAAGCAGAGAGTGATGCCCCGGAGGATTGATAAGCTAGCTGTCTGTAGAAAGGAAGCCTTTTACATGTAAAAGTCTGCCGATAGCGATGTGGAGCTGATCTGTAAAGCCTTTCGTACTCTGTGGAGTATCCTGAGTTGCCCCTGGTGCTGGATCCTGACAGAGCTGATAGATACTGTATACCCAAGGCCTTATTGCTTCAGAAACACCTTTGACATGGTCAGCTTGCTGACAACCTTTGTACAACCTTAGCTTAACCTTAACCTTATGCTTTTGTTAAAGTTTTTACTTAACTCCCCAAAAACAAACTCCACACGTCTGCTGTGCAACTGTATGTCCTGTTATTCTGCAAACAACTGCCACACAACCTGATTTCAACGTTCAACCAACCTTGACAACCAATCTTGAATCTATTTCATGATTCCTTCACAACCCACACGAACTCTTCATTCAATCGCCACACGTTCACCATTGAACTCCCACGCATAGATCATTCACAGTGTCTAAACAACCTCTGCAAAACCACAAATCCACACGACCTCTGCAGCTTGACCCCCAACCTACCTACTACAACCAGGGTTCCCATATTATCAACTGTCAGAAGAACTGTTTCCCTTTCTAGCTGTACACACGGTGTAGTTCCATTCATAAATATGTGTTCCTTAGTGAATAAAGCTAAGGTGTATAATTAGACTAGAGAAATGGGGAAGTATCCTCTCAGGTTTTTTAACATGCTCTTCTTTTCTCCCTTCCCCTTTCACAACTACTCGATGCTGATAACAACATAGAGGCGGCATTGTGTGTCTGCATGGGAGGGCTAAGCCTCATTGTAATAAGGGCATGTCCTAAGAAAATCAATGAATGTACTGTACATATGTAGGATCTTAATTTGAGCTAGTTTGCTACAGCAGGAAAATCATTCCACAGCAACAGGAAATGTGAATTGTTACGTGGATTATAATTCACAGACATTTTTGTCGGGTTTGATACATTTTTGGTAAGGGAAAATCAAGTATGACGCATAAAAATCGAAAGTACAAAATTCTGAAGCCGTTTTAAACCTCAAATACACAACAAGTTTACAATTTCCTGCAACAGGGTGACCAAAAGGAGATCCTACATCTGTACTGTTGACGTGTTTGTGTGTGTGTGTTTCCATCAGCACTCCTCAATTTATGATGTGTGTGCATGATACCAAACACATCTCCCCTGTCTATTGTATCCATAGTGAAATGTCAGTGATTGTTGCCATCTCTCTCTCATTCCCCCTGCAGATATGTTTCCGTTAATGATGAGGTTGCACTATACACACAGAGAGAGAGAGAGAGAGAGAGAGAGAGAGAGAGAGAGAGAGAGAAACACCCCCCAGCTTCCCAGGAGAGAAAAACACCCCCCAGCTTCCCAGGAGAAAGCCTCTGGAAAACCGGAACAGTGTGTAATTGACATGCTAAATGCCACATCCACACGCCACTCATTCTCCTACAGTAGCATCCGTGACGAGTTATGAACCCAGCATGAGATGAACGCCAGGAGGAGGACAAACCCCATGCATATTCGCATCACAGTTACACAGTGGGAATATTATGCAGGCCAGGTCATATCAGGAATTGGATGGAAAGCCCAGTTCTACCTGAGACCATCTAGAAAAGTATGCATTGTATGAGCAGCAAATACAATCGTCCAGTTGCCACAACAACTCATGGATAAATGTGAAGATGAAAGGATGAATGAATGAAAACTCGAGCTTATGTGAATGTACAGATGGATGGTATGTTTTAGACGCTGTAACGTTGTATTCATTTCTGCACGACTCATTCTTTTTAAGAACACGGATATTCTGGTCTGCATTCTGCGACATGGTTTGTGACGCTATTCCCTGCCACGTGTTGCACGGCCAGGTAAACGGTTGCTCACCGTGAAAACAAACCAGCGCTGTGGTCCTAGCTACTCTCCCTATCTATTCCGCTGTGTGTGTCTGGAGCAGGTGTTGCTCTGCAGTCCTGCAGGCTCCAAGGGGGATGAGAACACCGAGCTAGATTAACCCTCAGCCTCCTGGCCTGCAGCCAAACACACTGCAGTTGGAGTTGGACCTGTTTAGAATACATGCTATTGGAGTAAAAAAAGGGAAATCATACATATATAGTATATATAAAAATAAATGATCCTATATCTTGATAGCTCTATATGTCACAGGGTGCCATGCGCACCACAAATCTGTCATAGCCCGCTAAACTAAAGCCAAGGTATTAGCTGTTGGAGGTAACACAAGTCTTCAGGTCTTAAGTGAGGTTATTTGTCAGCATGCGAGTGTGTGTGTGTGTGTGTGTGCGTGCGTGCGTCCGTGCGTCCACCAGTGCGTATGTGCGCGTGTGTGTCATCACCTTTCCCTCAGACCACCCGTTCCCTTAAAGCTGACATATAGGCCAGTGCGAGTCAAGCTCCAATAATGGGCTGTCACCATTACGCCTCTCAACTAGAGACGACCTCAATTTTCCCTCCATGGTCTCTTTTATGAAACGACTGAATAAATGTAATGTCTCGGGACCGCGATTATATCTCTGTGAACTCAACTTCACTGCCAGCAATTGAGCTTCTGAATGGGAGGGGGGTGGGGTGTTTGCTGCAAATAAAATGTGACTGCCAAACAGAAGTTGAGGGTTAAGATGAGATGACTCCTGCTCATTCTCCTCTTGCCCAGCGAGATAGGATCAGAGAGGGAGAAAATGCAGCAGTGCATGGAGCAGGATGACGTTTCTCCTAGAGACACTGATCTAAAAAGTCTGTTTTTCTCGCTCTAATAGTTAGGATGTCAGATGGGTATTCTGATCCTAAACTCAGCAAAAAAAGAAACGTCCTCACTGTCAACTGTGTTTATTTTCAGCAAACTTAACGTGTAAATATTTGTATGAACATAACAAGATTCAACAATTGAGACATAAACTGAACAAGTTCCACAGACATGTGACGAACAGAAATGTAATAATGTGTCCCTGAACAAAGGGGGGGGGGGGGGGGGTCAAAATCAAGAGTAACAGTCAGTATCTGGTGTGGCCACCAGCTGCATTACGTACTGCAGTGCATCTCCTCCTCATGGACTGCACCAGATTTGCCAGTTCTTACTGTGAGATGTTACCCCACTCTTCCACCAAGGCACCAGCAAGTTCCCGGACATTTCTGGGGGGAATGGCCCCATCCCTCACCCTCCGATCCAACAGGTCCCAGACGTGCTCAATGGGATTGAGATCCAGTCTCTTCGCTGGCCATGGCAAAACACTGACATTACTGTCTTGCAGGAAATCACTTACTGAACGAGCAGTATGGCTGGTGGCATTGTCATGCTGGAGGGTCATGTCAGGATGAGCCTGCAGGATGGGTACCACATGAGGAAGGAGGATGTCTTCCCTGTAATGCACAGCGTTGAGATGGCCTGCAATGACAACAAGCTCAGTCCGATGATGCTGTGACACACCGTCCCAGACCATGACGGACCCTCCACCTCCAAATGGATCCCGCTCCAAAGTACAGGCCTCAGTGTAACGCTCATTCCTTTGACGATAAATACGAATCCGACCATCAGCCTTCAGAGACAAAACCGCGACTCGTCAGAGAAGAGCACTTTTTGCCAGTCCTGTCTGGTCCAGCAATGGTGGGTTTGTGCCCATAGACGTTGTTTCCAGTGATGTCTGGTGAGGACCTGTCTTACATCAGGCCTACAAGCCCTCAGTCCAGCCTCTCTCAGCCTATTGCGGACAGTCTGAGCACTGATGGAGGGATTGTGCGTTCCTGGTGTAACTCGGGCAGTTGTTGTTGCCATCCTGTACCTGTTCCTCTGGTGTGATGTTCGGATGTACCAATCCTGTGCAGGTGTTGTTACACGTGGTCTGCCACTGCGAGGACGATTAGCTATCCGTCCTGTCTCCCTGTAGCGCTGTCTTAGGCGTCTCATAGTACGGTCATTGCAATTTATTTCCCTGGCCACATCTGCAGTCCTCATGCCTCCTTGCAGCATGCCTAAGGCACATTCACGCAGATGAGCAGGGACCCTGGGCACCTTTCTTTTAGTGTTTTTCAGGGTCAGTTGAAAGGCCTCTTTAGTGTCCTACGTTTTCATAACTGTGACTTTAATTGCCTACCGACTGTAAGCTGTTAGTGTCTTAATGACCGTTCCACAGGTGCATGTTCATGAATTGTTCATTGTTCATTGAACAAGCATGGGAAACTGTGTTTAAACCCTTTACATTGAAGATCTGTGCAGTTATTTGGATTTTTACGAATTATCTCTGAAAGACAGGGTCCTGAAAGAGGGAAGTTTCTTTTTTTGCTGAGTTTAACTCCGTGTCAAAGGGCAACATCTACCCGGAGTGTGGTGCAGAGTATGGGTAGTGTGGTCATAAAGCTTCAACTGTTATGACAGTGCCTGCGTAGCGCTCTCATAACCGTGGGTTGATTCAACAATGTAGCTTCCATGAATGGCTAGGTGTCAGGTTAGTGCTTCACAGAGACATGAAGAGGGCCATGAAGTAAGGGCTGAGCTCTTTAATTAACTCAGTTTGAGCATGAATCATTGAGCAACAGGACCAGTAGGTGTCCAGACTAGAGTAGGTTGGCAACATAATTTATTGAGGTATTTCACATGGAGTGTTTGAACAGGCTGCACAATGTGTATCAATAGATAGGTCAACCCTAGTAGGAAATAAATATAATATAATAATATAAGTTCCCATGGAAACGTTGTGACATCTTCTGCATGAATATCAACTCCAAGTCATTTGTCGAAAAGAGACAGAGAACAGTACATAGAACCGCCTTCCATCCAATTCTCTTTACGCTCATAGCGGTCTTCTGAACCAACCAGCTCCCTGTTCAAAACCACAAAACAATACTGCTCTCTACTGTCCCTCTACTGAACTGCACCTCCTAGATTCCTGAGCCTAACCAACCGTCACTAAGAACACCAATGCTTATCATAATAATATAGAAAGCCAGTGTCACAGCAGCGCTAATAGATGTCAGTTTATATCAGCCCTGTTGTTGATTGTGCCTCTTGGGCTTTGTTTAAAATAGAATAACTCCATTATTGTCGTGTTGATTATGGATCATTATGTGTGTGCGTGTGTGGTTAGGATTATGCTTGTCGGTGACTAACTGGTGAGTCAGAGGAGTAACAGAAGATTGTGCAAGCCACGCTACGGTCACCTCATCAGGGTGCCCACCTACTATACCACAGCGGTGGTGTGTGTGTCTGTGCGTGCGTGCGTTTTGTGTGCAGATGTGTGTGTCAGAGACGGCTCACAGCTTGTCTCCAAGGGTGTGTACAGCATAGCTGGCAGGTCTCATGCCCCTGCCTGACGATGGGTACGTCGTCTTGTCAAACTGTGAACTTCCACCTCCTCCCTCCCACACACACATACATACAGTACACACATGAGTGTGCGCACACACACATACATACAGTACACACATGAGTGTGCGCACACACACATACATACAGTACACACATGAGTGTGCGCACACACACATACATACAGTACACACATGAGTGTGCGCACACACACATACATACAGTACACGCATGAGTGTGCGCACACACACATACATACAGTACACACATGAGTGTGCGCACACACACGTGAGTGTGCGCACACACACAAGTGCACACACACACACACACACACACACACACACACACACACACACACACACACACACACACACACAGATCTGACTGTGCTCTCACCACTTGAGGAACACTCATCTTTCCGGAGCCCGATGCTCTCAAAATGGACACCCTAATAAGTTTATGGAGGAGTACGCACCATCGTCCGCATTACTACACTCACTCTAATATATCACGGGAGGTCATTTGCGGACGTCAGTAAAAATGAAACACAAACAAGAACAGCACTTCCTTAAATCAGGGGACAAAGTGTGTGTGTCACAGAAATCAGCAGGTCTGTGACGAAGACTTAGAGTGATGATGTGTAATGGAAGTATATTGAGTTCAAGCCGCTGACGTCAACCGCGGCCTTTTGGTAAGCGGGGTGCGTTTCATACAACAAAACCTAATGAACAACACGCCATTAACGAAACGCGTGTTGCAAAGTTTATCTCCGCAGCTCAATTAAAGGCCCCGGAAGACAATTGATTCGTCTTTAATCAGTGCTGATTAGTCTGGAAAACGCCTGCTGAGAAAGAGAAACTTCAGGCGGCCCGGAATATCGACATCTACATTATGATTAATATTTTAAACCCCGGCTCTTCTAAACAGTCTTTTACAGACTAAAAGAGAATATTAGAATTGTAGGTTTTTCCTGCTGGTCGTAGAGGTGAGATAATTATCCGGCAGGTATTCTAGTGGTTAGAGTGTTGGGCCAGTAACCAAAAGGTTGCTAGATCTAATCCCTGAGCTGACAAGGTAAAAATATGTCGTTCTGCCCCTGAACAAAGCAGTTTACCCACAAGGCTATCATTGTACATTGGAATTTGTTCTTAACTGACTTGCCTCGTTAAATAAAGGTTAAATAAATCAAAATCCAACTCCTAACCTCACAATGGGATAAAGTAGCTCAAGGTCCTTTTTAATTGGGTATAAATATAATAAATAGTTTTATTTAACACTTTTAGCCAGTGCCACCCTCCCCTCCCCTCCGGCTGTAATTCATCTTAAACTGAGCTGCTGGAAGTTGCGGTTGGGTCTTTGGGGGAGTTCAAAGTTCTTCCCTCTGACATTGCGCCAGAGGTTCATGATTTATTCATCTTGGCTACAGACCGCATGCTCTTTGATTTATGTCTGACTGGCTTAGAGAGTGAGAGAGAGCAAGAGAGAGAAAGAGAGACTCCTGCAGAAGACAAGGCATTTACTTCCAAATCCTCCCTGCCAAACATTGACATTTTTCTCTGAAGATGATTCATTTAGGAGCATTAGGCATCAGGGGTGGTGTGGGAGAGTGTGCACGACAGAGAGATGAAAACGAGGATGAAATGCAAATGAATGTGCTTGTAATTTCACTGTGTGCATGTAATTGTGGAACTGTGTTCCTGAAGTTGCCAAAGAGAAATGGCCAGTAGGAAGTTGGACGGAAAATGTCCGCGTATTCGTGTGTGTGAGTACGTGCGTGTGGTGTGATTCAATCCCTTTTGAGTCCGTGCCAAATGAAAATCCCACCTCCAAAAGTCGTTGGACTGTTAGTAAGAGGAAGAGACAGACAAATAGGTGAACAATAAACGAGTGGGCGAAACAATGAAAGAGACAAGAGAAACAGAGTTGACGGAGGAAGAGAGAAGGAAAGAAAAACAAAGGAGCAGACTGGAGCAGAAATAAAAAGACAATAGTAAGAAACAGAGATAAAAGTAGTATCGGAAAGAGGAGTGGAATCCATCCGTAATTAAAATGTCCTCTACTGTGTTTGTGTTTGTGATACCCCCTCCCGCTCGGGCAGACAGACACTCAGAGCTATTAGGCTGCCTTTCACTCGCTCCCCTACTGTGTTCCCCTCAATGGGATGAAGCTACGACTGGGGGTGGGATCAAAATGGCAGAACAAAAAAAACACTGCACACACAATGTTCAGGAGGGACTCCTTGTCCCGAAATACACAATAATAAAAAAAAGCAAAGTAGTCGAGGTATTGTGGTGAAGTGTCTTTCTCTTTCCACCTGGCTAACACAGATGGAAAACTGTGTGTGTGTGCTGGTTCAATGGGAGAACAAGACAAACTGTTCCCCCATTGGTTTGAAAAGGGAACAAGACACAATGCTCCCATAGTGACAGGTAAACAGAAGGGGTTTCTATCTCTTTCCCTGTCTCTTTAGACTGGATACAGCATCTTCTGTGACCCACATGTTCAGGTTGATGACACCACAGAGAGAGAAGAAATATAATCTATTTATATGGAGGACACTGGTTTGCTGGAGTGAGTAGGAATGCTTTGTTGTTATCATACAGTGTATGCTCAACTTTGGGTAAAGGTGCTCTTGTGCACAGATGTAGGATCAACGTACGCTCTCCGGATCCTAACCCAAGGGGGAACATGTGAAACTGATTTCAAATCAGAGTTTAGTGGGAGCTCCATTCTTTTTTTTGTAACAATTAAGGACACACACGGGTTAAATGGAAAGGTTTATGGCTCGTACACATCGCACCGAATAGATCTACCGTTTGTCTGCCGATCATTCGTTCAGAGGTGCTAAGTACTCTCAGCCATCAAACGCTAATCGGTTTGTCTGGGGTCTTACAGTGACAGAATGAGAAGGCTAAGCATAGGATGAGTGAGGAGAAGAGAGAGGAGAAGAAAGGAGTGTAGAAACGTCGTGAGAAGAGGGGGAAGAAAAAAGTCAAGATGAAAGAGAGACGACAGGAAGAGTTCATAGTGGAATAGAAAATACAGGAGAATCAGAGAGGAGAAGATCAGCAGTTCTGTGAAGGAAATGAACAGAGGAATAATTTATGCATTTGGATCCACAAATGAAATTGACATTTTAAGAAGAATACAAACATCTCAAAGGTCCCTATATA
Source organism: Salvelinus fontinalis (assembly GCF_029448725.1). Taxonomy (NCBI): domain Eukaryota; kingdom Metazoa; phylum Chordata; class Actinopteri; order Salmoniformes; family Salmonidae; genus Salvelinus; species Salvelinus fontinalis. The sequence continues at coordinate 46,683,852 of NC_074665.1, read as the reverse complement.
AATCAGTGGGGGTGTCCAGGCTCTGTCAGAGCCGGCCGTGACCGGGAGACCCATGGTGCGGTGCACAATTGGCCCAGCGTCGTCCAGGTTAGGGGAGGGTTTGGTCGGCAGGGATGTCCTTGTCCCATCGGGCTCTAGCGACTCCTGTGGCGGTCTGGGCGCAATGCACGCTGACACGGTTGCCAGGTATACGGTGTTTCCTCCGACACATTGGTGCGGCTGGCTTCCGGGTTAAGTGGGCATTGTGTCAAGAAGCAGTGCGGCTTGGTTGGGTTGTGTTTCGGAGGACGCACAGCTCTCGAACTTCGCCTCTCCCGAGTCTGTACGGGAGTTGCAGCGATGAGACAAGACTGTAACTACCAATTGGATACCACAAAATTGGAGAGAAAAAGGGGTAAAAAAATAAATAATCAGTGGGGGTGTAATTATTAGTCCAACAGTTGAAAATTAGAGTTTCTATTAGACAAATGAAGGTATGTTTATCCCTGTTTTGTTACATTTGCTTCCATTTAAGAAACGTTTTTCAACAGAATCGGCGGAATGAATACACCCTTGATCAAACACAGTTGACTTTCATAGCAGCCACATACAAACAGCATGATCCCTTTGATCGTTGTATATTTACTTCTCGCATCTATGCGCTCTCCTCTTCTCACCTTTTCCCTTCGCTTGTGGACTTCATTGCACAACACGTCAGCTGTCTGTGACTAAGGCTGTTCTTACAATTAAGCACATTAATCCGCTTTACAACCAGTGTAGAGCCTAACTGGCATACATAGGCGGCGTGTAAGTTTCAGTTTTGGGGAAGATAATTTTCACCATAAAAATGCAACTGTATAATAAAGCATTACATGCATAATCGCATTTGTGGTCACTTTTGAGAACAGTATTTTTCCTGCTAATTGATTGCATTTTGGAACGTTCACACTTATAGCCTATTGCCGTGTGTGCATTGCTGTGCTTATAATGTGAAGAAATAGCCTAATAGTGTATTAATATTTTAAGCTAAGCATTCTAATCGGTTGCATCAGCCTCATTGCTTTGAAAAGTTTTTTTGATGCGGGTGGTTGTATTAATTTGGGCTTATTTATAAGCAGGAGTTGCATCCCCGATGTTTCTGTCTTCACTTGTAGCGTACTTCTTAGCTGAGATGCCTGTGAGAAGGACCTGAATACATGACAGGCATTGGCTACTAAGAATTTAGATATCTAAGAGAGCCATGTGAGTGAGAGGTGCTTTGGAGCATGGCAGCTGGGAGAAGGGAATTATAATTATTATATTTATTCCAAGGTCACAACAGTCACTTTGGCTGCAAAAGGCATGTTTTTTTTAGGGGGCAGTACAGCTACACAAGGGGGATGCCACCGGGAAATTCGAGGCCTAGTGAGAATATCATCAAGTTCTTGTCAAATTGTGAATGAGAGACTGATGAAGTGTGTGCAGCCTGCACAATAAACTAATCAGTGCTCATGCCTTTCATGTGACTTTTTGCAAATCATCATTAGAGTCACATCATGCAGCCTTAGAATGTATTAAACATCTAAACATGTAGCCCAACGTTTGTATCACAATTAAAGTTGCATAAATAACTCTAAACTAAGCATATAGGAGGACCTGTTTCTTTATTAACAGCACTTAATTGGAAATCGTTTGGAGAAAGTATATTTTATATTATTCAATTGTATTCTTCATACTATAACATCATTTAAAAAAAGAATGCCACCAAATTCTAAGCAAGTCTTGTCTGCTAAATTAGCTAGTGTAGTCCAACTTGCTAAATTAACTAGTGTAGTCCACAGCCATATCAGTGCCTAACATAAGGACAATTGAGTATGCTATTCCGTTCTTCTGAAATAAACTACATTTTCTTCATATAATCTTTCTTTAGACATGTCTAAAATAAATCATGGATTTATTGTGATGGTGTAGGCTGTATTAAATTGATTTATTCGACTTTTTAAAATGTAGATGATCCAAAGGTCTGCATCAGGGGCTTGTAGGCTATGCGTGGAAGCCAGGAGATGCTAAACATGTTGATGTTAATTAATGGTCAATTACCGTGAGACTGGCAGTTATTTGCTTGACAATCACCGGCTGAATAAACACCATGACCGCCACAGCCCTATCTGTGACCAGGCAAAAAAAGACTTTCCATGACAAAGCTTCATATCATAACCGCTAACCACTACACACAACATACATTGTTGTTACCATATTTACGCAGTAGTCAATATAGCTACTAGAACTAACATGTTAGTAAACCCACTACACTCATGCCATACAGTGTACAGTCAGCAGCAAGCAGTTTAGCAGTTACACCATCAGGCCCCAAAAGCTTACCTTAACTTGGAGTGTTCGATAGCCATAGCCAGCTAGCTAACATATCATCCCTCTCCGTTTAAGCCGGGTGTTTGAGTAGGCTAAACTAGTTAGCTGCACTCTCTAGCTAAGTAAGTGAAAAAATACTATGAACAAAATCTCTCAGCCCACTTCCAGAATCAAATTAAATGTTTTGTCACATGCGCCGAATAAAACAGGTGTAGCTAGACCTTAGTGTATTTTTGATTTATTTAACCAGGTAGGTCAGTTGAGAACAAGTTCTCATTTACAACTGCGTCCTGGCCAAGGTTAAGCAAAGCAGTGCAACAAAAACAACCCAGAGTTACACATAAACAAACGTAAAGTCAAATAACACAATAGAAAAATCTATGTACAGTATGTGCAAATGTAGAAGAGTAGGGAGGTAGGCAATAAATAGGCCATAGAGGTGAAATAATTACATGTTAGCATTAACACTGGCGTGATAGATGTGCAGATGATGATGTGCAAAGAGAGATACTGGGGTGCAAATAGCAAGAGGGTAAGTCATAATATGGGGATGAGGTAGTTGGGTGTGCTATTTACAGATTAGATATGTACAGGTACAGTGATCGGTAAGCTACTCTGACAGCTGATGCTTAAAGTTAGAGAGGGAGGTATAAGACTCCAGCTTCAGTGATTTTTGCAATTTGTTCCAGTCACTGGCAGCAGAGAACTGGAAGGAAAGGCAGCCAAAGGAAGTGTTGGCTTTGGGGATGACCAGTGAAATATCCCTGCTGGAGCGTGTGCTACGGGTGGGTGTTCCTATGGTGACCAGTGAGCTGAGATAAGGCAGGGCTTTACCTAGCAAAGACTTAGATGACCTGGAGCCAGTGGGTTTGGCGACAAATATGTAGTGAGGGCCAGCCGACGAGAGAATACAGGTCGCAGTGGTGGGGGGTATATGGGGCTTTGGTGACAAAACGGATGGCACTGTGATAGACTGCATCCAGTTTGCTGAGTAGAGTGTTGGAGGCTATTTTGTAGATGACATCGCCAAAGTCAAGGATCGGTAGGATAGTCAGTTTTACGAGGGTATGTTTGGCAGCATGAGTGAAGGAACCCAAGAACCCATTGCAACTGCCCCCTGGACGTTGGTTGAGGCCAATCCATCACCGCTTTCACCTTTCCAGGATCCATCTGAACAATGCCCTCAGCAATGACATATCCCAGAAAAGTGATAGAAGAGCGGTGGAACTCAGACTTCTTGGCTTTCATGAACAATTGGTTCTCCAGGAGGCACTGAAGAACCTGTCTGACATGGAGTACATGTTCTTGGGCAGATCGGGAAAAAAACAGGATGTCGTCCAGGTAGACGAACACAAACCGGTTTAGCATGTCACAAAGCACATCATTGACCAAAGCCTGGAAGACAGTGTTGGTGAGTCCAAATGGCATGACCTGGTACTCATAATGTCCACTGGCTGTGTTGAAGGCTGTCTTCCACTCATCCCCCTCGTGTATCCGACCCAGGTGGTAGGCATTTCGAAGGTCCAACTTGGAAAACATGGTAGCCCCCTGGAGAGGTTCAAATGCCGAGAAGAGGTAGGGGGGGTAATGATTTTTGACAGTGATTTCGTTAAGTCCCCGGTAGTCAATGCACGGGCGCAGGGTTTTGTCCTTCTCCTCAAAGAAAAACCCTGCGCCGGCAGGTGATGCAGAAGGACGGATGGCCCCAGTGGCCAGAGACTCCTCTATGTACGTAACTTTGGTCTCTGGTTCAGACAGATGGTACGCACGCCACTTGGAGGAAGGAATGCAACACCCTGCTACACTCAACTCCCCGTGAAGTGAAAGAGGTATGTGATTGTAGGTGCGGGTAAGGATGACAGAGGCAAAGAAGTTTACCGTTTACAGGGAATGTATTTCCTTCACACGGTAAAGTGGGGAAAAGGGGCTGTACTGAACCAATGCAAAGAAAGTAAAAGTTAGAGTCCCCTCTCCTACCTTACCTGCCTACCCACTACTTACCTACCTTAACGCCACCTGGCGCGCTAACCAAAATACAGTGGGGGTGGTCCGCCCAGGTCTTACCTAGTGTGCATAGACAGAGTACGTACTACGGGTATATGTATGCCCGCAGGCCTCTTGCCTAAGCACTCCCAAGGTGCCTTCCCCTTCTCCCCTGGGAACAAAAATAGAATAATTGCTAACGTAAGTAAACAATTTCAGTAAACCAAAAACACAGTCCTTTTGACATACACATACGTCTGCAGGACCGGCTACAAAATACTTCACAACAATTATACAGACCAACAACGAAACAGGACATACCAAGAAGCTCTCTCCCCTAACAAAGGAACACTGGCTTTTAAAGCTTCAGCAGGAGTCGGTAATTGCAGACAGCTGTATCCCCTGGCGAGAGGGCGGGATCAGAGCTCCAATCTGCAATGGGGCCAACCAATCAGCTGCTTGGGGGAATTCAGGAAGCCATTTCCTGAAATACACACATCATATACACAAACCCACAACATAGAAACTGGGTAACGTAACAACAGAGAATACAACTGACCCCGAGGTGGTGTAGTGCCTGGGAGAAAATCAATGGCACAATCATAAGGACGGTGCGGGGGAAGGGAAGTAGCACGTGCCTTAAAGAACACTTCCAGGAGGTCATGGTATTCAGTAGGAATAGCAGAGACATCCACAGTCTTGCTAACATCCTGAGGAGGACGACTTGGGGAAGGTTGTGCTGCTTGAAGGCAGTGGGAATGGCAAAAAGAACTCCAACCCAGGATGGAGCTTGTGGTCCAGTCAATCACAGGATTGTGTTTATGTAGCCAGGAATATCCCAACACAACCGGAACATGGGTCTCACTGTGGTTACCAGAAACCCGTAATTGAACGGGCACAGTACTATGGGTGACTTCCCCTATAGCGCGGACGTCCAGTGCCCTAGCATCCATGGCCACAGAGAGAGGCTGAGTGGGAATACCAAGCTCCGAAGCTATCATGGCATCCATAAGACATTCATCAGCCCCAGAGTCAATGAGCACTCGGAGAGACTTAGATTGGTCTCCCCACAGCCCAAGAGCAAAAAGGGGTGTGCGGGTGCATTCCCAGTCTGACTCACCATAGTACTGGTACCCACTAGAGACAAGGGTTTCCTAATAGGGTAGCTACAAAATGTCCTGCCCCTCCAGAGTACAGACAACAGTTATTATTCATCCTCCGTGAGGGGTCCCAAACTGATAGCCTAGTTCTCCCCAACTGCATAGGCTCAGGAGTATCCAACTCACCCGTAGTAGATTCACGAGAGACCTCAGGTGATTTGACTCCTCTCGGAAGAGCTACCTTCGGAAACCTCCGAATTCCATAGGAGGTTAAAGCGCCACATCGGGTGCACGAGTGTGCCTGAGACCAGACCTCCTCGCACTCTTGCTTTCCCTTAGGCGTCCATCAATTTTAATGGTTAAGGCCATAAGAGAGTTGAGGTCCACCGGCAGTTCCCGAACAGCTAGCGTATACTTTACCTCCTCAGATAAACCATGCAGAAAAGTATCAAAAAGAGACTCTGGATTCCAGGCACTCTCGGCGGCCAACGTGCGAAAGTCCACCGTGTAGTCTGCCACACTATGGGAGTTTTGACATAAGTCAAGCAGTTTGCTGGCCACCTTTCTCCCGGATACCGGAGACTCAAAAACTTTTCTCACCTCTGCCATGAATTCCTCCAAATGACCGCAATTGGCAGATTGTTGTTCCCAAACTTCCGTAGCCCAGGAGAGCGCCCTTCCCGACATTAGCGTAATTATATACGCTATCTTCGATCGCTCTGAAGAAAACGAAGATGGCTGTAGCTCAAAAATAAGCGAGCACTGAGAGACAAAACCCAGGCAGGTACCAGGATTCCCCGAACGTCGCTCTGGAGGAGGTAAGCTGGGAGTCGGGATAGGCTGTGCAAACTCACCACAGATAGGGAAACAATTACTGGGTGATTGGGGTTTTTCAGAGGTGGCAGACAGTCTCTGAGCTAACTCCCTGATTTGCTCCATGATAGCCTTTAACCCATGGTCGTGGTGTTCTGTCAAGGAACTGATCCCTTTCAAAAGTCTCTGTAGCAACTCCTGATGTCTCCCAATGGTGGCTCCCTGCAGGGAGACAGCTTGGCAGAACTGGTCCAAGTCTGCTGGGTCTGTCATGGCCAGTTCGTACTATCAAGGCACAAGGCGAGACCCAAATGCAGACACAGGGGGCAGATGGTTGGAGTCTTACAATGTTTAATAATCCAAAGGGGTAGGCAAGAGAATGGTGGTGGACAGGCAAAAAGGTCAAAACCAGATCAGAGTCCAGGAGGTACAGAGTGGCAGACAGCATCGTGGTCAAGGCAGGCAGAATGGTCAGGCAGGCGCGCACAAAGTCCAGAAACAGGCAAGGGAGAGACTGATCACACAGTCGTCCGGAACAGCTGATGTTCTCATGCATATTTCAGTGTTACTTGCCTCGAAGCGAGCATAGAAGTAATTTAGCTCGTATGGTAGACTTGTGTCACTGGGCAGCTTGCGGCTGTGCTTCCCTTTTGTAGTCTGTAATGGTTTGCAAGCTCTGCCACATCCAATGAGTGCCGGAGCCGGTGTAGTATGGTTCAATCTTAGTCCTGTATTGACACTTTGCCTGTTTGATGGTTCGTCGCAGGGCATAGCGGGATTTATTAAAAGCTTCCGGGTTAGAGTCCCGCTCGTTGAAAGCGGCAGCTCTACTATTTAGCTCAGTGTGGATGTTGCCTGTAATCCATGGCTTCCATGTACGTATAATCACTGTGGGGACGACGTCATTAATGCACTTATTGATGATGCAAGTGACTGATGTGGTGTACTCCTCAATGCCATTGGAAGAATCACGGAACATTTTCCAGCCTGTGCTAGTAAAACAGTCCTGTAGCTCAGCATCTGCTTCATCTGACCACTTTTTTATTGACCAAGTCACTGGTGCTTCCTGCTTTTGCTTGTAATCAGGAATCGGGAGGATAGAATTATGGTCAGATTTGCTAAATAGAGGGCGAGGGAAAGCTTTGTATGCGTCTCTGTGTGTGGAGTAAAAGTGGTCTGGAGTTTTTATCCTTCTGGTTGCACATTTAACATGCTGGTAGAAATGAGGTAAAACGGATGTAAGTTTCCCTCCATTAAAATCCCCGGCCACTAGGAGTGCCGCCTCTGGATGAGCGTTTTCCTGTTTGCCTATGGCCGTATACAGCTCATTGAGTGTGGTCTTAGTGCCAGCATCGGTTTGTGGTGGTAAATAGACAGCTACGAAGAATATAGATTGAAACTCTCTTGGTAAATAGTGTGGTCTACAGCTTATCATGAGATACTCTACCTCAGGCGAGCAAAACCTTGAGACTTCCTTAGATTTCGTGCACCAGCTGTTGTTTACGAATATACATAGATCGTCACCCCTTGTCTTACCAGAGGCGGCTGTTCTATCTTGGGAAAAAAGCGTAAAACCAATCAGCTCTATGGTATTCCTGTCGTCGTTCAGCCACGGCTTGGTGAAACATAAGATATTACAGTTTTTAATGTCCCATTGGTAGGATATACGTGTTTGTAATTTGTCTGTTTTATTATGCAATGATTGTACGTTGGCTAATAGGTCTGATGGTAGAGGCAGATTACCCACTCGCCGTCGGATCCTTACAAAGCACCCAGACCTACGTCCCCGATATCTCTTTCTCCTGCGAATGACGGGGATGAGGGCCTTGTCGGGTGTCTGGAGTAAATCCTTTGTACTTCTTCCAGTACAGGGTGAGTAATCGCTGTTCTGATATAATCGCTGTCCTGAAGTATTCGCTGTCCTGAAGTAATCGCTGTCCTGAAGCTCTTTTCGGTCATAAGAGACGGTGGCAGAAACATTGTGTACAAAGATAAGTTACAAATAATGTGAAATAAGACACACAATAGCACAATTGGTTACAATAATATCTGACTTATTCGGCATACAAGAAAACACACATCAACATCAAACCAGGCTCCTCTGACAAGAGAATGTTTGTGTCCGTGTGCTGTTGGTGAGACCACCTGTCTCACCTCAGTGGATACCAGTTCAACAAGGCGGGCATCTCTAGCAATGTCTTTGTATGAATGGCAACCATTAACAACATGTGCAGCATGTGACTCCATTACATTTAACTTTGGTTGTAATATACAGAATGGGTCATGGTTTGCAGGGTACCAGAGTGTGCACACACACTCACACTCTCTATCACACCCACACACGTTAATCCCCGGGCTGCTCTCAGAGAGGACCATATTAATAAATCATAAATTGATTATCATCGTCCGTTCAGACTCCCTGTGCTTTACTTTGATGCCTCATTCTTCGCAGTCAACAACAGGATGTCGTGCTCTATTCTCTTTTCAAACAACTGCTATTTCTAAAACCATATCAATGGAGTCTGTGTACATTCATATGCCGCTGTGTACATTCATATATTCAAGTTGCCGCTAAACGCTGTTCCAGGCTCAGATCTTTTAAAATCATTCAAAGTGTCTCTCCAATGATGACATTTTTCAAAAAAGATTTCAAAACAGAATGTTGTGAGTTGATATTTGGTCACTTTAACAAACATGCCAGTTGTTTTCATTAGACCACACTTTAGCAAAGCGTTTCGCAATGTAAAACAGACACAAGCATTTCTTATTGTTACATTTAGATGGTACCTCCGTTTCAGCCCATTCTCTTCAGTTTTGTGCTTAGAAAAAAGGGTTTTTCGGCTGTCCCCATAGGATAACCCTTTTTGGTTCCCAGTAGAACCCTTTTCGGTTCCAGGTGGGCACGGTGTCTGTTTCTATTGACTCCATGGGCTTCAGTTGAAAAGGACAACATAACAGCTCCAGTAGCTCCAGGACACCTCCCCCTGATCCTCTTTTACCATCAACCTTATCTAGACCCCAACTCTGAACCACCTGATGTGCTGAGACAACTATAGTCTCCACCAATGACTGACGTCAAATCCATCAATGACATCTTGTATTTGTTAATGAAAACACATTAACATGGGTGGCTTCAAGGAGGGGCTTGCCGGTGCTGAAGCACCCTCAAGAATAGGCCTACCATCCCCATAAGCACCGCCAATAATCAATTTATTACTACATGCAAGTTTATTTTTTACTTTATTCTCACAAAATGCATCCACTATCATTTCTTTCTGTCTTACTGACAATAACTTTTGAACATCAGATCGGCAGTTACTTAACTCAATTCTGGCTTCAACTGCGACTTTCGACTCATCTGCCCTGGGCTCTTTGTGTAATTCCGACCCAATTTTCGGGCTACCCAAGAAGAAACGCCAGCGTTACAGAGGCAAGAGAGGGGGGATCTTGGCGAGATTAAGGCGAAGGGAATACCGGCCACCTCTTCCCTCCATTCTACTGGCCAATGTACAGTCACTTGATAATAAGATGGATGACCCCCGATTTTTTTACCAACGGGACTCTCGAAGCTGCAATATTCTCTGCTTTTCTGAAACATGGCTCTCGGACAAGATAACCCCATGGCTATCCATCTCGATGGACTCTCCATGCATCGTGTGGACAGGACAGTGGAGTCGGATACATTGAGGGGGGGAGGGCTTTAATAATACAGAAGTTGGAGCTGGATGTTGATTAAGGCAGGCCCCGCACCTCTCTGATTCAGAGGGGTTTGGTTAAATGCGGAATACACATTTCAGTTGAAGGCATTCCGTTATACAATTGACTAGTTATCCCCCTTTCCCTTTCCCCTTTAAACTAAAGGACAGGGCTACCGCACACAGAGCTATTGCAGACAACCTTGAGGCTACGGCTGAGGACAGGAACAAGTACGAGAAGCCCCGTTATGACCTCGCAGAGTCACCAGACGAGCAAAATGACAATATAAGAATAAGGTGGAATTATATTACACAGGCTCTGACGCCTGCCTCATGTGGCAGGGGCTACAGTCCATTACGAATTATAAAGGAAGACCCAGCCGTGATCTGCCCAACGATGCCTCTCTACCAGACGAACTCAATGCATTTTATGCGCGCTTCGACAATAACAGCATTGTGCCGAGTGTGAGCGAGGCCGTTGTGAGTAAGGTCTTTAATCAGGTCAACACTCGCAAGGCCGCGGGGCCCGACAGTATTCCAGGCGGCGTTCTCAGAGCATGTGAAGAACAGCTGGCAGGTATATTCACGGTAAGGCATATTCCTTGTCCCAGTCTGTATTCCCCACTAGATGACCACTCTCATTCCTGTTCCCAAGAACTGTAAGGCTTCATACCACAGTGACTACCGCCGTGTAGCACTCACATCTGTAATCATGAAGTGCTTTGAGAGGCCGGTTATGGCACAAATCAACTCCATCATCCCAGACACCCTATTAGACCCTCTCTAATTTGCATACCACCCCGACAGATCCATAGAATTCTGTTCATTGACTACAGCTCAGCGTTCGACCCCATTGTCCCCTCCAAGCTCGTCACCAATCTTAGGACCCGTGGACTGAACACCTCCCTCTGCAACTTTATCATGGACTTCCTGACGGCACGCTGACCCTCAACACAGGGGCCCCACAGGGGTGTGTGCTTAATCCCCTCCTGTACTCCCTTGTTCACCTACAACAGCCTTGCCACGCACGACTCCAACACCATCATCAAGTTTGCTGACGACACGGCAGTGGTAGGCCTGATCACCGGCAATGAGGAGACAGCCTACAGGGAGGAGTTCAGTGACCTGGCAGTGTGATTCCAGAACAACAACCTCTCCCTAAACATCTGTAAGCTCAAGAAGCTGTTTGTAGATACAGGAAACGGGGGGGACGAGCACACCCCCATCCACATTGACAGCGCTTCAGTAAAGGTGGTGCAAATAACTAAGAACATAAAATGGTCCACACACGCACAGTTGTGAAGAAGGCGCGACAGCGCCTTTTCCCCCTCAGGAGGTTGAAAAGGTTTGGCATGGGTCCTCAAATCCTAAAAAAGGTATACAGTTGTACCATTGAGAGCATCTTGACTGACTGCATCACTGCTTGGTATTGCAATAACACCGCCCTTGATCGAATGGCGCTACAGAGGGTGGTGCGGACAGCCCAGTACATCATTGGGGCCGAGCTCCCTGCCATCCAGGGCCTCTATATCAGGCGGTGTGAAAGGAAGGCCCGGAAAATTGTTAAAGACTCCAGCCACCAAAGCCATAGACTGTTCTCTCTGCTTCTGCACTGCAAGCAGTATGGTGCATCAAGCCTGACACCAACAGGCTCCTGAATAGCTTCCATCCCCAAGTCATAAGACTGCTATATAGCTATGAATATCTAACAAAATGGTTACACAGACTGAGTATTTCAATTGTTTTGCAGCGTCTCTATGCATACTCACAGGGCCCTACACACAAACACTCACTTCATCATTTGCTCACACACACACACACAATATGCCAGGCTCACACACACACAGCCTACATCATTGTCAACATATTAGCTAACGTCATAGTCAGCATAGCTAATAGAACTAACGTGTTAGTAGATCCCACTACAACCATGCAGTACAGTGTACAGTCAGCAAGCAGTTTATCAGTTACACCGGCGGGCCCCGGTGGCAATAAATTAATAAAACCCAAAGCTTACCTTGACTTGGAAGAGTTCCAGTGTTGGATAGCAATAGCCCCCCAGGTAACATAGCATCCCTCTCTGTTTGAGCTGGGTGTTTGAGTAGGCTGAACTAGCTAGCTGCATTAAGTGAAAGTGCTTCTCCTTCATTTTTGAAGAAATGTATTTGTTCAAAACTGTTAAACTTTTGTCTTTCTCTCTCTTTGAGTCAATTACACATCACATTTTATGCACTGCAGTGCTAGCTAGCTGTAGCTTATGCTTTCAGTACTAGATTCAATCTCTGATTGTTTGATTGGGTGGACAATATGTCAGTTCATGCTGCAAAAGCTCTGATAGGTTGGAGGATGTACTCCTTAAGTTGTCATTATTACTGTGTCTATGTCTAAGTCTATGGAAAGGGGTGACAACCATGAGCCTCCTAGGTTTTGTATTGAAGTCAGTGTACCCAGAGGAGGACGGAAACTAGCTGTCCTCCGGTTACACCATGGTGCTACCCTACAGAGTGCCGTTGAGGCTACTGTCGACCTTCATTGAAAAACAGTGTGTTTTAATCAATTATTTGGTGACGTGGATATATTTAGTATAGTTTTATCTAAAAAGGATCCCTTTTTTAATGTTCTACTATTTTATTTTTATGAAATTCACTGAGAGGGATGGTCCTCCCCTATGTACCTTTATAACTCCAGTGTCCCTGCACATTATAAATATGGAACGGGAACTGACTGACCCTGTGTGTGTGTATATATATATATATATATATATATATAAAAAATGGTTTCACAGGCCAAGCTGGCAACAGGGAGAGTTGGGCTGGAGCTATCAAGTAGATGCAGATTGTCTTTAGACTGCAATTGGGGATGAGTTGGCAGCAGACCATACTCCATCCCCTACATACTGTATATCCTGTATATACTGTATATATATATATATATATATATATATATATATATATATATATATATATATATATAGTATGTTTAATTACTTTCTCGTGTTCTTCTTATTTCTTATTTTTATTTCATGTGTTTTTTTTCTACCTTATTTGGTTTTTAATATTATATTGTTATTGATTACTTCATTGGTTTAGAGCTTGCAAGAATGGCATTTCACTGTACTTGTGCAATGACAAAGGATATACAGTATGTAGGGGATGGAGTATGGATGTCACGGTATTTCTGTGCATTCAAATTGCTACGAACAAGGAACACAAATGCAATTGTGTTCATTGTCCGTAGCTTATGCCTGCCATACCATAACCCCACTGCCATCATGTGGCATTCTGTTCACAACGTTGACATGAGCAAGCCGCTCGCCCCCACAACACCATACACGGGGTCTGCGGTTGTGAGGCTGGTTGGACGTACTGCCAAATTCTCTAAAACGACGTTGGCGGTAACATATGGTAGAGAAATGAACATTCAATTCTCTGGCAACTGCTCTGGTGGACATTCCTGCAGTCAGCATGCCAATTGCATGCTCCCTCAAAACTTGAGACATCTGTCGGATTGTGTTGTGTGGCAAAACTGCAAATTTTAGAGTGGTCTTTTATTGTCCCCAGCACAAGGAACACCTGTGTAATGATCATGCTGTTGAATCAGCTTCTTGATATGCCACACCTGTCAGGTGGATGGATTATATTGGCAAAGGAGAAATGCTCACTAACAGCGATGTAAGCAAATTTGTGCACAACATTTAAGATAAATACTTTTTTTGCGCTAATATTTCTGGGATCTTTTATTTCAGCTCATGTATATTCACGTCACCAAATAACTGATTAAAACACACTGTTTTGCAATGACGGTCTACAGTAGCCTCAACAGCACTTTCTGGGGTAGCACCATGGTGTAGCCGGAGGACAGTTATTTCCGTCCTCCTCTGTGTACATTGACTTCAATACAAAACCAAGTAGGCTCATGGTTCTCACCCCCTTCCAAAGACTTACACAGTAATTATTACAACTTCCGGAGGACGTCCAGAGAATGAATCTAGTAGTGAAAGCATAAGCTACAGCTAGCTAGTACTGCAGTGCATAACATGTGGTGACTTGTTGCTTCAAAGAGAGAGAAAGACAATAGCTGAACAGTTTTGAACAACTTAATTTCTTTTTTTTTTAAACTCTCTCTTACTTAGCTAGCTAATGAAGCTTGCGAATTTAGCCTACTCAAACACCTGTCTTAAACAGAAAGGAATGCTATTCATGTTAGCTAGCTAGCTAAGGCTATCCAACACTGGAATGTCAATGTAAGCTTTCGGTTTAACTGCTAAACTGCTTGCTGTACACTATACTGCGTGATTGTAGCGGGTTTACTAACGCGTTAGTTCTGATAGCTATGTTGACCATGACCTTAGCTAATATGTTGACAACGATGCAGGCTGTGTTTCGCAATTAGCAGTTATGGTATGAGGATTTGGCTTGGAGAGGTTTTTTCCCCTGGTTACAGACAGCTGTTGTGTTGTGCACTGAAGTCCACAAGCAAAGGGAAAAGTTGAGAGGAGGATAGCGTGTAGATGCAAAAAGGAATTATACAAGGAGCAAAGTGATCATGCTGTTTGTTTGTGGCTGCTTTGAAAGTGAACTGTGTGTGCAGGTGATAAGTGATGTATTCAGTCCATCTATTTCTGTTGAAAAACATTTCTTAAACGGAAGCAAACGGAAACAAAACTGGGATAGACAGCTCTTGTTTTAGTTGCAAAACGGAGACGTTTGGACACCCTAGATCAGCTAGATGCAGGCAAGAGTGTGCAAGGCATTATGGAATGTGTCATTGTCTGTCACCTTCATTACTCCAATTTGTCTCGCGACATGTACAGTACACTACGTTATAAACATTCATTCGTAGGCTAGGTTTTAGCAACCTCAGGATGGGTGTAGGAAAAATTTGAGTATCATGTAGTAGCCTAAACCTATCAATGTTACATTGAGCTGGGTGAATGGAATATGAATGACAGTCATCCAATATGGTGTAATAAAAATAAGGCCATGCACATAAAAAAACATTAAATGGCACCGACCGCCACTGATTGACTTTCCATCTTTGTTTCCCACCACAATTTATTCTCTTTCACTTAATCAGTCTTTCTGTGTCGTTGCTTCTCTCTCTCGCTCTCTCGCTCTTTCCCTTGCTCGCTCTTTCTCTCTGTAATGATTTACCTGGCCCTGGGTGATTGGCTTCAAGTCTGCTGTTGGCTGAGGGCTGTGATCTCTCCCCAGGGTCCTGTTTGCTGACGTCAGGCTAGATTAATACATGCAGAGCTCTGCTTTCCTCTCCCCAGGTCTACCTAACATTGTGTTCTCACAGACCAGACCTGCTGATCAATAGGCTATACTGCTGGGAGCAAGGCAGTGGGTCCACATTTTTCACATGCATACTCACACAAAAAATATCCTGGTAACACTGTACTTAGATCATATCGTCATGCATTATAATTGCAGGTTACTTTTAGGTAAAGTGTAATGTAGTATAATAAAAAGGATTGAGCAAATACATATGGGTATTTCTATAAACTAGGGTAACAGTGAGGATTTTCTACACTGGACAACTTGTTAAAGCTCTTGGTGAATTGCTTTCATGACATTACATGAAGATATAAGGGGGGATCATAGCTATATTCAATACAATTCACGAGTTGATTTAAAACCTATGTTTAACCCTTTATCATGGTTGGGGTCTTGACGGATTTGTCCAAAATTGTGTGACATAAAACATAACTTTTCTGTCCTTGCAGTTATGTCTGTGTAAGTTGTCTTTATATCATATATTAAGCATGAATAATTCAGTTCGATATGGAACTTGAACCCTGTAAGAATCCTTTGTCACGATCGTCGTAACGTGGAAGAGAAGAGGACCAAGGCGCAGCGTGAAATGAATACATCTTCTTTATTATCAGACGAAGACGAAAACGAAACGAACACTATACAAACTAATCAAAACAATAAACCGACGAACGTGAAGCTATACAAACTAAGTGCTAACATGCAACATAGACATAGACAATCACCCACAAACTACCTAATGACTATGGTTGCCTAAATATGGCTCCCAATCAGAGACAACGATAGACAGCTGTCTCTAATTGAGAACCAATCTAGGCAACCATAGACATACATACACCTAGACTTAACACTGCCCCATAAACATACAAAAAAAAACTAGACAATACAAAACACATACTTCCCCCATGTCACACCCTGACCTAACTAAAACAATAAAGACAACAAAGATAACTAAGGCCAGGGCGTGACATCCTTAATCTAGCTGTCGAACAGTTTTTTGGATAGAGATCTCAGAAATGCAGTGTGACTACCGAACATTTCGTGTCTCCTTATGTTATGGGGTTAAGACAGTTTTCATGGGCACAGAAATCCAAAAGAATTAATGTGATTGCACAATCGAATGCTTCTAACACAGGGGTACCCAAACTGTTTTGGCCCACGAACCCATTGTGATATTTGAAAATTCTCGCGACCCTAACCATGTGAAAAAAGGACAGCCAATGTTTACTTTTTTCTTTGGGGCTATTGAAAAACATTCTAACAGTATTTCTGATTGTCTTCTCAACTCACCATCACATACTTTTAATGTGCGGCTAAGACAGTCAATTGCAAATTACTCTGACCTTAACCTAAACCAAATATCGATCCAGGTCGGATGTGACAGCAGAGATGAGGCGTGCACTGTCGACCATGATCCCTGACTTTGAGAAGCTCCAACGCGACATGCATCAAGCACACCCATCTCATTAGTGGTGGTGAGATAAGATACATAATGTATCGACAGTGCACACCTCATCTCTGCTGTCACATCCAACCTGGATCGATATTTGGTTTTCATTCAGACGGGAGCACTGAATCCAGCTTCACACAGATAAGAGCTGGCAAAGGGTAACATTACTTTTATGATGCTTTCAAGACAACTGAGAACTCTGCAAAATATGAGGTAAAATCACGATATCAGTGATCTTCAGGTCAGAAAGTCAGAGCTCTAGAAAGAGGCCCGAGTTCCCGAGTTGGAATTCTGAGTTGGATGACCGTTCAAAACTATTTTTTCCCATTCTGAGCTAGTTTTTTTTCAGAGTTCCCTGTTGTCTTGAACATACTGAACTCGGAAGTCTGAGATTTCAGATTTCAGGGTCGGGCGGATGCATGCTGACACAATCGCCAGTTGTACGGTGTTTCCTCCGACACATTGGTGCGGCTGGCTTCCAGGTTAAGCGAGCAGTTTGTCAGGAAGCAGTGCGGCTTGGCAGGGTCGTGTTTCAGAGAATGCATGGCGGGAGTTGCAGCGATGGGACAACACTGTAACTACCAATTGGATATCATGAAAAAACTCAGTTTTTCACAATTCCTGACATTTAGTCCTCGTAAAAATTCCCTGTCTTAGGTCAGTTAGGAGGGACCTACCTGAAGTTGTCCAAAAGAAACTCACGTTTTCGTGGCAAAACATTTCCCACTTGGAGTAAACGGTTTCCGTTACGAAACCTTTTGCGACAGTGCAAAACATTTTAGTGAATACTAGTGAATACACCGCAGGGACTTCAAACAGGTATGCACTTGGCCCTAGCCAGGACCATACCATTACCAAATTGACGATTACAACCAATAAATTGGTACCACAATGTAAAAGGCAATTTCCCTGTCCTTCAATACATGAGAAAATGTGTTTCAGTCATTCAGACTTAATCACAACATTTCATCATTATTTCACAAACGGAACACTTTTAATAAATGTCTCTCAACTCTCATTACTGACTCCCAATCATGGCGCACAGGCCACATATTTCTATGCGCTCTTATTGGGAGAAAAAGAGAAGAGAAGATGAGAGGGGAATGGGTTAGAATGCAATCAATAGACACAGAGAGTGTATGTGCTCCTCATACTGTAAAGCCTCTCCCCTCCTCTCTTATGAATGGATTTTTTTCACGCTCCTCCTCCTCAAAGATGAATGCTGGGGCTTCACTTAGTCATTCTGGCAAACCCTCTTTGCTTCTTTCCATTATTGATTAGATGGTTTTAGAGTTTTTATAGAGATCCTCCAGACATGGGGAGTTAGGTAAGACTGGAAATCAGGCAGGTGCACTCATCTCTGTGGTATGTGTGTGTGAGAGAGAGAGAGAGAGAGAGAGAGAGAGAGAGAGAGATGGCAGCGAATATGGCAGCATATTGGCAGTAAAAATGGCAGCAAACATGGCAGCAAATAGATGCTGCACTAGTTCTGGGCGCGCTAAAAACAGAGAGAGAGAGAGAGAAACCTCCGTACCCAACTGAACACAGCATCCACTGTCTCCCCCACCATCCTTCTCTCCCTCATCTCTCTCTCTCCCCCACCATCCTTCTCTCCCTCCATCACTCTATCTCCACTGAAGTACTGTAATGAAGAATGGAGCCTCCCTTCAATTTCATTTCCATTCACTCACAATGAAAAAGATCTTTCAAAACGACCACATTCAATGCACACATAGATATGGATCTATTTAAAGAAGCGGGAAGATGGTTGAGTTGTGAGGTTAGATTCAATTCCACTGTCCTATTAGATTGTGAAAGCTGCGTAGTGCATTCCCACTAATACCACATCAACACGGCAAACACAACAAAAGCACAAAAAAAACAAGACACAGCTCCTGTGGCACAAATATAAGAGGACAAATTATTGTAGACTATTCCCATATGTCTCCTGGTATTCTCTCTGCCTATTTGCTTGAAAAGAGAGAGTGTTATTTTCAACATTATGGAAACAGCACGGAGAAGATACATGAGCCTAAAACATAATTCCATAGAAAATGGGGGTGATTTCACCAGAACCGTCACTGTTGGATCCCTCGTTTCACTCTCACACGTTCTCATTTCATCCACATTTGACGGTATCATGTGGATAATCCTAATCCATGCTGATACAGTATGGTGTTAGGGATTAAGGGGTAAGACTCTAAGTAGAGGTCTTTTTAAGATAGAATGTGAGGATATGTGGAGGATCTGTGCGACCACAGAGCTATATAAGGACTAATCAGCATCATAAGGCATTATAATGACCACTGAGTTACATAAAACCTACTGTAGTTAGTATTATTATGCATTATAAATTGGGTGGTTTGAGCCTTGAATTCTGATTGGCTGAAAGCCGTGGTATATCAGACTTTATAAACTGGGTGGTTCGAGCCCTGAATTCTGATTGGCTGACAGCCATGGTATATCAGACCGTATGACAAAACATGTATTTTTACTGCTTTAATTACGTTAGTAACCAGTTTATAATAGCAATACGGCACCTCGGGGGTTTGTGACATATGGCCAATATACCACGGCTAAGGTCTGTGTCCAGGCACTCCGCATTGCATCGTGCATAAGAATTGCCCTTAGCCGTGGTATATTGGCCATATACCAGACCCTCTCTGGCCTTATTGCTTAATTATAACCACCAACGAGCTCCTGTAGTTATGAAATGTAACTGGTAGTGAATGCACTGGCCCAATCACGTGTCCATATCCACTGGGCTTCATTCGCTATTTTTCATCCATTCATATTTCTAAGTATGTATGTACAGAATGTACTGATATTCACATGGTCCAAATTCACAGAGGTGCCTTTCGAAGCAGAGATGCTAAGAGAACTGTAAGAATTGGGGGAGAGGCATCTTTGCGGCAGGGGGCCATATGTTACCTAAATGGGAATTCTACGTGATCACACAGAGCGAGAGAGCGAGAGAGAGAGTGTACACGGCAGCAGATAGATGCAGCACTAGTTCTGGGCGCTCTAAAAACAGAGAGAGAGAGAGACCTCCGTACCCAACTGAAAGCAGCACCCACATCTCTCTCTCCTCCATTTCTCTCTCTCTCCCCCTCCATTCGTCTCTCTCCCCCTCCACCCCTTTCTCTCTCCATCTCTCTATTTCCACTGCGGAGGCTAACAGCAGGGGTACTCTCTTCTGCTGTGGCGATTGGAATCCAGTTACAAACGCTGCTATTGTGTGTGTGTGTGTCTATGCGCGCACACGTGTGTGTTCGCTGCACTGAGCGCAGGAGCACTGCCAGGAGAGAGAGAGAGAGAGGAGTGTCTGGCTACTTCTGCTGTTCATTCTTCTTCTCCGTCTGATAGGATGAGGAAGAGGATGCAACCGCGAACACTGACTTAACAACTGTATGTGGAGACCTGACAGGTAGACCACAGCCCCTCAGAGGGGTGTGTCCGCACCCATTGAGGGCGTGTCTGACTGGAATCTCTGGACCTTCATCTAGTCTGTCCATTTGTCAGTCTTTAAAGAAAAACGAACAAAGGCAGTGCTGAGGGGCGGCGACTATGGCGAGTTTTGGGAAACTTACGGACTACTTTAACCGTCGTAAGTCCCGCGAGGAGCTGAGGGGGGGCAGGAGCTCACGGAGGAGCGGCAGCTACTGCTGTACGGTGGCCGAGGCCAGGTAATGACACTCACCAGCGTGTGTGCATGAGTATGCATGAGTGATAAGGGTGTGTGTTTACCTTGGTGTCTTTATGTGCGTACCTTCATCTGTGAAGGTATGCCATGGGTACCATATATGGGAGTGCCATATGTTTTTTTTTTTTTGCAATAGGAACCTCCTTTGAGATGAACAGACCAATCTCAACCAGAACTGTAACTGCATAACGGTATCACACGGGGTATCAGTAACCATGTTTGCATCCAACCTTTTTTTATGCAAGTGTAGTACCTGTTGGACAACAACCAATGACGGGCCTGATGGAAACATGACAATCGTCGCTAAACTTTCTAAATATTGAAAGAACAAAATACGCTAGACAGAGATTTCATGTCGGTGAACTAGATCATGCGACAAATGGCTGTGGAAACGGTTTCTTGCGATAGTTGGTATAGAATAACCATGATGTCACTGTAAACTTGCAGTCGCGCGATGCGATGTTGTGTGGTCCTCCCGGTACGACTTGGAAAAGCATGCAAAGTTTATTAGGCTACAGATGAAATAAATTAGGATGAACTTCAGAGGCTGGTGAAAGTGCACGGTGATGAGCTTGATGCTCCTTTCCAAGAAATATCAAGGGTCTTAATAATATGTTGGCGACACGATGATTGGTGATTGGCTGCCAATTGACAAGTAAAAAATGATTTCACTCTTATCTAGAGTGCTTCTACACCTGCATTGCATGCTGTTTGGGGTTTTAGGGTGGGTTTCTGTACAGCACTTTGAGATATCAGCTGATGTAAGAAGGGCTTTAGAAATACATTTGATTTGATCTATAATCTCATTATGTAGCCTACTCTTTGTGCTATATCTGCGAGCTGTTGGCGAGACCGCACATGTGAAAGCCAGAGTGGGAACATTTGCTGTTTATCACAGATTTTTTGTGCCAAAACCATTGACAGAGTTAGAAATGGAATGGAAACACATAGAACTTCTATTTTTATTCAGTAAATTAAACATTATACAACAGTGCTTTTTCTGTGCACTATGTTATTAAAGACAGCTTCAATTCTCAAGAAGCCCGTTTGAAGGAAACAGACCGCTGCTGATAAAATGTTCATATTTTTTGTGTGAATATTAGAATATTCGCTTGAAAATCTGTCAACAAATTGATTCACCATAGGTTGCCCTAGAAGGAGAGGCAACGGGGGGCAAGTCAAGGATGTAGAACGCGTTTCCCTATCGCTCCTGAGTTAGTGACCAAATGTATATATTTAACCTTGCAAAATGTTATATATTTCTGTTTGGTCAGGCGTCTGAAGAGACCTCTAAACAATTCAGATCAAGTCTGAAAAATGTACGTTTGTACTGTCGTCTACTCAGCCAAAAACAGAGTCTGCAAGACTCCTGATTCACCCCCGCCACCGGATGCTGCGGCTAATGTCGGCCCCGCGGGAACACTGACTGTGGAGATGCTACAATCCACGATGGGCACCCTCAAAACCTCAAAACCTAAATATTTTCGGTAAAATTGAAACTCTCTCTACCAATCTCAGGTCAGAGATATAAATAGTCAAAGACGAGCTTAAAAAATCTATCGAGAGTAAACAGAACATGCTTGACAAACACGGAGCGGCCTTATCGGAGCTGGAACGCAGTGCTACAGACCACAGCACTCGCATTAGCGGGCTAGAGGCTAACATTGGCTCATTAACAACTAGGGTGGCATACCTCAACAATAGATGTGAAGATATGGAAATTACAATGCGGAGGAACAACAGGCGTCTTCTGGGAATACCGGAGGGAGTGGAGGGCCCAAGACCGACGGAGTTCATGGCCCAGCTGCTTCAGCTCGGCCTGGAGGTGAAGCCGCTACTAGACCCACCGCACCCTGCATAGCTGACCTCGGGATCGAGAACCCCCGGGACCATTTGTCATCAGGGTGCATTTCTTTCATGTCCACAATGACATACTGAGGCGATTGGGAGAAGCATCTCCTCTCCTTTACAAGGGTAAAAGAGTCTCGATATTTGCGGACTACACCACGGCTGTGGCTAAGAAGCAGGCTAGCTTTGGAGCTGTGAAGTGCCAGCTACGCGCCTGCCCGGGCGTGAAGTTTGGCCTCATCTACCCTGCGGTTCTGAGACTGACTTTGCCGGACGGCTCCACGGCTTTAGCAGCCGATTTCATCAACAAGAATGTGAAAGCGGCTGTTGTGCCGCATGGTGTGGAACAAATGGTTGGTTAGCTCGTCTTGTTAGCAGGCTAGTTAGCAGGCCAGCTGGCAGACTGGTTGGACAGCGAAGCCAACTTTGCTGGGTTCATTGACACTTGAATGTTGTTATTTTTTTCCCTTTTCATTTCCAACCCATGTTGGTGAGTATACAGTTGACACCCCACTATAATGTGATACAATGCAGATATGCACAAATATATATTCTTTATTCCACTCACATTATTGCTTTTTATTTGTATCATTACTATTTTATTTTGATCTAAGCCACCATTCATGGTTTAGTCACAGTTTTACCACTTTTATTGCTCTTAAACCTTTCTTAACCATGGTTTGTTTTCCTTAGACTCTACTGGGGACCAATCTTTGCATGTTTGGTTTACTCTGGTTAAATGGTCACAAATCTCAGGTAGCACAGAGTAAGAGTTATAAAGCTTTGCTCTAAAAAAAATTGTATTTAGGGTTTTGCTTGCTTCTCAGTTGAGGAGATGCTTTGGCAAGGGAGGCTGTGAGGGAAGTTTTCCCTCTTTATTTGTAAATAGTTTTTATATGTTTTTTTGCGCTTTGTCTCTCGTCTTTGTTTTTTTAAATTTACGGTATTAGGGTCAACTAAGATATTGTCACGTCCGTCGTAAGGAGGAGACCAATGCGCAGCGTGATAAGCGTACATTCTTCCTTTAATGACGAAAGAACACTGAACAAACTAACGTGAAGCTATACAAAAACGAGTGCTGACAGGTAACTACACATAGACAAGAACCCACGAAACCAAAAGGGAAAATGGCAACCTAAATAGGATCCCAATCAGAGACAACGATAAACAGCTGCCTCTGATTGGGAACCAATTCAGGCCACCATAGACTTACAATATGCCTAGACTTACAAAGACCCCCAGAAAAAACAAAAACCCTAGACAATACAAAAACACGCATACCCACCCTCGTCACACCCTGACCTGACCAAAATAATACAGAAAACATAGATAACTAAGGTCAGGGTGTGACAGATATTTAGTTTACATTGTACCTTGTCCTTTACATGTCCTCTCTCTCTCTTAAGACATGACTCAGCCTAGTGTAGCCCATCCAGCTGGAGGGAATGGTTTTAATTTTCTTACTTGGAATTGCAGGGGCATCAATAACCCAGTTAAACGTAGTAAGGTGCTACACCACCTTCATCAATTTAAAGCTCACCTCATCTTTCTCCAAGAAACTCATCTGACGGTATCTCAACACTCAAGTCTTAAGTGCAGATGGGTGGGTCAGGTGTTCCATTCCTTATTTCAGAGTAAGGCAAGAGGGGTGGCTATTTTTACTTCACAGATCGGTACATTTTACAAGTTCTAATGTGATCACAGAACCCCATGGTAGATACATAATTGTCAGTGGTAGGCTGCTCATTATGAATGTACTTCTTGTTAATATTTACGCTCCTAATTGGGACAATTGTGATTTTTTTCCCCCCAAATCGGTTTTCTCTACACTCCCCGATATGTCCTCTCATATGTTGATCTTAGGTTGGTTAGACCCACATTTGGATTGATCCTCCACTTAACCTACTACCTTGTCAACCTCAGATAGAGTTGTCCGAACCTTTATGTCTGCGTTCTCAGTTTCAGACCCTTGGAGACTTTTTTTCTCATCGGTTCACCACACTTTTATGCGCATAGATTACTTCCTTGTAGATGACAGACTTCTCCAATCCATATCTTCATGTTCATATAATCCAATTGTTGTATCTGACCACGCCCCTGTTACTATGGAAGTGGTCTTTCAAACTGTTGACAACCTGCGACCGCCTTGGCGGCTAAATACTCAACTGCTCAGTAATGAACACTTTGTCAATTTTGTTTTGGATCAAATACATTTTTTCATGAGTACACAATAGAACCCCAAACATCTCTGCGTCTACTCACAGGGAAACTTTGAAAGCTTATTTCAGAGGTGAAATGATTTCCTACACTGCACATGAGAACAAACTGAAAAAGGATAGGCCATCTATGTTAACATGCTGTATTGCCCAATTAGATGACATTTATGCCGTTTCACCATCTCCAGATATTTAGAAGGAGCGTTTAACTTTGCAAGCAGAATTTGACACATTATTAACAGACCAGGTTACTGAACTGCTTGTCAAGTCTAGGAGCACTTACTGTGAACAAGGAGATAAAGCCAGTAAATTATTAGCTCACAAGTTACGTCAACTATCATCATCACACCAGATTCCTAAACTTCGTACATCGTCTGGGATATCATTAGACCCTTGGGGGATCAATGATGAGTTCAAGAGATTTTACCAGCCTTTATATACTTCTGAAAGTAAAGTGGATATATTGGAATTGGATAATTTCTTCCACTCACTTGCTGTGCCTTCTGTCAGCCGGGATTTGGTTAAAAAATTAGTGTAGCCACTGTTGAAGAATTGTCTAATGCTGTCAAATCTCTTCAATCCGGGAGAACTCAGGGCCTGACGGCTACCCGGCAGAGTTTTATAGAAAGCTTCTCTCTAAAATAGGCCCTATTATTAAAAAAAAATATATATAAATTTGTATCCCATTTTCTCCCCAATTTTCGTGGTATCCAATCGCTAGTAATTACTATCTTGTCTCATCGCTACAACTCCCGTACGGGCTCGGGAGAGACGAAGGTCGAAAGCCATGCGTCCTCCGAAGCACAACCCAAACAAGCCGCACTGCTTCTTAACACAGCGCGCCTCCAACCCAGCAGCCAGCCGCACCAATGTGTCGGAGGAAACACCGTGTACCTGGCCCCCTTGGTTAGCGCGCACTGCGCTCGACCCGCCACAGGAGTCGCTGGAGCGCGATGAGACAAGGATATCCCTACCGGCCAAACCCTCCCTAACCCGGACGACGCTATGCCAATTGTGCGTCGCCCCACGGACCTCCCGTAAAATAGGCCCTATTCTAATTTAAATGTACATTGAAGCATTTGTAAATGGTGCTCTCCCAACTCTCACCCAGGAAACCATTTGTCTTATTCTTATAAAAAACAAAGACCCTCTTGACTGTGTATCATACCGTCCAGTTAGCCTGCTAAATGTCAACTATAAAATTCTAGCCAAACTTATGGCAACGCATCTGTAAACAGTCCTTCCATCAATTATCTCTCTGGATCTAACAGGATTTATTAAAAATAGACTCATTGTTGAATCTTCAACGATTATTTAATATTATATATAATCCTGTTACCAATGCCTCTAAAGCTATTTTATCCCTGGATGCGGAGAACGCGTTTGACCGGGTGGAATGGAAATACCTTTTTTACATTCTAAATAAATTTGGCTTTGGCTCTAAATTCATTACTTGGATAAGACTTCTGTACTCGTCCCCTCAAGTCTCTGTCACGTCTAATAACACTCAATCAGATTGCTTCCCTTTGCAACGATTGACATGCCAGGGTTGCCCTTTAAGTCCATTACGGTTTCCCTCGCCATAGAACCACTTGCAATAGCACTTCGCTCCAACCCCCTCATCAAAGGTATAGTCAGATATGGACATGAACAGCACAAACTGTCTTTATATGAAGATTATTTATTATTATACAAATCCGACGTTTCTGTTCCTGCTGCCCTTGCCACTTTCACATCCTTCGGTCACCTATCAGGGTATATACTGAATCTCAGTAAATGCGAATTGTTGCTGCTTTATGTGGCCACAAAAAAAATCCCTTTACATAACTTTCCATTTAAAATTGTTCACAGTAGTTTTATTTATCTCGGGGTGGACGTGACAATCAGATTTGAAAACCTTTTTCAGGCGAACTTTGCTCCTCTTTTAACCCGTACTAAGGACGATTTGGAACGCTGGTCTTTGCTACACCTCTCCTTAGTCGCAATAATTAATTATATTAAAATTAATACTCTCCCTAAATTCTTATATCTCTATCAGTGCCTACCGATTTTTCTTCCCAATACGTTTTTCAAAAAGATCGACGGCCTAATTCTCCTTTTTTATGGTACAAAATGCCCCTAGGATACGAAATTGCTTTTGCAAAGGCCCAAACCAGACGGCGGTCTAGCGCTACCGGATTTCAGATTGTCACGCCCTGACCTTAGTTATCTATGTTTTCTTTATTATTTTGGTTAGGTCAGGGTGTGACTAGGGTGGGTATGCTAGTTTTGTCTAGGGTTTTTGTATATCTAGGGTTTTTTGTAGGTCTAGGTATATATATGTCTATGGTGGCCTGATATGGTTCCCAATCAGAGGCAGCTGTTTATCGTTGTCTCTGATTGGGGACCATATTTAGGTAGCCATTTTCCCTTGGGTATTTGTGGGTTCTTGTCTATGTGTAGTTGCCTGTTCAGCACTCATTTGTATAGCTTCACGGTTCGTTTAGTTATTTTGTTAGTTTTGTTCAGTGATCATTCTTCGAATGCGCCTTGGTCTCCTCCTTTTGACGGCTGTGACACAGATTATTTTATTGGGCCGCTAACCTTAGAATCATTCGGTACTGGTTGCAGAGCAGAGAGATATTCCCACCCCCAATTTGGCTAGAGATGGAGGCCGCCTCATCTATACCGGCATCATTGTCTTCTCTCGCTCACTCCTCCGTTACAGGCCCTTACTCCTCCTTCACCAAAAATATATGTGTCAAAACATCATTGAATATCTGGAATCAATTTAGACGAACAGGGAGTACAGGAGAGGCCTAGGCACGCACTCCTGAGGGTCCCCCGAGGGTCAGCCTGGTGGATTTGTTGTTGCCTACCCTCACCACCTGGGGGCAGCCCGACAGGAAGTCCAGGATACAGTTGCAAAGGGAGGTGTTCAGTCCCAGGGTCATTAATTTACTGATGAGCTTGAAGGGCACTATGGTGTTGAATGCTGAGCTGTAGTCAATTAACTTCTTATGGCTGCAGGGGCAGTATTGAGTAGCTTGGATGAAAGGTGCACAGAGGTGCCCAGAGTAAACGGCCTGCTCCTCAGTCATAGTTGCTAATATATGCATATTATTATTAGTATTGGATAGAAAACACTCTGAAGTTTCTAAAACTGTTTGAATCATGTCTGTGAGTATAACAGAACTCATATGGCAGGCAAAAACCTGAGAAAAAATCCAAACAGGAAGTGAAAATTCTGAGGCTGGTCGATTTTCAACCAAGATCCAATTGAAATCACAGCGAGATATGGATGAGTTTGCACTTCATACAGCTTCCACTAGATGTCAACAGTCTGTAGAACCTTGTCTGATGCCTCTACTGTGAAGGGGGGCCGAATGAGAGGGGAATTAGTCAGGTCTGCCATGACCTGACCATTCTTTGACCATGCACATTCACATGAGAGGGAGCTTTGTTCCATCGCTCATCTGAAGTCAATGTAATTCTCCGGTTGGAACGTTATTCAAGATTTATGTTAAAAACATTCTAAAGATTGATTCAATACATCGTTTGACATGTTTCTACGGACTGTTACGGAACTTTTGGACATTTTGTCAGGTTTTAGTGAACGCGCTTCCCTGATGTTGGATTTGTTTACCAAACACGCTACAAAAATAGCTATTTGGACATAAATGATGGACATTACCGAAAAAAACATAAATTTCCTGTGGAAGTGGGAGTCCTGGGAGTGCATTACAACGAAGATCAGCAAAGGTAAGTGAAGATTTATAATGCTTTTTATGAGTTTTGTTGACTGCACAATTTGGCGGGTAACTGTATGGCTTGCTTTTGTGGCTGAACGCTGTTTTTAGATGATTGAATATTGTGTTTTGCCATAAAGCTTTTTGAAATCTGACACAGCGGTTGCATTAAGAACAAGTGTATCTTTAATTCTATGTAAAACATGTATCTTTCATCAAAGTTTATGATGAGGCATTTCTGAACATGGCGCCAATGTAAACGGAGGTTTTTGGATATAAATATGAACTTAATCGAACAAGACATATATGTATTGTATAACATGAAGTCCTATGAGTATCATCTGATGAAGATCATCAAAGGTTAGTGATTAATTTTATCTCTATTTGTGCTTTTTGTGACTACTCTCTTTGGCTGGAAAAATGGCTGAATTTTTCTGTGAGTTGGTGGTGACCTAACGTTTGTGGTGGTTTCGCTGAAAAGCCTATTTGAAATCGGACACTTTGGTGGGATTAACAACAAAATTACCTTTAAAATGGTATAAGATACATGTACGTTTGAAGAATTTTCTGTTGTTTGAATTTGGCGCCCTGCACTTTCACTGGCTGTTGTCATATCGATCGCAGCCATAAGAAGTTAACAGCATCCTCACATAGGTGTTCTTTTTGTCCATGTGTAAAAGGGCAGTGTGGAGTGCAATCGAGGTTGCGTCATCTGTGGATCTGTTGGGGTGGTATGCAAATTGGAGTTGGTCCAGAGTTCCTGGGATAATGATATTGATGTGCGCCATGACCAGCCTTCAAAGCATTTCATCGCTACAGATGTGAGTGCTAAGGGCAATAGTAATTTAGAAAGGTTACCTTGGTGTTTTTGGCCACAGGGACTATAGTAGGTATTACAGACTGCGTCAGGGAGCGGTTGATAATATCAGTGAAGACACTTGCCAGCTGGTCAGTGCATGCTCTGAGTATGCGTCCTGGGAATTTGTTTGGCCTTGTGAATGTTAACCTGTTTAAAGGTCTTACTCACATAGGCTACGGCGAGCGTGATCACACAGTCGTTATGCATGGTTCAGTGTTGCTTGCCTCGAAGTGAGCATTGAAGGCATCTAGCTGGTCTAGTAGGCTCGTGTCACTGGGCAGCTCGTGGCTGGGGTTACCTTTGTAATCCATGATAGTTTGCAAGCCCTACCACATTCGTGGAGCGTCACTGGGCAGCTTGTGGCTGGGTTTACCTTTGTAATCCGTGAGTGTTTGCAAACCCTACCACATTTGAGGAGTGTCAAAGCCGGTGTAGTAGGATTTGATCTTTGTCGTGTATTGATGCTTTTCCTGTTTGATTGTTCGTTGGAGGGCGTAGCGGGATTTCTTATAAGCGTCCCGCTCCTTGAAATTGGCAGCTCTAGCATTTAGCTCAGTGCGGGTGTTGCCTGTAATCCATGGCTTCTGGTGGGAATATGTACGTACAGTCACTGTGGGGACGACATCGTCGATGCACTTATTAATGAAGCCGGTGACTGATGTTGTGTACTCCTCAATGCCATCGGATGAATCCCATAACATATTATAATCTGTGCTAGCGAAACAGTCCTGTAGTTTAGCATCCGCTTTATCGGACCACTTCCCTATTGAGCGCGTCACTGGTAGTTCCTGTTTGAATCTTTGCGTGTAAACAGGAATTAGAAGGATAGAGTTATGGTCAGATTTGCCAAATGGCAGGCAAGGGAGAGATTTGTATGTTTCTCTGTGTGTGAAGTAAAGAGGATCTAGAGTTGTTGCGCCTCTAGTTGTACAGGTGACATGCTGGTAGAAAGGAGGTCAAATAGATTTCAGCTGCATTGAAATCACCGGCCACGAGCCGCCTCTGGTTGAGTATTTTCTTGTATGGTCCTATACAGCTCGTTGAGTGCGGTCTTAGTGTACGCGTCGGCTTGTGGTGGTAAATAGACAGCTACGAAAAAATATAGATGAAAACTCTCTTGGTAAATAGTATGGTCTACATCATAAGTGTCGTGACGTTGCTATCGTTAATGTGGTGACATGCTATTTATCGAATAAAGTCACCGGTTGCCGAGTTGACAACCGGTGACTTTAAAAGAATAACCGGGTGGTCCTGCTTCAATTCACCTTCTTAGATACAGTACTCAACCGTAGCATTGATTGTTAAGAGGTTTCCTTTGTGTTGAACCTCGTGTTGCGTTTGCGGGGTTGGGACTAATCGTGGACCTTGGCTGCAGCTCGTGGTCCTCTAGTCTAGTATGTCAATTCTTAACTCACATGTTTTATACCCTAGGGTAGAAAGGGGCGTTATCATCTTCGTGACATGCTCTCTGGGTTCCCTGGGGCGTAGATAGTTACGAGGTAAGGTATTAGGATTTACTACGATCTCTTTTAGACTAAAACCACAGCCTTATCGTCACTAAAACATTCTCTTTCATCTAGATATTTTCTACACAACATAAAGTATGTAAAAATCACATATACATTATAAACTCTTCGAGTTACAATGTTTTCGTTATAACATTCCTCATTTAACTTTCAATAAATTCATACAATATACATACATTTTCATATTCCATCCATCCTGATTCCCACCCATTCGGATTATGAAATATATTGTCCCAAAGTCCATTTAGTTGATGTTCTGTAGTTTTGGGCTGTAAACTCTTCATAAGACACACATACATTCCAGTCTCTCACATTATAGACCAGAAAGGAGTTGGTCTGCTGCCTTATAATTATTGATGGGCGTGAGGTCATAAAACCCTCCATATCTCTGTAGATCTGTGATCCACTGTAACCTGATCATCACAGGCCAGTCATGACATAAGGTATTCTAACTCAGGAGAGCAGAACCTCGAGACTTCCTTAATATTAGAGATTGCGCACCTGCTGTTGTTAACAAAGAGACACACACTACCCCTCTTGAGTTTACCCAACGCTGCCGTTCTGTCCTGCCGGTGCGTAGAAAAAACAGCTAGATTTATATTTTCCATGTTCTTGTTCAGCCATGACTCGGAGAAACATCGGATATTACAGTTCTTCAGATCACATTGATAGGATAGTCTCGAACGGAGCTCATCCAGTTTATTCTCCAGCGATTGCACGTTCGCTAATAGAATGGAGGGCAGTTAATACTTTTTATTGCTATTATCAATTAAACCTACAGTAGACAAGTTAAGGCAAAAAATCATGTTTGTTTTTATGTAAGATTATAAGAACAAGTATTATTAATAAGAACAAAAGAAATAAGAACTCCTACAGTGCATTCAGAAAGTATTCAGGCCCCCTTTTAATTTTTCCACATTTTGTTACGTTACAGCCTTACTCTAAAACTAATTAAATCGTTTTCCCCCTCATCAATCTACACACAATACGCCATAATGACAAAGCAAAACCAGGATTTTTTTTATTTTTTGCAAATTTATAAAATAACAACAACTGAAATATCACATGTACGTAAGTATTCAGACCCTTTACTCAGTACTTTGTTGAAGCATCTTTGGAACCGATTACAGCCTCGAGTCTTCGAGCTTGGCACACCTGTATTTGGGGAGTTTGGATGGGGAGCGTTGCTGCACAGCTATTTTCAGGTCTCTCCAGACATGTTAGATCGGGTTCAAGTCCAGGCTCTGGCTGTGCCACTCAAGGACATTCAGAGACTTGTCCCGAAGCCATTCCTGCGGTGTCTTGGCTGCGTGTTTAGGGTCATTGTCCGGTTGGAAGGTGAACCTTCGCCCCAGTCTGACGTCCTGAGCACTCTGGGGCAGGTTTTCTTCAAGGATCTCTCTGTACTTTTCTCTGTTCCTCTTTCCCTCAATCCTGACTAGTCTCCCAGTACCTGCCACTGAAAAACATCCCCACAGCATGATGCTGCCGCCACCATGCTTCACTGTAAGGATGGTGCCAGGTTTCCTCCAGACATGACGCTTGGCATTCAGGCCAAAGAGTTCAATCTTGGTTTCATCAGACCAGACAATCTTGTTTCTCATGGTCTGAGAGTCCTTTAGGTGTATTTGGCAAACTGTCATGGTAGAGTGACCTGATTGTCATGGTGACCTGACTGTCATGGTAGAGTGACCTGATTGTTGGAGTGCTGCAGAGATGGTTGTCCTTCTGGAAGGTTCTCTCAGCTCTACAGAGGAACTCTGGAGCTCTGTCAGAGTGACCATCGGATTCTTGGTCACCTCCCTGACCAAGGGCCTTCTCCCTCGATTGCTCAGTTTAGCCAGGCGGCCTGCTCTAGGAAGAGTGTTGGTGGTATCAAACTTCTTCCATTTAAGAATGATGGAGGCCACTGTGTTCTCGGGGACCTTCAATGCTGCAGAAATATTTTGGTACCCTTCCCCAGAGCTTTGCCTCGACAAAATCCTGTCTCGGAGCTCTACGGATAATTCCTTCGACCTCATGGCTTGGTTTTAGCTCTGACATGCACTGTCAACTGTGGGACCTTATATAGACAGGTGTGTGCCTTTCTAAATCATGTCCATTCAATTTAATTTACCACAGGTGGACTCCAATCAATATAAAGAAACATCTCAAGGATGATCAATGGAAACTGGATGCACCTGAGCTCAAATTCGAGTCTCATAGCAAAGGGTCTCAATACTTATGTAAATAAGGTATTTCAGATTTTTTTAATTTTTACAAACTTGTTTTTGCTTTGTCATAATGAGGTATTGTGTGTAGATTGATGAGGATTTAAAAACAAATCTAATTTAGAATAAGGCTGTAATGTAACAAAATGTGGAAAAATTCAAGGGGGCTGAATACTTTCCGAAGGCACGGTACATAAATTCTCAGATTAAATACTTCTATTAAATAACCTTCACCTGCAAACTGGTCTGGATGTGTGTGTTCACACTATCCGTAACCATTTATATAATATCACCATAGAAAGGGAATTAGCGTCATAACAGTCACATGGAAATACTATTATGTGTAGTTTTGAGTTTTAACCAGCCTTTATTGTACAATCAAAGTGTTAGCTACAAAAAAATCCTAACCAAAAGCCTGTTATGATCATTAGACTACATATCATCATAGATTGAAGTCTTAACACGGACGTGTTCATGAGCTTTCAACTGTGTGTGTGTGTGTGTGTGTGTGTGTGTGTGTGTGTGTGTGTGTGTGTGTGTGTGTGTGTGTGTGTGTGTGTGTGTGTGTGTGTG
The DNA here is from genome assembly GCF_029448725.1 of Salvelinus fontinalis. Taxonomy (NCBI): domain Eukaryota; kingdom Metazoa; phylum Chordata; class Actinopteri; order Salmoniformes; family Salmonidae; genus Salvelinus; species Salvelinus fontinalis. The sequence goes on along the minus strand of NC_074665.1, from coordinate 46,650,544 downwards.
TGTGTGTGCGTGCGTGCGTGCGTGCGTGCGTGCGTGCGTGCGTGTGTGTGTGCGCGTTTGGTTGTGTTGGTTCATTTTAACCACTTTTTTTACACTCACAGATTGAATTGAGATAATGGACACTTCATCACATGATGGGAGGAAACTGTTCAGGGATTCTGTGCTTTTCCGTCTCTCACGACATCCAATCATGTGTGGAATCAAGCCAGTGTAGTTGTTATCATGGTAAGCGCTGGTCTGCCTGCCCTACTGCATCACATTACACACAAAGCCAGTCACAACACATGACTCATTTTGCAATTCTCTCTCGCTCTCACTCTCCTGATGTGATCACATAGAATTCTCATTTAATGTAATGTAAGGCCCCCCGCCGCAAAGATGCCCCCTCCCCCAATCCCATAATTTTGCCTGTACTCTTAGCATGTCTGCTTCGAAAGTATCTCTGTGGAATTGGATGTAAGTTTCAGCACATTCTGTACATACATACTGTACTTGTAAATACAGTGCATTCAGAAAGTATTCAGACCCCTTAACTTTTTCCACATTTTGTTAAGTTACAGCCTTATTCTAAAATGGATTAAATACATGTTTTTCCACATCCGCCACATATCTTCACATTCTATCTTTGAAAGACCTACTTAGACCTACCCCTTAATCCCGAACACCATCAATCAATCAATTACATTTATTTATACATACTTTTTTACATCAGCAGTTGTCACAAAGTGCTTATACAGAAACCCAGCCTAAAACCCCAAGGAGACAGCAATGAAGATGTAGATGCACAGTGACTAGGAAAAACAGTCATGAAAGACATGAGGCTAGGAAGAAACCTAGAGAGGAACCAGGCTCCGAGTGGTGGCCAGTCCTTTTCTGGCTGTGCCGGGTGGAGATTATAAGAGTACATGGCCATCAAAGGGATACTTCAGGATTTTGGCAATGATGCCTTTTATGTACTTCCCCAGAGTCAATTGAACTCATGGATACCATTTTTATGTCGCTGTGTCCAGTATGAAGGAAGTTAGAGGTAGTTTTGTGAGCCAATGCTAACTAGCATTAGTGCAATGACTGGAAGTCTATGGGTATCAAACCGCATGCTAGCAGTTACCCATAGACTTTCAGTCATTGCGCTAATGCTAATTAGCAATTGCGCTAGCGTTAGTTCGCAACTTCCTTCAAACTGCACACAGACACATACACATTGTATCAACGAGTTCATCTGACTCTGGGGTGGTAGATAAAGAGCTTCATTGCCAAAATCCCGAAATATACCTTTAAGAGCAGATTGTTCTTCAAGATGTTCAAAACTTCATTGACCCCCAGCAGGGTCAAATAATAATCACAATGGTTAGGGAAAGGGGATACCTCGTCAGTTGCACAACTGAATGCGTTCAATTGAAATGTGTCGTCCGTATTTAATCCAACCCCGCTGAATCAGAAAGGTGCGGGGGCCTGCCTTAATCAATGTCCACATCATCAGTGCCCGGGGAGCAGTTTTTGGAGGTTAACTGCCTTGCTCAAGGGCAGAACGGGAGATTTTTCCACTTTGCCGGCTCAGGGATTTAAAGCAGCAACCTTTCAGTTAATGGCCCAATGCTCTTAACCCCGAGGCTACCTGTAACAGGTCAGCACCTCAGGAGTAAATGTCAGTTGGCTTTTCATAGCCGAGCATTCAAAGGTCGAGAGAGAGAGTGTCAAAACAGCAGGTCCGGGAACAGGTATGAGTTCCATAGCCGCAGGCAGAACAGCAGAAACATGATCAGCAGCACGGCCAGGTGGACTGGGGACAGGGACAGGGACAGCCAGGAGTCATCAGGCCAGGTAGTCTTGAGACATGGTCCTAGGGCTAAGGTCCTCTGGGAGGAGAGCAAGAGAGAGGAGAATTATAGGGAGCATACCTAAGATCACACAGGACCCCAGATAAGACAGGAGAATTGCACCAGATATAACAGACTGACCCTAGCCCCCTGGCACATAGACTATTTCAGCATAGACACTGGGGACTGAGACTGGGGGGTTGGGGGACACTGTGGCCACGTCCAAAATTACCCCCGGACAGAGACAACCAGACAGGATATAACCCCATCCACTTTGCCAAGCACAGCTCCCACACCACCAAAGGGATATCACTTGACTGCTAACTTACTACCCTGAGACAAGGCTGAGTATAGGACACTCTACTGTATCAGCATGGATTGGGATTATCCACATGATACTGTGAAATGATGGATGAAATGAGAATGTGTGCGAGTGAGACGAGGGCTCCAACAGTGACGTTTATGGTGAAATCACCCCCATTTTCTGTGAAATGATGTTATAGGCCCCTGTATCTTCTCTGTGCTGTTGGAAATGAAACTCTCTTTTCAAGCAAATAGACAGAGAGAATACCAGGAGACGTCTTGGAAATAGTCTACAATCATTCTTCCTCTTATATTTGTGCCACAGGAGCTGTGTTGTTTTTTTTAGTGCTTTTGCTGTGTTTGCCGTGTTGATGTGGTATTAGTGGGAATGCACTACGCAGCTTTCACAATCTAAGTGGAATTGAATCTAACCAATAATTCAACCATCTTCCCGCTTCTTTAAATAGATCCCTATCTATGTGTGCATTGAATGTGGTCGTTTCGAAATATTTTTTCGTTGTGAATGAATGGAAATGTAATTGAAGTGAAGCTCCAATCTTCATTATAGTACTGAATGTACAGAACATACTGTTGGCCTATGTCGGATTGTCAGCACTCGTCAACTCTTGATGAAATTGATTCATCATGCCGCCTTTAAAAATAGCTTTACTCGTGTTGGGGCCAAGAGCATGGCACTAGCACCAGTCACAGCCAGCCCTTGACACATGCTAATGTAAAATTAGCATAATGACACTTGAATCGTTGACAAACAGTTACATAAAGTTCCTTGGCTGTAACATTTGCATAATTCCCATAATTACCAAATCCTTACGCTTAGCCCCTTTACAGTACAGTAAATAAAAAGCTTAACCATCCTATAGCGCATGCCAGCGAGGCCATGGGTGCGTCCCAAACGGCAGCCGACTGTATTTTCCCTTTGTGGTGCAGTCCATAGGGCTCTGGTCAAAAGTAGTGCACTTTATAGGGAATACGGGAGCCATTTGGGACGCACTCCATACAACGTGGTGAGATACTTGGTCTGGTCATTATTTGCTGGGAATAGACTACAGTTCTATTAGGGAGCTCTCAAATTGATTTGGAGCATTGGGCGGACTTGATCTGAGCAAGGCTGCCGTGGAAGAGCCAGTGGATTAGGAGATTCATGTGAGAATGTTGTTTGAAGCCAAGCAGGCAGGAAGACATGCAGATACCTCCAATCTGCCTCAGCTTTTCTCTCAGCTCAGAGGAGTCCTTGTGTATGTGTGCCCTTACGACAACAACAAAAACACCGGAAATTGGCAGCTGTGTTATTCTCTTCACATGTGAAAAGGGGGTGTTTACATGTTGCAGTAGCAATGCCATTCTGTAAAAAGGTTATTGGGCCATCAACTCCATTATTATTGTAGACCTGCATGGTGTTGCACTGATATACATGTATACTTAGCGCTACCACTAGGGGGAGACATTCAGTATTACTGCTGCAAATGCGCGCTTCTCTTCTTCGTACGTTGGTCCGTGACCATTGGAAGAAGCCCAGTGAAAAGAACAGAAAAGCTAGCTCTCCATGTCTCCTTATTTTTACATCTTCAAAATCTAGAAATAACATGTTTAACTGAACTGTGTTGAGTTTTCTGGTCATTTTGATATATCATTTGATTGTTGACTGAGTGAAAAGCAAGTGAGATTTTCCCATTAACATGAGTGTAGCAAAGCTAAGTACAGTGCATTCGGAAAGTATTCAGACCTCTTGACTTTTTCCACATTTTGTTACATTACAACCGTATTCTAAAATTTATGAAATAGTTCCCCCCCCCCCCCCCCCCCCCCCCCATCAATCTACACACAATACCCCATAATGACAAAGCAAAAACTGGTTTTAATAAATTTTTGCAACTGTATAAATAAAAAACCTGTAAATATCACGTTTACAGTACATAAGTATTCAGACCCTTTACTCAGGGGTCAAGCTACAAGCTTGGCACACCTGTATTTGGGGAGTTTCTCCCATTTTTCTCTGCAGATCCTATCAAGCTCTGTCAGGTTGGATGGGAAGTGCCACTGCACATCTATTTTCAGGTCTCTCCAGAGATGTTTGATCGGGTTCAAGTCCGTGCACTGGTTGGGCCACTCAAGGACATTCAGAGACTTGCCCCGAAGCCACTCCTGCATTGTCTTGGCTGTGTGCTTAGGGTTGTTGTCCTGTTGGAAGGTGAACCTTCACTCCAGTCTGAGGTTCTGAGCGCACTGGAGCCGGTTTTCATCAAGGATCTCTCTGTGCTTTGCTCAGTTCATCTTTCCCTCGATCCTGACTAGTCTCCTAGTCCCTGCTGCTGAAAAACTTCCCCACAGCATGATGCTGCCACCACCATGCTTCACTGTCGAGATGGTGCCAGGTTTCCTCCTGACGTGACGCTTGGCATTCAGGCCAAAGAGTTCAATCCTGGTTTCATCAGACCAGATAATCTTGTTTCTCATGTCTGAGATTACTTTAGGTGCCTTTTGGCAAACTCCAAGCGGGCTGCCTTTTACTGAGGAGTGGCTTCCATCTGGCCACTCTACCATAAGGACTGATTGATGGAGTGCTGCAGAGATGGTTGTTCTTCTGGATGGTTCTCCCATCTCCACAGAGGAATTCTGGAGCTCTGTCAGAGTGACCATCGGGTTCTTGGTCTCCTTCCTGATCAAGGCCCTTCTCCCTCGATTGCTCAGTTTGGCCATGTCCAGCTCTACGAGTGTTGATGGTTCCAAACTTCTTCCATTTAAGAATGATGGAGGCCACTGTGTTCTTGGGGACCTTCAATGCTGCAGAAATATTTTGGTACCCTTTCCCAGATCTGTGCCTCGGCACTATCCTGCCTCGGAGCTCTACGGACAATTCCTTCGATTCCTTCGACCTCATGGCTTGGTTTTTGCTCTGACATGCAATGTCAACAGTGGGCCCTTATATAGACATGTGCGTGGCTTTTCAAATCATGTCCACTCAATTGAATGTGCCATAGGTGGACTCCAATCAACTTGTAGAAACATCTGAAGGATGATCAATGGAGTCTGGATGCACCTGAGCTGACAGCCCTATTTTGAATTGAACAGTCAATATTCTGAGATTTGAGAGAAATTGATAATACATTTTAAAAACCCAGTGGCTTCTCCCGTGGGAGACCCGGATTCTAATCCCGCCGGTTGCAAAAGCACACATGAAACTTTTTCTTACATTTGTTTTTTCAACCCAAAGAATGTTGTGTGTGTGTGTGTGTGTGTGTGTGTGTGTGTGTGTGTGTGTGTGTGTGTGTGTGTGTGTGTGTGTGTGTGTGTGTGTGTGTGTGTGTGTGTGTGTGTGTGTTTTTGGGAGGTTGAGTGTGCGCACATGAGAGAGTGTGTGTGTGTTTGAGCGTTGGCTGTGAGATGGTAGGGTGGAACGGAACATTTCCACACACTGATACGGTGTGTGGCTTATTAATAAGCACAGAACTTATTAATAAAGAGTAAATAAATAATGGTTATTAATTTGTCACACATCCCTTGGAGGTCTGGAAAATGTCGTATTGCAAAAACGGTTTAAATGGTCCAATGGCTCCCAGCAGCAAAAGTCAAACATTCCAACACGTTCTAAATCGCTCTGGGGACAAACACACTTCTTTCCTTGTCTCCATTCATCCACATGGCTGCTGGCTGCAACATAAAATTGTGTTTATTTTACTAGGTAGGTCAGTTAAGAACAAATTCTTATTTTCAATGACAGTTTAGGAACACTGGATTAACTGCCTTGTTCAGGGCCAGATCAATAGATAATTTTCTTTGTCAGCTCAGGGATTCGATCTTGCAACCTTCCGGTTACTAGTCCAACGCTCTAACCACTAGGCTACCTGTCTCCCCCATTGTGAAGATTACCCCTTATTTTGTTTTTGTAAGGACCCCGAATAACGAAAGCAGTGGGAGAACCTATTCAAGTAAGTAAATACATTTCTAAAATGTAAAAATATATATATATATATATTATTAGCTAGCTGGCTACAGTAGGCCACTTTGTAGACTAACTCAACTGAGCTGCAATCTAGCTAAGTGAATTAAAGATAATCAGCTAGCTAACTTCCTATTAGCTAGCCATCTGGATGTAATGAATCATTGTATATTAAAAGCACAGTCTCCAAATGCATTTGTAGATAACAGCCATGGAAGAGGGTGAAATTACAGCTCCAGCTGTCAGTAGAGGGAGAGTGTAGGCTAGGCAGGAAATACTTTTCTGAAAAGATTCTCCAGTTTCAGGCCCTAGAGGGTTAAACTTTGAAGACAGAGATAATAGCAACATAATATTTGGTGCTGTCTAATTTGAGTATAATGAAGCTTGTTTCTTTGTGATGTTTTCTGTCCTCAGATATGGAAAGCTGTAAACGCCTGTCTGCAGATTAAAAGAGAGGTCCTGAGAGAGTAAGGGTATATCCTATATGCCATATGTGTATGCCTACCTATGCTAGCAAATGTTGCATACAAAAAAATGGAGTTAAACATCACACATCACACATGTATAAACGTGTTACAATTGGAGCAGGCCCACCCTGCTGGTGATCTGCTGGATGTGCAGGGTTCTGTTTCAGCCCAGCCATAACACACCTGATTCAAATCTAATGAGTTGATAATCAAGTGTGCGATTGCTGGGCTGGAATAGAAGTCTGCTCACCCAGCAGATCAGGGATCAGTGGAGCAAGGTTGGCCACCGCTGGTACGGAGCTTTTTGTTTTTTGTTCACCTGAAATATGCGTAAGTACTAATAGCCTTCTTGTTACTACTCAAGTATCTATTGTTGTTGTTTTTTTTTGTTTTTTTACATTTTGAAGAGATTAAGTGTTGATTCTTTGATGTAAAGTGTTTCAACGTTTAATTGTTCAACTATTATTCCAAATGAACGGGTGTCTATGTTAATGAATCATGTATCCCAATCCTGCGATAAAGGGAGGAATGGATTCTGTCTCTGTGTCTGTGTTTCTGTGTTTTTTTCTCAAATGAACATTTCCTTTTTGTCTCGTTGTAAGAGCACCTATCCGTTTTATTCTATTGTCCCTTTTTCTCAGTATATCAGCTATGTGAATCCGTTCTGCAGCGTATCGTATGGCATCGCCAATGCAGGCGTAGACCTACATCGTGATGGCATTACTGGCCTTATGGGCATTTGTCATCTGAAGCAGAGAATAGCGAAACTCTCACATTGTTTACATGTTGAGCTATACAGTGAGTATATGAAACATTAGGAACACCTTCCTAATATTGAGTTGAACCCCCCTTTTACCCTCAGAACAGCCTCAATTCGTCATGGCATGGACTCCACAAGGGGTTGAAAGCATTCCACAGGGATGCTGGCCGATATTGACTCCAATGCTTCCCACAATTTTGTCAAGTTGTCTGGATGTCCTTTGGGTTGTGTACCATTCTTGATACACACAGGAAACGGTTGAGCGTGAAATACCCAGCAGTGTTGCAGTTCTTGACACAAACCGTTGTGCCTGGCAGCTGCTACCATACCCCGTTCAAAGACACTGACATTTACCCTCTGAATGGCACATATACACAATCCATATCTCAATTGTCTCAAGCCTTAAAAATCCTTCTTCATCAAATCAAATTTTATTTGTCACATACACATGGTTAGCAGATGTTAATGCAAGTGTAGCAAAATGCTTGTGCTTCTAGTTCCGACAATGCAGTAATAACCAACGAGTAATCTAACCTAACAATTCCCCAACTACTACCTTATACACACAAGTGTAACGGGATAAAGAATATGTACATAAAGATATATGGATGAGTGATGGTACAGAACGGCATAGGCAGATGCAGTAGATGGTATAGAGTACAGGATATACATATGAGATGAGTAATGTAGGGTATATAAACATAAAGTGGCATAGTTAAAAGTGGCTACAAAAGTGGATACATGTATTACATAAAGATGGCAAGATGCAGTAGATGATATAGAGTACAGTATATACATATACATATGAGATGAGTAATGTAGGGTATGTAAACATTATATTAAGTGGCATTGTTTAAAGTGGCTAGTGTTACCTTTTTACATAAATTTCCATCAATTCCCATTATTAAAGTGGCTGGAGTTGAGTCAGTATGTTGGCAGCAGCCACTAAATGTTAGTGGTGGCTGTTTAACAGTCTGATGGCCTTGAGATAGAAGCTGTTTTTCAGTCTCTCGGTGCCTGCTTTGATGCACCTGTACTGACCTCGCCTTCTGGATGATAGCGGGGTGAACAGGCAGTGGCTCGGGTGGTTGTTGTCCTTGATGATCTTTATGGCCTTCCTGTGACATCGGGTGGTGTAGGTGTCCTGGAGGGCAGGTAGTTTGCCCCCGGTGATGCGTTGTGCAGACCTCACTACCCTCTGGAGAGCCTTACGGTTGTGGGCGGAGCAGTTGCCGTACCAGGCGGTGATACAGCCCGACAGGATGCTCTCGATTGTGCATCTGTAAAAGTTTGTGAGTGCTTTTGGTGACAAGCCAAATTTCTTCAGCCTCCTGAGGTTGAAGAGGCGCTGCTGCGCCTTCTTCACAACGTTGTCTGTGTGGGTGGACCAATTCAGTTTTTCCGTGATGTGTACACCGAGGAACTTAAAACTTATTACCCTCTCCATCTACCCTTCATCTACACTGATTGAAGTGGATTTAACAAGTGACATCAGTAAGGGATTTTAGCTTTCACCTGGATTCACTAGGTCAGTCTATGTCATGGAAAGAACATGTTTTGTATACTCAGGGTACGTTCTCCATTTTAAATGACACCAGTAGACAATGTACAGTATATGCGACAAACCATATACCAGATTTTGTACATGCCTTTTAACCCTTGTAATTTAGGTACCCAATGAAAAGAAGGAGATGACAATTAGGCTACAGGAGATGAGTATTACAGGTAACATTTATAAGGTTCATTTGATTTAATTCTATTCATTTTAGCAATGTTGCTTGCAAAATGATTGCAGTTGTTCCCATAGATAGACAGTATCACTGACCCTAGATAAGCTAGTGACCGGGCTAACACAGCTACTAACCTTTTAGGTCAATAATATTCTGTTTTTATTATACTGAACAAAAATCTAAATGCAAAATGCAAAAACTTCAAAGATTTGACTGAGTTACAGTTCATATAAAGAAATCAGTCAATTGAAATAAATTCATGAGGCCCTAATGTATGTATTTCACATGACTAGGAATACAGATATGCATCTGTTGGTCACAGATACCTTAAAAAGAAGGTAGGGGCATGGATCTGAAAACCAGTCTGTATCTGGTGTGACCGCAATTTGCCTCATGCAGCGTGACATATTTCCTTCGCATAGATTTCATCAGGCTGTTGATTGTGACCTGTGGATTGTTGTCCCACTCCTCTTCAATGGCTGTGCGAAGTTGCTGGATATTTCCAGGAACTGGAACACACTGTCGTACACGTCAATCCAGATCATCCCGAACATGCTCAATGGGCGACATGTCTGGTGAATTTGCAAGCCATGGAAGAACTGGGACATTTTCAGCTTCCAGGAATTGTGTACAGATCCTTGCGACATGGGGCCTTGCATTGTCATGCTGAAACATGAGGTGATGGCGGAGGATGAGTGGCACGACAATGGCCCTCAGGATCTCGTCACGGTATCTCTGTGCATTCAAAATGCCATTAACAAAATGCAATTGTGTTTGTTGTCTGTAGCTTATGCCTGCCCATACCATAACCATACCATCAGCAAACCTGTCGCCCATACAGCGCCATACACGTGGTCTGTGGTTGTGAGGCCCGGTTGGACATACTGCCAAATTCTCTGAAACAACGATGGAGGTGGCTTATGGTAGAGAAATGAACATGGCAACAACTCTGTTGGACATTCCTGCAGTCAGCATGCCAATTGCACTCTCCCTCAACTTGTGTTGTGTGACAAAACTGCACATTTTAGAGTGGCCTTTTATTGTCCCCAGCACAAGGTGCACCTGTGTAATGACCATGCTGTTTAATCAGCTTCTTGATATGCCTCACCTGTCAGGTGGATGGATTATCTTGGCAAAAGAGAAATGCTCACTAACAGGGATGGAGCTCCGCCCAAGCAAGGCATTTGATTGGTTTGATGTGTTTCGCGAGGCATCACTGTTTTACACTGTGTTCTGACCCCTCTAGCAGATTTTTGCCATGGAACTTCCCCAGGCTTCCCATTTTAGGGAACCTGGTTCGCGACGAGGCTAGCGAGGCGATAGTACAGATTTCTCTCTCTGATCCTCCGGCTGTGTGTGTGTGTGTGTGTGTTTGTGTGAGTGTGCGCATCCGTGCATGCGTGGAGAAGGAGATAGAGAAAGTGTTAAATGGGAGAGATAGACAGAGCAGAGTCCAGTCGCTTGTCAGACATTTCAGCACCATGGACAGAGCAAGAGAGCAAAACCCTCCAAAACCCTCTATTACTGAAACCCATTGTCATTCACTCCAATTGAATAACATCCCATGTCAATTATTATTGTGTAATAATTGTACAATATTCCCCCAATATTCCCCCAAACAGCCAGGGGTCAAAGTCAAACTTAATTTATAGCTTCTAATAATTTAGGTAGGAATTGAGATCATCTTTACCTGACCCGAGACCTGTTCTTACAATAACATATGCATTTTGCCTCCAGCAAGAAAAGGAATAACATGCTTTTTGAGGCCCTGTCAAAACCAGTAGGACTTATATAATTGCCAATCATGCCATCTACTGATTAAACCTAGAAGTAGATAGAGTAGAGCCATGTGAAATCTGATCATGTAAGTTGCATGTGTCAAACTCATTCCGTGGAGGGCCGAGTGTCTGGGTTTTCGTTCTTCCCTTGTACTTGATTGATGAATTAAGGTCACTAATTAGTAAAGAACTCCCTTCACCTGGTTGTCTAGATCTAAATTGAAAGAAAAAACAAACACCTGCAGACACTAGGCCCTCCATGGAACGGGTGTGACACCCCTGATGTAAGTAGTGTACTAGTACGTAGGGGCTGTTCAGAACTCTTCATTCCAGTCCTCACAGTGAAATGTCCTCTCCCAGGACTGTAGCGTAGAACCATGTTACAGTAATGAGTGCAACAGCTGAACTACGCCCCAGCACTGTTTTCTCAGACACAGGAACAGATTTTTGCCAGGAAGCAGAAATTCTCCTTTCATCCTGAATTTTTTTGAGTCGCTTAGCAACAGGTTTGCAGGATGAGTGAAGCTCAGTTCAGCAGCAAGGGGACGGGGTTGTTGGAGAGGGGAGGGTGTGCGTATATGAATGTATGTGTTCATACTCCAACAATGGAGGCTGGTGGGAGGAGCTATAGGAGGATGGGCTTATTGTAATGGCTGGAATGCAATTAATGGAACAGAGTCAAATGTGGTTTCCATATGTTTTGATACCATTCAATTCATTCCTTTCCAGCCATTACAATTAGCGCATCCTCTTATAGCTCCTCCCACCAGCCCACCAGCCTACTGATTGTATGTGGGTGTGGGAGATCTGGAAGTGTGTGTGTGTGTTGTGTTCATGGAAGTCTATAAGTATAGTATGGCTATTAATGGGAGTAGGTCATGTAGATGTCATCTCTAACCACTAGCCTAGGGTCAGATATATATATATATATATATATATATATATATATATATATATATATATATATATATATATATATATATATATATATATATATATATATATATATATATACATATATATATATACACAAACTCCCTTTTTCAGGACCCTGTCTTTCAAAGATAAAATCAAAATAACTTCACAGATCTGTATTGTAAAGGGTTTAAACAAACTTTTTCCTATGCTTGTTCAATGAACCATAAACAATTAATGAACATGCACCTGTGGAATGGTCGTTAAGACACTAACAGCTTACAGACGGTAGGCAATTAAGGTCACAGTTATGAAAACTTAGGACACTAAAGAGGCCTTTCTACTGACTCTGAAAAATACCAAAAGAAAGATGCCCAGGGTCCCTGCTCATCTGCGTAAATGTGCCTTAGGCATGCTGCAAGGAGGCATGAGGACTGCAGATGTGGCCAGGGCAATACATTGCAATCTCCGTACTGTGAGACGCCTAAGACAGCGCTACAGGGAGACAGGACAGACAGCTGATCGTCCTCACAGTGGCAGACCACGTGTAACAACACCTGCACAGGATCGGTACATCCGAAAATCACACCTGCGGTACAGAAACAGGATGGCAACAACAACTGCCTGAGTTACACCAGGAACGCACAATCCCTCCATCAGTGCTCAGACTGTGCGCAATAGGCTGAGAGAGGCTGGACTGAGGGCTTGTAGGCCTGAGACAGGTCCTCACCAGACATCACCGGCAACAACGTCGCCTACGGGCACAAACCCACCGTCGCTGGACCAGACAGGACTGGCAAAAAGTGCTCTTCTCTGACGAGTCGCGGTTTTGTCTCAAAAGGGGTGATGGTCGGATTCACGTTTATCGTCGAAGGAATGAGCGTTGAGCTTGTTGTCATTGCAGGCAAACTCAACGCTGTGCGTTACAGGGAAGACATCCTCCTCCCTCATGTGGTACCCTTCCTGCAGGCTCATCCTGACAGGACTCTCCAACATGACAATGCCACCAGCCATACTGTTCGTTCTCTGCGTGAGTTCCTGCAAGACAGGAATGGCAGTGTTCTGCCATGGCCAGCGAAGAGCCTGGATCTCAATCCCATTGAGCACGTCTGGGACCTGTTGGATCGGAGGGTGAGGGTGAGGGCTAGGGCCATGCCCCCCAGAAATGTCTGGGAACTTGCTGGTGCCTTGGTGGAAGAGTGGGGTAACATCTCACAGCATGAACTGGCAAATCTGGTGCAGTCCATGAGGAGGTGATGCACTACAGTACTTAACAAGATACTGACTGTTTCTTTTGATTTTGACCCCCCCCCCCTCTTTGTTCAGGGACACATTATTCCATTTCTGTTAGTCACATGTCTGTCGAACTTGTTCAGTTTATGTCTCAGTTGTTGAATCTTATGTTCATACTAATATTTACACATGTTCACATGTTACACATGTTTGTTGAAAATAAACGCAGTTGACAGTGAGAGGACGTTTCTTTTTTTGCTGAGTATGTATGTATGATATATATATATATATACAGTACCAATCAAAAGATTGGACACACCTACTCATTCAAGTTTTATTTTAACTATTTTCTACATTGTAGAATAATAGTGAAGACATAAACTGTAAAATAACACATATGGAATCGTGTAGTATCCAAAAAAAAGTGTTAAACAAATCAAAATATATTTTAGATTTGAGATTCTTGAAAATAGTCACCCTTTGACTCGATGACAGCTTTGCACACTCTTGGCATTCTCTCAACCAGCTTAACGAGGTAGTCACCTGGAATGTATTTCAATTAACAGGTGTGCCTTGTTAAAAGCTCATTTGTGGAATTTCTTTCCTTCTTAATGCATTTGAGCCAATCAGTTGTGTTGTGACAAGGTAGGGGTGGTATACAGAAGATAGCCATATTATGGCAAGAACAGAGAGAAACGACATTCCATCATTACTTTAAGACATGAAGGTCAGTCAATCCGGAAAATTTCAAGAACGTTTCTTCAAGTCCAGTCTCAAAAACTATCAAGCGCTATGATGAAACTGCCTCTCACGAGGACCGCCACAGGAAAGGAAGACCCAGAGTTTCCTCTGCTGTACAGGATAAGTTCATTCGAGATACCAGCCTCAGAAATTGCAGCTCAAATAAATCCTTCACAGAGTTCAAGTAACAGACACATCTCAACTTCAATTGTTCAGCGGAGACTGTGTGAATCAGTTCTTCATGGTCGAATTTCTGCAAAGAAACCACGACTAAAGGACACCAATAGGAAGAAGAGATTTCCTTGGGCCAAGAAACACGAGCTATGAATATTAGACCGGTGGAAATCTGTCCTTTGGTCTGATGATTCCAATTTTCATATTTTTGGATCCAACTGCCGTGTCATTTTGAGATGCAGCGTAGGTGAATGGATGATCTCTGCATGTGTGGTTGCGACAATGAAGCATGGAGGAGGAGGTGTGATGGTGTGAGGGTGCTTTGCTGATGACACTGTCAGTGATTCATTTAGAATTCAAGGAACACTTAAACAGCATGGCTACCACAGCATTCTGCAGCAATACGCCATCCCATATGGTTTGCACTTAGTGGGATTATCATTTGTTTTTCAACAGGACAATGACCCAACACACCTCTAGCCTGTAAGGGCTATTTGACCAAGCAGGAGAGTGATGGAGTGCTACATCAGATGACCTGGCCTCCACAATCACCCGACCTTAACCCAATTGAGATGGTTTGGGATGATTTGGACCCCAGGGTGAAGGAAAAGCAGCTAACAAGTGCTCACCATATCATGAACTCCTTCACGACTGTTGGAAAAGCAATCCAGGTGAAGGTGGTTGAGAGAGCTCAAATGTGTGCAAAGCTGTCATCAAGGCAAAGAAAGGGTGGCTACTTTGAAGAATCTCAAATATAAAATAAATTTGATTTGTTTAACACTTTTTTGGTTACTACAGTACTTGATTCCATGTGTGTTATTTCATAGTGTTGATGTCTTCACTATTATTCTACAATGTAGAAAATACTAAAAATAAAGAAAAACCCCTGAATGAGTAGGTGTGTCCAAACTTTTGTCTGGTACTGTATATATATATTAAAGATGTTTTTGTCATTTAGCTGACGCTCTTATTCAGAGCGACTTATAGGAGCAAATAGTGTTAAGTGCCTTGCTCAAGGGCACATGAACAGATGTTTCACCTAGTCTTCTCTGGGATTCAAATGAGCAACCTTTCTTTTACTGGCCCAATGCTCTTAACTGCTAGGCTACCTATTACATCCAACTAATGGCTAACCATGGTTGACCAGTGCCTCAAATCAACTGAAATTGTTCTTCCATTCAACATTGCCTTCTGGTACAATAAGAGAACCTCTCAGTCAAGATAAAAGTTGTTTTTGAATTGGGCTATTCTACTCTCTTGTGTTTGGTGTCAGTAAGATTGATCTTTATTGAGGTAATTTATTCAAACCACAATAATGATAATTAATTAATAATTAAATAGCCTTTAAATAAGGAACATGAGGATAATAGGATTGTACATACAATTCATTTTTATTTTAAATTACAAGCACATGCAAACCCGATTCAAATTCGACACAAACCTTCAAATAGGTATGTAATGACACATTATATAAACTCGTTATAGTGTTTTATTGTTGTGATAAGTTGGACAGATCGGGTGAAAAAAGCCGTTTCCCCACACGGCTTATCTCCCCGTTTCCCTATCACGCAGTAGGTTTCGCTTCCCCACCCGTCATTTTTAAAAGACATTACGGAGCTCATTGCCTTCTTCAATCATGCAGAGACGGGCAGCATGAAGGTCTCGTCATTGATTTTGCTGGAAAGGGGAGAAATTGTGCTTTACAATGGTATTCATATTACAGTTGACCAATTGTACGTTACGGCGCGTTGTACAGAAGTGCGTTAACTTACAGTACAAAACGGAACATTAAGCTAGCCAGGACAAACAACACAAACAGACTATAAAGCAACAAGTAGTGAGTGGAGTTATAACGGACTGTACTAAACAAGTTAAATGTCTTACCTGTGATGAAATGTTTTCCATACGCACATGATCTCAATTTCCAACTCTCCCATGCCGAATAGCCTGAAGCCACAGGGCTTCTTCTCGCAGGGTCTATATCCTTACGTGGGATCATTGCAAACCGTAGGTCAGGATTTTTGGCATGGTTACATGTACATTGAACAACACAGCAGCTTTTCGGCATGTTTTGTTATTTATGTAAAACAAAAAAATCTATGACGAAGTTGGCTCTTTTACAATGAGGGTCAATGGGAATTAATATATGTTTCCCCCAATTTTTCGCCGTTGCCGAGGGGAATTTCTTATCGTTACGTGAATATTGACTCGGACTATGCCCTATGTCATAATGGTGGTTATGTGGACAAGCAGAGATGGAGAATCAAATCCAAACAACTTTAACATTCAAATACAATTTTTTTCCCCCTATGAGGGAACTTACTGTGGTTCATACAATGAAACAGTACAATAGAGGACATATAAATCACAAAACAAAACTTTGTGTGTGTGGCTATTTGTGGGAGTAGAAGTAGGGAGAACCAAGATCTTGGGAGAACCAAGATGAAAGTAACACTCCCATTTTCTCAGGTGACACAGAAGCTAGAATAACAGAGTGAACTCAGCACGTACCCAACGCAGAGGATGAGCTCCCTGCAATAAAACAGCCCAGTCCGAACATGTTTAGCCCAGTTATCAACAAAAAGTGGTTTTGAGCGATGTACGGGAAAAAAACTGGCCCAGACATGTTTTTCGGTTATAGAGTTGTGTTTAGTTGTTTAAAGTTCCATACATACGTCATTTTCTTAACCCATGTTAGCTATTCTTGGATGTTAGCCTGTGAGAAGTTACTGGAGAGACGGGAGGGACGAAAGTAACACAATGTTAAAGCTGCAACATGTCACTTTTTGGGCAACCTGACCAAATTCACAGAAATGTGAGTTTATAGATCTGTCATTCTCATTGAAAGCATGCTTCCCATTCTTATGTTTCGTTTTGTGCGTCTTTTATTTTGGGTTTTGTACAAGAGCGTCAAACAGCTGAAAATACAATATTTTTCGTTATTGAAAAGATATTTAACAGCGGTTTCGATGGTACAATGATTCAATACACTATGGATTGCTTGTTTTAGGCAAACTATTAGAATTTTAGCAACCAGGAAATTAATTAATCTGCTTCTCACGTGAGCTTCTATCGACAGATTAGTGGTTAAAAAGACATATTTTTATGATTCTGGGGTTCAATTACCTCAGGTCAAGCCATGGAAATGTGATAAGCATGAGTTTGCCATTTGTGAAGAGAATAAAAATGTTTATTCTATCAAGACACGAGGAGAGTGCATGATTAGGACAGCTGGAGCATCTGATTTGTAGGGCTAAGCATGAATAGTCATTTTTTTATTTAGATTTATTAGGATCTCAATTAGTCGATGCCAATGGCGACAGTCAGAATTGAAGGAATGATGGATGGCGCTAAATACAGGGAAATTCTTGAGGGAAACCTGTTTCAATCTTCCAGAGATTTGAGACTGGGATGAAGGTTCACCTTCCGGCAGGACATAGACCCTAAGCATACTGCTAAAGCAACACTTGCGTGGTTTAAGGGGAAACATTTAAATGTCTTGGAATAGCCTAGTCAAAGCCCAGTCCTCAATCCAATTGAGAATCTGCGGTATGACTTAAAGATTGCTGTACACCAGCAGAACCCATCCAACTTGAAGGAGCTGGAGAAGTTTTGCCTTGAGGAATGTGCAAAAATCCCTGTGACTAGATGCTCCAAGTTCATAGAGATATACCCCAATAGACTTGCAGCTGTAATTGCTGCAAAAGGTGGCTCTACAAAGTATTGACTTTGGGGGGGTGAATAGTTATGCACACAATTTTATTTATTTTTTGTCCTATTTCTTGTTTGTTTCACAATAAATAATATGTTGCATCTTGAAAGTGGTAGGCATGTTGTGTAAAGCAAATTATACAAACCACCTAAAAATCTATTTTAATTCCAGGTTGTAAGGCAACAAAATAGGACCAATGCCAAGGGGGTGAATACTTTCACAAGCCACTGTATCTATCCTTTAGCATAAGTCAGTTAGAACACAAGTTTACTATTACATATTTTATTTAACCTTTATTTTATCAGGGGGTGAGCACTGCATCAATATATCAAATACACAACACATATCTAAACTCAGCAAAAAAGGAAACGTCCTCTCACTATCAGTTGCGTTTATTTTCAGCAAACTTAACATGTGTAAATATTTGTGTGACCATAATAAGATTCAACAACTGAGACATAAACTGAACAAGTTCCACCGACATGTGACCAACAGAAATGGAATAATGCGTCCCTGAACAAAGGGGGGGTTCAAATCAAAAGTAACAGTCAGTATCTGGTGTGGCCACCAGCTGCATTAGGTACTGCAGTGCATCTCCTCCTCATGGACTGCACCAGTGTCTGGATGCTCCTTATTAAATACATCAGACCAACAAATATTTTTAACATCATCCACATAAGAGTCACAGCTAAAATTTTGGTATGATCTGTTAAGACCCAGCTTTGGGAACTTTGGCTTTCCTGGATATAGCCACTATATTTTAATCACTGCATCCAATTTGAACGGATACAGCTTTTGAACAAAGTAAAAATGTGATTAATACATGTGAAGGATCATGTTCCTGTTGTGTTTGTAAACACGCTGGTAGGTTGATTAATAACCTGAACCAGATTACAGGCACTGGTTACAGTGAGAAGCTTCCTCTTGAGCGGACAGCTTGATGAAAACCAGTCAATATTCAGGTTCCCTAAAAAGTAGACCTCTCCATTTACATCACATACACTATCAAGCATTTCACACACATTATTTAGATACTGGCACTTGGTGGCCCTATAGTAACACCCCAAATGAATAGGCTTTAGATGAGGCAGGTGAACCTGCAACCACAACACTTCAATAACACTTGACATGAAATCTTCTCTAAGAATTATAGAGATATGACTCTGAATATATACAGCAACACCTCCCCCATAAGCATTTCTGTCTCTTCTATAGATGTTATATCCTTGTATTGCTACTGCTGTATCATCAACGGAATTATCTAAGTGAGTCTCAGAAATGGCTAATATATGAATGTTATCTGATGTTAGCAAGTTATTGATTTCATTAACCTTATTTCTAAGGCTACATATATTCATATGAGCTATTTTCAGCCCTTTCCTGGGTAGCTTATCAGAGATAGACGTAATATGGAAAAGAGAAAATAGAGCAAGAGGGAATAAAACATTTAGCAGTCCATGAAATTGTTGGTGTGTGTAAGTGTATGTGTGTGCTGCGGTGCTGAAGCTGCGAACCTATAGGCTTGGCATCTTTTCAATGCGTTTAGGAGGGAGGGTGGACAATGAGCCTGTCACAGGGGATGTAAGCAATGTTCCCACGCGCTCTGCCAGCTTTCATGACTGGGATAAATTCTTTCCTCTTCTGGTGCACAGCTTCAGGATAATCCTAATTGAAAATGGTGGAAGACAGCTCCTACTACATTCCCATTAAAGTGAGATGTGAAAATGATGGTTAATATAGCTATTATGTGGTCCATTTGAGGCCAATGTAATATTGTAAGGCAAAATATGGCGGTGCACAACATTGCGATGTTGACGCATGGTTCATTTTCATACATTTCTAATCTACAGCATTAATTATTCAAATCGAGACAAACATAAAATTATGGCTGATAGTGTGCTTGTTGAAAGTAACAAGCATTACAAACCAGAAACATGGAGATAACACGGATATTGTGCACTTCTCGCCAGCTGTTACTTCCATCTGAAGGCTGTGTAACTCCGGCCCCTCCAGCAGGTGATGGATAATGGCGCTGGAGACGATTGCTGCAGTTATACGGGCTCGTAACCAATTGTGCTATTTTCTGTGTTTTCTGTGTTTTTACAGAAATTTTGTTTGTAAATTACTTTGCACATATTGTTTCTTCTACCGTCTCTTATGACCTGTTTTTCGCATAAAGAGGAAATGGAGGAAATGGAGATACTGGGGCCGCATATCCAGGTGCCTTGTGAGAATTCGTTGGCGAGTCCTATTGGCCAATGTGTAACCACTGGAGAATAAACTGGATGAGCTCTGTTCGAGACTATCCTACCAACGGGACATTAAAAACTATGATATCTTATGTTTCACGAGTCATGGCTGAACAACGACATGGATAATATACACTTGGCTGAGTTTTCCTTTCATCGGCAAGACAGAACAGCTACCTCCGGTAAGATAAGACATGGGGTGGTGATCTATGTCTATTTGTAAATAACAGCTTGTGCGTGATGTCTAATATTGAGAAAGTCTCAAGGTTTTGCTCGTCTGAGGTAGAGTACCTTATGATAAGCTGTAGACCACACTATCTACCAAGATAATTTTCATCTATATTTTTCATCTATATTCATCTATTTACCACCACAAACCGATGCTGGCACTAAGACCAGTATAAGGCCATAAACAAACAAGTGGCTGGGGACTTTAATGCAGGCAAACGTTTTACGTAATTTCTACCAGCATGTCACATGTGCAACCAGAGGAAAAACTCTAGACCAACTTTACTCCGCACATAGAGACGTGTCCAAAGCTCTACCTTGCCCTCCACCTGACTGGTAGGCTTGCAGGAAGTACCAGTGACTCACTAAAGCAGGAAGTGTAAGTCGCTGGATAAGAGCGTCTGCTAAATGACTTAAATGTAAATGTAAAATGTAAGTGCCAGTGACTTGCTCAACACAGAAGTGGTCAGATGACACGGATGCTAAGCTACAGGAGTGTTTTGCTAGCACAGACTGGGATATGTTATGGGATTCATCCGATTGCATTGAGTATGAGTAGTTGCGCAACTTTCACTGAGGACGGGGAGGACATGACCCCCCCCCCCCCCCACACACACATTCTTAAATTGCATTTTTGTCCCCCCCAGTTTTATCATTGCACTGTGATACAAAACTCTGGTGTGCCTTTAGGACCATGCGGATGCCTCGGAGCGGTTGGGTAGGCTGTTTTCCGGTTTGAGCCGGCTGGATTTAGGACAGCACAGACCCCAGTGTGCGGACAGGTTGTGTGAAGGTAAAGCTTCTGAAAGGCTGGCGTATGGGACCAGCACGGGATAGATGAACAGAGACTGTTGCTGTCTGTGTTGCACTTTTTCTCTGAGTTGTAAAAGCAGGGAGAACAGAAACTGGCTACTCTTTAGTTGACTTATCTAGCTGGTAAGGTAACTGCTGTTTGACAACAACAGTAAATAATCCCAGTGCTGAGCTAGTAGTGTAACTGACATTTTAAGTTAGATAATGTTTCATCCTCTCTCGACTGAAGTAAATGAACTGTACTAGCAGCTAGTTAGCTTGCTAGCAGCTACCACAGCAAGTTCAGCTCTATCTGTCAGGTAGCAGTATCTAACAGCTGGTGTGTGTGTATAGAAATGTTTTGTAGCCTTTGTTTTGTCCAGTTTCAACTGAAGTACATTTGATGATGTAGCATTAGCTAACAGAGCTAGCCAAAAGTTGGCTAAATGTAGCTAGCTAGCTAGCTAGCTCACTAACTTCAGCTATTATTTTAGACCCGAATCAAACGATGAAACTAGAGACCAAATGATTGAAGACCGATATTCTGACATTTTTTTCAGCTCTACAGGCATCATTGTCATGGTGCACAGTCAGTACACAACATAATGCTCATCATGTCTTAGCAGGATCAGATGGTGACAGGTGTCCCTGCAGGGTCAGACAGCCAGGGAAGACCAGCCTACGGAGCTCAGGTGAATTTTGCAGTGTATTATAACAATCAGTGAATGGATACTAAGTTTGATCTTGAGTTGATGGGTAGACTACCGTCTGGGAATAATGGTCATTTCAATTGTTGAACCATTGATTCTATTCACGAATAATATAATGTATAAATGTACACCAATGTAATTCTTCGTCATGCCTCATCTGAGCAGGGTCAGATCAGATGGTGACAGGGGTCTCACCAGGGTCAGACAGCCAGGGAAGACCAGTCAGGGATGGAGATGAGTCGAATTTTTGCAGATACAACACTATTTTCTCTGTGCAGCAAACACTGGACAAGCAAGAAGCTTCAAAGATCGGAACTATTTTAAGGCAGTCTGACAAATAGAGGCTTTTCCCGATGACACAAAGCATGTTTAAACCTCTACAGAGTACCTAACCCGGATCCGGGAGCACCCCCCACACCCCCCACACTGATTAGCATCGCTAGCATAGCGTCACAATTAAATAGTAGCATCTAAATATCATTAAATCACAAGTCCAAGACACCCAATGAAAGACACAGATCTTGTGAATAAAACCACCATTTCAGATTTTTTAAATGTTTTACAGGGAAGACACAATATGTAAATCTATTAGCTAAACACGTTAGCAAAATGACACCATTTTCTTACTCCAACAGTTTCTTACTCCATCAGGTGCTATCACCAATTCGGCTAAACTAAGATATTGATAGCCACTAACCAACAAACAAATTCTTAAGATGACAGTCTGATAACATATTTATGGTATAGCATAGTTTTTTTTTTTTTAATGTGCATTTTTCAGGTATAAATCACAGTTCTACATTGCAGCTGCAATCTGATATAGTGCTGATGCAGCTAGAACAATTACAGAGACCAACGTTATATAACTAATTACTTGTCTTAAAACATTTCAGAAAAAATACACAGCGTACAGACATTGAAAGCCCAACATCTGGTGAATCCAAACAATATTTCAGATTTTTTAAATGTTTTATAGCGAAAACAAAATGTAGCGCTAAATTAGCATAACCAGGCCAGCCAGAACCAGCTGGACGCGCGCGACCAGTTCACATGCACGACAGATATATGAAATAACATCGTAAATTGGGTCTTACTATTGCTGGTCTTTCATCAGAATGTTGATCAAGGTGTCCTTAGTCCTGATGAGTCGTTCAATCCATTCACAATGGCAACTTCCCCTCTTCATTTAGCCTGGGTACTGGTCGACTGGCACGGCCCCTGTCCAAAGTTAAAAAACTCAAAGAACGGAACACGGCAAAACTCCCGAAAAAATTCTAATAATCTGATTAAACTATATTGAAAAAACATACATTACGGTGATATGGTCACATGTATCAAACAAACTTCGAGACGGAGATAGTTTTCATCCGTAACGTCAGCATAACAAAAGACAATGGCACCTCTGAAAACGCGCATCTCAGAAACCGGAAGTTGTCGGTCACGCTAAAGAAATAGGTCTTATTTCACGTCAGTACAAGATAAACAAAAAATTTCTCCTCTGACGTCTTCCAGACACCCAGAGGAAGAAGAAGGAAGTGTGTTTCGGGTCATAGGTCGCGTGACCATATATAGGCAGAGCTTTGAAGCGAGCATACACATCTTGCAATCTTCTTCTGGCTCAGGGAAAGTGCTGTGAAATGACCTGTGTTTGACTCAGAGACAAAATTGGAACGGTTTTAGAAACCATAGCTTGTTTTCTATCCAATGGGATATGGTTATATGCATATAGTAACAGCAATAATTGAATAAGAGGCAGTTTTATCTGTAGAGGCAATTATGCTAATGTGAAAACAGCACCCCCTGTATTCTCAAGAAGTTAACAAAAATGTGAAGAAGACCTGGGAGAAGCTATTGATGATGATGAATGGATGCAGATATGTTAGAATACCCAGTCATGTTCATATAATCTCAGACATAAATTACTGCGGTTTAAAACCATCCAAAGAACGTACTATATACCAGTAAAACTGAATATCATGCACACAGAAATGTAACTATTCTGCTAGAGGTGTAAAACACAAAAAGGGAACATACAGTATTTGCTTATGTTATGGTCTTGTGAAGGCTGGCTGAATTCTGCCAAAGAGTCTGTTCTTCTATGTCAGCATGTCTACAGATTATTCCTTCTCCCTGTTTTTGTTTGCTTAGTAATGTTGATACTGGAGACTGTTATCAGAAGAAACCTAGCATTTATAATGGCTAAGAAATGCATTGCCGTTAATTGGAAGGTTGGTTATCCTCCCACAACGGATGGGAGAAATGTCAAGTTATGTATCACTAGATTTAATTTATTACAAGATTAAGGGTGTATACCGTGCAACTTTCATAAGGTCTGGAGGCTTTATATGGAATACAGTACGACAAAAGGAGTCTGTATTGAAAAAATGCCCACGTCAGGGTAGATAACTATTTAGGCTATCCCTAGCTGCTGGGCTGCTCAGTCCCAGCCCTGGGGAATAAGCTGGAGAAATGCTGACATAGAAGAACAGACCCTTTGGCAGAATTCAGCCAGCCTTCACAAGACCATAACATATGCAAATACTGTATGTTTTGTCTAACATGCTTTGTCAATCTGGCCTTGGCCTAACACACCTGAAACTAATAATGAAGGTTTCACTAAGATCCTAAAGCAATGCAGGTCCGTGGACCCCTGGGGGCAGGACTGGGTGACCCAGCTATATTGTGTGCAGATAAAGAGTTCTACAGTGCTATTAGGCCTATGATATGAGTTATATGGAGGGTGTACTGTTTCTGTGTGTTAATGTGTAGGTGTATGTGTTTTTATAAAACTTTTGTTTTCCAAACCTTTCCTTGAGACATAAAAAAAAGATGGTGGTGGTTAGGCGTGCAGGCAAAGTATTGTTGAGGAGAGTGTTGAGTTATTGACTAGACTGGTGGGGGTTGGGCGTGCAGGCGGTTCGGCCTGGCTAGGCGGCCTGGCTGAAATTTGATGTAGAGGATGTCTTAATCAAGAAAATCAAAAGTCTTTGTACATTATTTGTAAGAGTTGTTAATTTGTTAGGCTATTGGTTATTAAAGGTGCAACACAATATTGATTATTGAAGTATCATTTATCTAGTTCAGTCTTATCAATCACTTAAACATATTAATAATGATCTCTTATCTAGCTTGATGACTGGGCAATTTTGCCTACTTTATGTTGTTCCACATAGAGATGGCTAGAAGGGCCATGGGTCATATTAGATTGTGTAGAAATACAGGAAATTAGCTTTAGATGCCTCCAAAAATGGGAGGACCCCAGACCCCCCATCAAGATATCTCCCCCCATTTCTAAATCCAAAGTTGCGCCCCTGGCACTGAGGAGTGTACCATCTCAGTCACCGGCTTCATCAATAAGTGCATCGATGACATCGCCCCCACAGTGACCGTACGTACATATTCCAACCAGAAGCCATGGATTACAGGCAACATAGCACTGAACTAAAGGCTAGAGCTGCCGCTTTCACGGAGCAGGACACTAATCCAGACGCTTATAAAAAAAAAAATCCTGCTATGCCCTCAGAAGAACCATCAAACAGGCAAAGCGTCAATACAGGACGAAGATTGAATCCTACTACACCGGCTCTGTCGCTCGTCAGATGTGGCAGGGCTTGCAAACTATTACTGACTACCAATCCACGAGCTGCCCAGTGACGTGAGCTTACCAGACGTGCAAAATGCCTTTTATGCTCACTTTGAGGCAAGCAACAGTGAAGCATGCATGAGAACACCAGCTGTTCTGGACGACTGTGTGATCACGCTCTCCGTAGCCGATGTGAGCAAGATCTTTAAACTCCGAGCATGTGCTGACCAACTGGAAAGTGTCTTCACTGACATTTTCAACCTCTCCCTGACCGAGTCTGTAATAAATAAAACAAACATCAACACCATCATTCTGGAAACCCTAGACCCACTCCAATTTGAATACCATCCCAACAGATCCATAGATGACGCAATCTAAATTGCACTCCACACTGCCCTTTCCCACCTGGAAAAAAGGAACACCTATGTGAGAATGCTGTTCATTGATTACAGCTCAGCGCTCAACACCATAGTGCCCGTAAAGCTCATCACTAAGCTAAGGACCCTGGGACTAAACACCTCCCTCTGCAACTGGATCCTGGACTTGCTGACAGGTCGCCCCCAGGTGGTTTTGGTAGGCAACAACACATCTGCCACACCGATCTTCAACACGGTGGCACCCTCAGGGGTGCATGCTTAGGCCCCTCCTGCACTCCCTGTTCACCCACGACTGCATGGCCAAGCACGAATCCAACACCATCATTAAGTTTGCTGATGACACAACAGTGGTAGGCCTGATCACCGACAATGATGAGACAGCTTATAGGGAGGGGGTCAGAGACCTGGCAGTGTGGGACTATAGGAAAAGGCGGGCCGAACAGACCGGCATTAACATCGACGGTGCTGAGGTGGTGCGGTTTGAGAGCTTCAAGTTCCTTGGTGTCCAAATCACCAACAAACTATTATGGTCCAAACACACCAAGACAGTTGTGAAGAAGGCACGGAAACACCTATTCCCCCTCAGGAGACTGAAAAGATTGGACATAGGTCCCCAGATCCTCAAAAAGTTATACAGCTGCACCATTGAGAGCATCCTGACCGGCAGCATCACTGCCTGGTATGGAAACTGCTCGGCATCCGACCGTAAGGCGCTGCAGAGGGTAGTGCGTACGGCCCAGTACATCACTGGAGTCAAGCTTCCTGCTATCCTGGACCTCTATACTCGGCTGTGTCAGAGGAAGGCCCCAAAATTTGTCAAAGACTCTAGTCACCCAAGTCATTGACTGTTCTTTCTGCTACCGCACGGCAAGCGGTACTGGAGCGCCAAGTCTAGGTCCAAAAGTTTCCTTAACAGCTTCCATAAGACCACCAACCCATAAGACTTGTGAAAAATGTATCAAATGGCTACCCAGACTATTTGCATTGTCCCCCCCCCCCCTTTTTTTTTTACACGGCTGCTACTCAATTCAATTCAATGGGCTTTATTGGCATGGGAAACATATGTTAACATTGCCAAAGCAAGTGAAGTAGATAATACGCAAAAGTGAAATAAACAATAAAAATGAACAGTAAACATTACACTCACAGAAGGACCAAAAAAATGAAGACATTACAAATCATATTATGTGTATATATACAGTGTTGTAACGATGTACAAATGGTTAAAGTACAAAAGGGAAAATAATTAGCATAAATATGGGTTGTATTTACAATGGTGTTTGTTCTTCACTGGTTGACCTTTTCTTGTGGCAACAGGTCACACATTTTTGCTGCTGTGATGCACACTGTGGTATTTCACCCAGTAGATATGGGAGTTTATCAAAATCGGGTTTGTTTTCAAACCCTTTGTGGATCTGTGTTATCTGAGGGAAATATGTGTCTCTAATATGGTCATACATTGGGCAGGAGGTTAGGAAGTGCAGCTCAGTTTGTGGGCAGCATAGAATGCCCCTCTTGCCCTACTCACTCTCTTATCTATGCGTAGTCACTTTACCCCTACCTACATGTACATATTACCTAAATTACCTAAATTTACCTGTACCCCCACACATTGACTCAATACCTGTATATAGCCTCGTTATTGTGTTGCTTTGTATTTTTTTTTCTTTAGTTTAGTAAATATTTTCTCTTATTTTCTTAACTGCATTGTTGGTTAAGTGCTTGTAAGTAAGAATTTCAACCTGTTGTACCTGGCGCATGTGACAAATACAATTTGATTTGAGGTACAAAGGTAACGTTGCGGTAGTTATTTTCTGTCTATTTAATTTAAACAAATTTACACTAGAACTGAAATTACAGTTGCTAATGGTAGGGGCATATATAAGTTGTTTGTCATAAAATATGGTATCTCTGTCACGCCCTGGCCATATAGAGGTTTTTATCCTCTATTTTGATTAGGTCAGGGTGTGACTAGGGTGGGCATTCTAGTTTCTTTATTTCTATGTTTTCTATTTCTTTGTTTTTGGCCGAGTGTGGTTCCCAATCAGAGGCAGCTGTCTATCGTTGTCTCTGATTGGGAATCCTACTTAGGCAGTCATTTTTCCCGCTTTGTGGGTTCTTATTTTTGCATTGGTTGTTATTTTGCCCTGCAGAACGTCACGTTCGTATTTTGTTTTGTTGTTGTCGGTGTTCATTTAATAAATAAATAGAATGAACATGTACCACGCTGCGCTTTAGTCCACTTCTTCCCATGACGATCGTGACCGTCTCTAGATCTATCGGTCTCTGAGTGATTAGGGGAAAAACTAAAAGCGTTACTTTCATCCCGGTCCTCCCCTCGAGGTGGTTCCTAACCACTGGCCAAAGGTCAGATATTTTTCTCCCTCCAAATGGTAAGGGTAAGGGTTGAGGGTAGGGAAATCCGACCGTAAGGCACAATTTATACCTCAAAAATATGGTGTGCTGTGCATAGATGGAAACCAACTGTAAATCTCCAGTAGAAACACATTCATTATCAGAGGATCAATAGTCATTCACTCACGCTAGTTTAATTACATTACCATAACCACACTCAGTTTTACCTTGGATAAACTGATCCCAGGTCAGATTTCAGTGTCTACAGCTGATGGGTTCTAAATGGTTGGGATGTTTTCCTCTCCTCCCTCTCTAAGCCACAGCCCTTCAGATTTGCTGACTATGACTTGGAGGTACAGCGCTGTCAATTTGCCCAATAGCCTGCCGTGATGGATGTCCACAACCCATCTAATTCATCTCAAGCCAAACACTTTGCAAATGCCATCTTTTTTTCTTCTTTTTTTTACTACCTGGCTGGCAGATTCAGCAGTGTTTGGCTTGGGAGGATTTCAAATAACACTTGTTCGGCACTATCAGCTCCATAGCTGCCTGCTAAAATCCTCGGTGTATCCTGTAGAAGGGTTTAGACATGGTCTGTGTCCTTCTTGGAGTTTTGTAAGAGAGGGAAAAGGAGGGGGTTGAGGGAGAGGTAGAGAAATGGAAAGAGAGAGCGAGAGAAAAAAGAAAAGGAAAGAGCGGAGAGGGAAAGAAAGAAAGAGAGAGAGAGAGCGCCGAGACAGGGCTTTCCCAACTCATCTCACTTGGCATGTGGGAAGAAGTAATTTATTTCCCTCCGCTGGTTTCTTATCTGGCAAAGGGGGGTCATTGGGAGAACCAGCGAGCGGAGGTGCCTACACGGGAGCCTCGCTGTGAGGGTCTGATCCCGCCAGCACACACAACGCGCTGGGGAGCTCTGCCCAGCAGCCAGTTCAACAGCATCACCGCCGGCGTTTACCTCTGTCCCTGAGGGAGAGGTCACCTGGCTCTCACACACACACACACACACACACACACACACACACACACACACACACACACACACACACACACACACACACACACACACACACACACACACACACACACACACACACACACACACACACACACACACACACACACACACACATACTGAAATTAAATGAACATATATATGCGCACACACGCATCCACACAGACTCACACAGACACACACACACACACACACACACATGCACACACATAAACTACAGTATAATTATTTTTCCCTCACACTCATTTTCTCCTCTCTGAAAACACAAACAGACACATAAGAGTTTCTCTCACACACAAATAGCCTGAAGACAAATAAATAAAATGAAATAAAATAGTATATAGGGAGTAGAAAATAACATGGCTACACAGTATATAGGGAGTGAAAAATAACATGGCTATATACGGTATATAGGGAGAAGAAAATAACATGGCTATACAGTATATAGGGAGTAGAAAATTACATGGATATACAGTATATAGGGAGTAGAAAATAACATGGCTATACAGTATTTAGGGAATAGAAAATAGCATGGCTATATACAGTATAGAGGGAGTAGAAAATAACATGGCTATACAGTATATAGGGAGTAGGAAATAACATGGCTATATACAGTATAGAGGGAGTAGAAAATAATATGGCTATATACAGTATATAGGGAGTAGAAAATAACATGGCTATACAGTATATAGGGAGTAGAAAATAACATGGCTATATACGGTATATAGGGAGTAGGAAATAACATGGCTATATAAGGTATATAGGGAGTAGGAAATAACATGGCTATACAGTATATAGGGAGTAGAAAATAACATGGCTATATAAGGTATATAGGGAGTAGGAAATAACATGGCTATACAGTATAGAGGGAGTAGAAAATAACATGACTATACAGTATAGACGGAGTAGAAAATAACATGGCTATATAAGGTATATAGGGAGTAAAAAATAACATGGCTATACAGTATATAGGGAGTAGAAAATAACATGGCTATATACGGTATATAGGGAGTAGAAAATAACATGGCTATATACAGTATAGAGGGAGTAGAAAATAACATGGCTATACAGTATATAGGGAGTAGAAAATAACATGGCTATACAGTATATAGAGAGTAGAAAATAAAATGGCCATATACAGTATAGAGGGAGTAGAAAATAACATGGCCATATACAGTATAGAGGGAGTAGAAAATAACATGGCTATATACAGTATATAGGGAGTAGAAAATAACATGGCTATACAGTATATAGGGAGTAGAAAATAACATGGCCATATACAGTATAGAGGGAGTAGAAAATAACATGGCTATATACAGTATATAGGGAGTAGAAAATAACATGGCTATATACAGTATATAGGGAGTAGAAAATAACATGGCCATATACAGTATAGAGGGAGTAGAAAATAACATGGCTATACAGTATATAGGGAGTAGGAAATAACATGGCTATATACAGTATAGAGGGAGTAGAAAATAACATGGCTATATAGAGTATAGAGGGAGTAGAAAATAATGTGGCTATATACAGTATATAGGGAGTAGAAAATATCATGGCTATACAGTATATAGGGAGTAGGAAATAGCATGGCTATATACAGTATAGAGGGAGTAGAAAATAACATGGCTATATACAGTATATAGGGAGTAGAAAATAACATGGCTATATACAGTATAGAGGGAGTAGAAAATAACATGGCTATATACAGTATATAGGGAGTAGAAAATAACATGGCTATACAGTATATAGGGAGTAGGAAATAACATGGCAATACAGTATATAGGGAGTAGAAAATAACATGGCTATACAGTATAGACGGAGTAGAAAATAACATGGCTATATAAGGTATATAGGGAGTAGAAAATAACATGGCTATACAGTATATAGGGAGTAAAAAATTAACATGGCTATACAGTATATAGGGAGTAGAAAATAACATGGCTATATACGGTATATAGGGAGTAGAAAATAACATGGCTATATACAGTATAGAGGGAGTAGAAAATAACATGGATATACAGTATATAGGGAGTAGAAAATAACATGGCTATACAGTATATAGGGAGTAGAAAATAACATGGCTATACAGTATATAGGGAGTAGAAAATAACATGGCCATATACAGTATAGAGGGAGTAGGAAATAACATGGCTATATACAGTATAGAGGGAGTAGAAAATAACATGGCTATATACAGTATAGAGGGAGTAGAAAATAACATGGCTATATACAGTATAGAGGGAGTAGAAAATAACATGGCTATATACTGTATAGAGGGAGTAGAAAATAACATGGCTATATACAGTATATAGGGAGTAGAAAATATCATGGCTATACAGTATATAGGGAGTAGGAAATAACATGGCTATATACAGTATATAGGGAGTAGGAAATAACATGGCTATATACAGTATAGAGGGAGTAGGAAATAACATGGCTATATACAGTATAGAGGGAGTAGAAAATAACATGGCTATATACTGTATAGAGGGAGTAGAACATAACATGGCTATATACAGTATATAGGGAGTAGAAAATATCATGGCTATACAGTATATAGGGAGTAGGAAATAACATGGCTATATACAGTATATAGGGAGTAGAAAATTACATGGCTATATTAAGTATATAGGGAGTAGTAAATAACATGGCCATATAAAGTAGATAGGGAGTAGAAAATAACATGGCCATATAAAGTATAGAGGGAGTATAAAATAACATGGCCATATAAAGTATATAGGGAGTAGAAAATAACATGGCTATATAAAGTATATAGGGAGTAGAAAATAACATGGCTATATACAGTATAGAGGGAGTAGAAAATAACATGGCTATATACAGTATAGAGGGAGTAGAAAATAACATGGCTATACAGTATATAGGGAGTAGAAAATAACATGGCTATATACAGTATATAGGGAGTAGAAAATAACATGGCTATACAGTATATAGGGAGTAGAAAATAACATGGCCATATACAGTATAGAGGGAGTAGAAAATAACATGGCTATACAGTATATAGGGAGTAGGAAATAACATGGCTATATACAGTATAGAGGGAGTAGAAAATAACATGGCTATACAGTATATAGGGAGTAGAAAATAACATGGCTATATACAGTATAGAGGGAGTAGAAAATTACATGGCTACATAAAGTATATTGGGAGTACAAAATAACATGGCTATACAGTATATAGGGAGTACAAAATAACATGGCTAAATACAGGGAGTACCAGTACTGAGTCGATGTGCAGGGGTACGAGGTAATTGAGTTAGCAATGTACTGTACATATTGGTATGGGTAAAGTGACTAAGCAGAAGGATAGTAAATAAACAGTAGTAGCAGCGTATTTGGTGAGTGTGAAAGTGTGTGTTTGTGTGTGAGTGTGTGGCGTCTGTATGCATGTGTGTGAATGTTATGTGTGTTGGTGTGTCAGTGTGAGTGTGTGGGTAGAGTCCAGTGTGTGTGCATAGAAGGGTCAATGAAAGAGAGTAAGTGCAAAAAAGGGTCTATGCAGGTAGTCCGGGTAGCCATTTGATTAGCTATTTAGCAGTCTTGCTTAGATGTATTTTGGCTTTTCAGGGTCCTCTTAGTTCCAGACTTCCTGTGTGGTAGCAGGGAGAACAGTCTATGGCTTGGGTGGCTGGAGTCTTTGACAATTTTTTGGGCCTTCCTCTAACACCGCCTGGTATCGAGGTCCTGGATGGCAGGATGCTCGGCCCCAGTGATGTACAGGGCCGTACACACTACACTCTGTAGAAACTTGTGGTCGGATGCCAAGTTGCCATACCAAGAGGTGATGCAACCAGTCAAGATGCTCTCGATGGTGCAGCTGTAGAACTTTTTGAGGATCTGAGGGCCCATGCCACATCTTTTAGGCATCCTGAGGAGGAAGAGGCGTTGTTGTGTCGTCTTCATGACTGTGTTGGTGTGTTTGGAACATGATAGATCCTTAGTGATGTGGACACTGAGTAACTTGAAGCTCTCTACCCACTCCACTTCGATGTGAATGGGGGCATGCTCGGCCCTCTGTTTCCTGTAGTCCATGATCAGCTCCTTTGTCTTACTCATGTTGAAGGAGAGGTTGTTGTCCTAGCACCACACTGCCAGGTCTCTGACCTCCTCCCTAAGGCTCATCGTAGTCGGTGATCAGGCCTACCACTGTTGTGTCGTCAGCAAACTTAATGATGGTGTTGGAGTTGTGTGTGGCCACGCAGTCGTGGGTGAACAGGGAGTACAGGAGGGGACTAAGCACGCACCCTTGAGGGACCCACGTGTTGAGGGTCAGCGTGGCGGATGTGTTGTTGCTTACCCTCACTACCTGGTGCGACCAGTCAGAAAGTCCAGGATCCAGTTGCAGAGGGAGGTGTTTAGTCCCAGGATCCTTAGCTTATGGTTGAGCTTCGAGAGCACTATGGTGTTGAGCGCTGAGCTGTAGTCAATGAACAGCATTCTCACGTAGGTATTACTTTAGTCACTACCTTTGCCATAGTGAAGTGTGGATTGATGTGCAGTATTCACTCAGTGCCTTCTCATGCAATAATGTGACATTTGGACAGAGCACAGTCCCTCATTAGTTGTGTTTGGGGAGCATTCCCTTCAGAAGGTCAGTGTAAATACTGCATTAAGACGGAATACATTACCCAGCATACCGCACAGACAGTTTGGGCACAACAAATGTTACCTAAATATACGGCTCTAACAGATTTTCTTCTTCTTCTTCTTCTTCTTCTTCTTCTTCTTCTTCTTCTTCTTCTTCTTCTTCTTCTTCTTCTTCTTCTTCTTCTTCTTCTTCTTCTTCTTCTTCTTCAATTGTTCAGTTCAACTATGTTCAACTGTATTCTGCCATGAACTAATCAAATGAACTTGAATCTTCTATACTGACCAAGAACAGTGTTCTTACTATAATACTGTTTGCTCTGAGCACTGACATGCTTCGGTTGGCGCACAAGGCGTATTAGCCCAGTGTTTCACAACCTTGGGACTTCCTCCTTGGGGCACCACATCAAAGTAGCACCGTAGAACTGACCAAATGTATGTCATCTCAGGGAGTGGTCAGCAACATCTCATGGTTCGACGCCGAGTCCATCCATGGACCAGAGGTTGAGAAACACTGTACTAGTCTGCACATAGGGGACGTGACTTTGACATTTCTCTGAATTTAATTAGGTTAGATTTGTGTTTTGACAGCTTCATTGGAGATAATTATCATGACTGACATGTATGGTCCTGTTTGGCTCAGTGTGTAAGAGCATGGCGCTACCCAGGCGTGGACTTAGTGATTTGGAGGCCACAGGCAAAGGCCAGTCTGAGCTCCTCCTCCATCCCCGCCGCCCCTCCTATAACATTTTGTTTATGGGTTTTATAGTAAAGACACAATTTAACTGTACAAATGTATTACCTTTTAATGTGCCGTTGAACACAACCAGCCATGGTGTTTTCATACGATTGTCAAACAAATCACTTCAAAAAGTAGGTTACCAAAATATTTCCACATCCGAACAGCGCACGGTACACTCGCCAATTCTTCTTCAATTCACAGGTGGCTGAGACTATCTCACCGGAGAAAGCATCTGAGTGAGCGAAACTCTTTTTGTCCAGACAGCATCAGATACATGGGCTACACATACATGTCCTCTGCCTCTGTCTCGACGACGATGGCAGTATTATCATCAGCACCTGTCTTTTTACTCAATAAATGTGTATTGTATCCCCCTAGAGTCTAAGGGCCAGGGGCTGGGTTTCTACTAAGTTAGCCTCGTTGAGAACCAGGCATCCCTAATATGGGTAAGCCTGGGGAAGTTCATGGCAGAAAAATAGCTAAAAAGGGAGGGAGAACTGGTGTAAATCAGTGAAGCCTTGCTACACAGCAAATCAATCAAATGCCTAGCTTGAGCGGAGCCCCAATTGTGCTCTCTAGATTAGTGTCGTAGGTGCAACAGTGCGTGCCGATTCTTTTTACAGTCTATGGTGAGGAGGGCTGGGAAATCGCAGATTTTTTTTGAAACCACATCAAATTATGTTGATATATGTCGATGTTGTGTATAGAGCACACTTCTGACAAAGCAGAATTCAGTTTTTCTTCCATTTTCTACAATGTTGCAAACTAGCATACGGAACAACTCTCTGCAAAATGTGTCCTTCCCAGTCTGAAAACACTGATTAACATAACGCATAGCAGCAACGGGCATGTGGGGGGAGGGTTCTTGAAATGTGACCGACCTGCTCGATTCGGTCTTATGTAGCAACATTATTATTATTAATATTTTTTTTTTTTTTTTTTTTTACATTGGATAAAAGTAGAGATTCAGAGCCAGAACATGGTATATAATACACTGCAGTTGAGGAACTAATGTGAAAGTAATTCTGCTTTGAAAGTTGATGAACTTGTAACCCCACTTTTGAGAAAATGGCCCTTAAAGGTTTTGGGACACCTACTGGAGAGCTCTTCTTTGTCTACACCCATTCAGCATTGATAACACCCTCTTAAGCCTTAGCCCCACCAACCTCTTTGGGGATTCACATGTGAGGCCATGTGCTAAACCAAAGATTTTAAGACTAAAGGCTGGTTTTTACTTCGTCTGTCGACATGTCGAGATGAGGAGCTGACATACAGTTGCCGGAGTGATATCATGAACATTCTGTTGTCGTCCGACATCAAACTTGTCGTTGTCGCTATGAAAAAGGTATAAACGCAAAACGACAGGCTGCATGACATCAGCAGCCTGGGGTCCAAAATAGCATAACTGCTGCATTTTATTAACGCCAATAATCTCATCCGTATAAAAATGAAATTAGCAATGACAATCTAGCTTGTTATAAGGTGTAAACGGTACAGTGAAATGGTTACTTGCATAGTGGAGACTTTTATTTAGCTAGCTAGCTAAACAATTAACCATAATCCCAACTCATAACGGAACCCTGTACCCTGTATTAATACCCTGTATTAATCTACAGGTAGCTAAAGCTAACCAACTAGGTTCAATGTTAGCTAGCTAGCTAGCTAACATTAGGCTATAACTAGCAATGCAAATGGATTTGAGATATGAATAATATTACTACACATATCATACACGTAACGATAGCGAGCCAGCAAACTAACAGTACGCTTTAACTTGCAATGAAACCGACTTTCTGACAAAATTAGAAACCAAGAAACATAATATCTGAAAATGTAGCCAGCTAGAGTCTCTTACCCGTATGTATACATGGATGAATGCTTCACCCTCTCTGTCACATATGCCATGGTTATCCATAGTTTGAAAATGTAATCCAGACAGGTGTTTTATACAACAGCCTTCTATGTTCTCTTTTCGACTCCCTCTGCATTTGCAATCAAACACTATCATACTCTGCTTCCGCCGGGGATTCCACTGATTTCAAACCTCCGTCCTCCAGAAGGTGAAGAGCCTTAGCAACACTTGTGCAGTTCTTCGTGATGTCTTTCAAAAAAGCTGATTTAGAAAGGATTACCTACACATACTAAGCAGTTTATGTTATAGACAGAAGCGTGCCACACGGCAGACCAATCCAACCTCATCTCTCGGCATGTCCAGCCCACCCATTATCTCAGCCAATCATGGCTACCGGGAAGGTTCCTGCCTTTTTCTGTGGCTAAACCAACTAGGCTCGTAATGATTTTGTTTTCTTTCGTATTTGTTTTTAAGGCACATGAAAGTTTCACATGTTCCAGAAGGAATTTCATGCCCCCAAAAAACGTATTTTGATAAAAAAGAAAAATAATGTTCAAATGCCTCTCCTGTGAAGTAGTGACGTGCAACCTAGTTTCCTGAAACGAGTCACAAATATAACATCCAATAAAAACGTGGCTCTCAGCAGACCGTTCAAACCGTTTTTGCAATGCAATATTCTCCAGACCTCCAAGGGTGATTATGGAGGTATGGCAACACGAGACTACTACTAAACTAACATATGGAATGGTTTTATGATGGTCATACCAAAGATAATTTTGCTATTTAGTTTTAGTTTTAGGACCCATATAGGTATATAAAAAAATAAAAATAAACATTTGATGAAACATTGAATTTGGCCTTACTGCTATTAACACATAACACATTAACGCATTGAACAGAGAATACAATGTTTTATCAAAAGAAAGTATGTTTTGAAGTGTCTGTCCTATATCTGCGAGATATAAGAAAGCTCAGGAATTTCAAAAAAAATATTTGTACAGTGGAATTACCTGTATACCTTTGACGTGGAAATGCCCTATTTACTTCCATACATTTTTGGGCCAAGTACCAGGGTACCTTCAGACACTTGTGAACAAACACCATCGTGTTCGTGTGAGTCTCATCTTTCCATAGAGGGGTCATATTCATTTTTAGGTCAAACCGTTCAGACGCTACAGACGTTTTCGTGAGAAGACCAATTTTTGAGCTATCTCCTGGTCTGACAAACACTGCTGTAGATCTGCTACCTTGCTCCTCAGGTGCGAAAGGCCGACATCAGTGAAACATATTAGACAGATTTTGATTTATTATGCCTTGAGAGGAGCATGGGGGGCCATCAAGCAGAACAATTATTTGAATCTTTTTTTATGCCTAGCTCATGAGACCCCTTGATGAAGTGAGGCCTGAGGCGATTGCCTCTACTGTCTAATGGCAAGTCTGCCTAATAGTGGCGCTAGCAACGCCAAGTTCATGGGTTCAAGTCCATCTGGGATGACAGGACAATGTATGCATTCACTGCACGCCGGCTAAAAGTGACTGCTAAGTGCCATATATACATTTATGACTCGGTTTTTGCTGTTACAGCCTATTAATGTTGATTGTGGCTTTGTGTGAATGCGTTATTCTGAGTAAGGCCTATTAGACTTGTTATAGTGTTGCCACAGATATTGATTTACTACCGTTTGACTACTCTCTTATTTCATTATATTGAGATGAAAACCTTGGTGATTATGATTGTTATTGATCTGTATAGAAATTGGTAGGTGGTTCTCTTTTTGTATTGATCATATGGTTCAGCACGTGCCACATAAATGCGATGTAATTCATTGGTGTGTGCCTATGTTTTTCCTATTACACACTTGTACAGTTGTGTATTAGAAATGTGTTTCTTGCGTATCCCAACACCCCCCCCCCCCCCGAGACACCTGCAGAGAGTTGGGTTCAGAGCCAGGGTGCATCATTTACCAGCGTCCCTGAAGCAATTGGAGTAAATGAGGCGTTCATGTGGTGTCGGAGTTGTCGGAAATACTAGGTTCTGACTGGGAAGTTCCACTTGAACGACCCTCCAAGTCGGAATTATAAGTCGGAAAGTTTGAGAAACTTTTATTACCAGAGTAGCCGAGTTGTACGGTTTCATCACAGGAATCTTCTCAACCAAAATATGAGAACATAACAGTTTTTGAAAAATACAACCGTGTCAATGTTAATAATGTAGCTAGTTTGTCCATATTGTTAATGTTAAGCAAGCTAGCTAACTTTATTATTAGCAAACTTAGCAAGCTTATCTAGGTAGCAAAGAAAATGTATCTGGTCGGTTACAAAATTCAAACCAGCGACCTTTAGGTTACTGGCCCAACACGCTAACCTCAAGGCTACCTGCTGCCCCATACAGTTTATATCAACTCTAAGTCAATAAAAGAACATATGCTGAAAGTCCATATTATTGTATTGTTATATTACTGATGACCTGTTATTGATTTGTCTCACCACCAGGTCGTTGGAGAGGAAGCTGCAGAGGCCTCTATTGGCCAAGTCCCGGACACTACCCAGCATCCCCCAGTCCCCTACCGTGGCCAGGGTCCACCACTCAGACCTGATTGATGGGAGTCCTCCTCGCAGGACGTCTTTGGCCAGCAACAGCAATCAGCCCAAGGCCTGCACTTTGCCCCCTGAAGGTTAGAAAACACCTTTCTTTCTCACTCACTCACTCACACACACACACACACACACACACACACACACACACACACACACACACACACACACACACACACACACACACACACACACACACACACACACACACACACACACACACACACACACACACACAAACAAACAACCACAGGAAAGGCCTGCTTCACACAGTGCTTTTGGGGGCTGTCTTTTAATGTCCATAAGTAGCTTACCTTGTAACCTTTTCCTCGGGCTAATTGTGCATAGGCAGAAGTGTCTGGTGAACGAGAAAGGCTTACTTACCTTGAGACATAATTGTTAAGATGGTAGCTAACTGTTTTGTGTAAGTGTGTCTCTGTATTAAAAAACACACGGCAACTCTCGAAGCATTCGGAACACGGCACAGCAGACTTTGGAGAGATGGCCCGCTGTTTCCTAGGACTCTCTGACATTCCCGCCAGTGACGCACACCTAGCTCAAATGTTTCACATCCAAACGGCGGTCTGGATACTGATAGAAAACTGGTCGTCAGTTCAGAGGGGAGGCAGAGCTCGACGAAGCCGTCTGATTCCTGTCAGATACGCGGTGAGACACGTCTTCCAATCTCTTCCCCTCGCACTTCTGTAATTCCCCCGCGCCTTTGATATCTGATTCCCTTGTTACAAAGCACGCCCGCTTCCCAGACAGGGCACATGTCTGTCTGTCGTGGATCAATTCTATTTTTACATCAAATGCGTATATTTCCTTCACCCGAACCAGTATCTCTAGATTGGATAGATGATAAGATGGATGATGACACATGGAAGTTCAAAAGGCAAGCGCTGCTGATCTAGACATTCTGAATGTCAGAATGACATGCATTCTGAATGTATTCAGACCCCTTCACTTTTTCCACATTTTGTTACGTTACAGCCTTATTCTAAAATGCATTGAATTGTTCAATCTACACACAATACCTCAAAACTGTTTTTTTGAAATGTTAGAAAATGTATTACAAATAAAACACTTAAATATCACATTTACATAGGTATTCAGACCCTTTACTCAGTACTTTGTTAGAGCATCTTTGGCAGCGATTTCAGCCTCAAGTCTTCTTGGGTATGACGCTACAAGCTTGGCACACTTTTATTTTGAGAGTTTCTCCCATTTTTCTCTGCTCTCAAGTCCGGGCTCTGGCTGGGCCACTCAAGGACATTCAGAGACTGTACTTAGGGTTGTTGTCCTGTTGGAAAGTGAGCCTTCGCCCCAGTCTGAGGTCCTGAGCGCACTGGAGCAGGTTTCCATCAAGGATCTCTCTGTACTTCAACTGTGGGATCTTATATAGACAGTTGCGTGTCTTTCCAAATCATGTCCAATCAATTTAATTTACCAGGTGGACTCCAATCAAGTTGTAGAAACATCTCAAGGATGATCCATGGAAACAGGATGCACCTGAGCTCAATTTCGAGTCTAAAGCAAAGGATCTGAATACTTATTTAAATAAGGTATTTCTGTTTTTTTATTTGTAATAAATTAGCAAACATTTCAAAAAAACTTTTTTCTCTTTCTTATTGTAGGGTATTGTGTGTAGATGTTTTATTTAATCCATTTTAGAATAAGGCTGTAACGTATCAAAATGTAGAAACGTGAAAGGGTCTGAATTCTTTCCGATAGGCTGTATTTTCTATTGATGGACATGAAGCTATTTTATAGTTTCTTATCAAGTCTTATGCGCTGATAACAAAGTAAAATAGACCTTAGCGTAGATAAGACTGGCATAGCCAACAGGCTTGGCTATAGCCTACTTTAAGAGTTAGGAAATAAGCCTAAATGCAAGGCAAATGGAAACTATGGAGTTTCAGTGCAAAATTAATACATCATTTAACAGATAAGTGAATGTTGGTTGTATATAGAAAGTCGTATGCCAACTTGACTTTTTGCTGCATTGTGAAAGGTATGGCACAAAACAATAGCATTAAACACCAGCTCCCCACATTCCAGAGGCTTCTCTGTGAAATTATCACCCACGCGCCACATTCCCAGTTTCCTCGGCAGACCTGACAACTGTCAGAGAGCCGTCAGCAGGAGCGGAGGGATTGCCAGTTCAGGGCGCCAGAGGCTACGTCGGAGCAGTCTCGCATAAGCCAGAGCCAGCCTGACTCGTTTGACTCTCCGACTCGCCTGACCCTCTCCCCCAAAAATATGTCCCCATAAAACCGAGCCATTAACCTGAGTTGTTCCTAATAAATTCTGTGGTATGTTCCATTTGGGGATATGAAAGTTTAACGTGATTGATGACATTATTGTGTCTGTCAGGAGTGCTTTTTCATGTGCCAGCGTATTTGCTGTTTAAAGGGAACGAGCTAGCACGGGTTCCCTTTGAAACAGGAGGCTCCCTGAAAGTTTCCTTATTGCTCTTGCAAGAGGCAGGCAGGCATGCAGGCAAGGCATTGGTTTGGGAGATATTTTCTTAGCAGCAGTATAATCTTTCATAACCCACTCTAGGGCCACCCTGTGCCAGTCAGCCTGCCGGAGCTGTCACTTTGTGAGTCACTGAACCGACTCGCTCCCTCCCCCACTCTCTCCTCTTATTTCCCACTGTATGACTGCAGGGGGAAAGAAAGAAAACATTTAAGAAGAATGAGGAGGCTAAGGCAAGTAGAGTAGAAAACACCATTAAAAAATCAAATTTAGAGTAGAAATATGCCCAAATCAGCTAGTTTCTGATTCAGAAACAGTTGTAGTGAACCCCTCTCCTTCTTGCCTTCTCTCTCTCTCTCTCTCTCTCTCTCTCTCTCTCTCTCTCTCTCTCTCTCTCTCTCTCTCTCTCTCTCTCTCTCTCTCTCTCTCTCTCTCTCTCTCTCTCTCTCTCTCTCTCTCTCTCTCTCTCTCTCTCTCTCTCTCTCTCTCTCTCTCTTTTTCTTTTTCTTTTTCTTGTCAATTCAATTCAATTCAAGGGGCTTTATTGGCATGGGAAACATGTGTTAACATTGCCAAAGCAAGTGAGGTAGATAATAATATACAAGTCAAATAAACAATAAAAATGAACAGTAAACATTACACATACAGAAGTTTCAAAACAATAAAGACATTACAAATGTCATATTATATATATGCAGTGTTGTAACAATGTACAAATGGTTAAAGCACACAAGTTAAAATAAATAAACATAAATATGGGTTGTATTTACAATGGTGTTTGTTCTTCACTGGTTGCCCTTTTCTGGTGGCAACAGGTCACAAATCTTGCTGCTGTGATGGCACACTGTGGAATTTCACCCAGTAGATATGGGAGTTTATCAAAATTGGATTTTTTTTCGAATTCTTTGTGGATCTGTGTAATCTGAGGGAAATATGTCTCTCTAATATGGTCATACATTGGGCAGAAGGTTAGGAAGTGCAGCTCAGTTTCCACCTCATTTTGTGGGCAGTGAGCACATAGCCTGTCTTCTCTTGAGAACCATGTCTGCCTACGGCGGCCTTTCTCAATAGCAAGGCTATGCTCACTGAGTCTGTACATAGTCAAAGCTTTCCTTAAGTTTGGGTCAGTCACAGTGGTTAGGTATTCTGCCACTGTATACTCTCTGTTTAGGGCCAAATAGCATTCTAGTTTGCTCTGTTTTTTTGTTAATTCTTTCCAATGTGTCAAGTAATTATCTTTTTGTTTTCTCATGATTTGGTTGGGTCTAATTGTGCTGTTGTCCTGGGGCTCTGTGGGGTGTGTTTGTGTTTGTGAACAGAGCCCTAGGACCAGCTTGCTTAGGGGACTCTTCTCCAGGTTCATCTCTCTGTAGGTGATGGCTTTGTTATGGAAGGTTTGGGAATCGCTTCCTTTTAGGTGGTTGTAGAATTTAACGGCTCTTTTCTGGATTTTGATAATTAGTGGGTATCGGCCTAATTCTGCTCTGCATGCATTATTTGGTGTTCTACGTTGTACACGGAGGATATTTTTGCAGAATTCTGCATGCAGAGTCTCAATTTGGTGTTTGTCCCATTTTGTGAAATCTTGGTTGGTGAGCGGACCCCAGACCTCACAACCATAAAGGGCAATGGGCTCTATGACTGATTCAAGTATTTTTAGCCAGATCCTAATTGGTATGTTGAAATTTATGTTCCTTTTGATGGCATAGAATGCCCTTCTTGCCTTGTCTCTCAGATCGTTCACAGCTCTGTGGAAGCTACCTGTGGTGCTGATGTTTAGGCCGAGGTATGTATAGTTTTTTGTGTGCTCTAGGGCAACGGTGTCTAGATGGAATTTGTGGTCCTGGCGACTGGACCTTTTTTGGAACACCATCTCTCTCTCTCTCTCTCTCTTTTTCTTTTTCTTGTCTCTCTCTCTCTTTTTCTTTTTCTTGTCTCTCTCTCTCTTTTTCTTTTTCTTGTCTCTCTCTCTCTCTTTTTCTTTTTCTTGTCTCTCTCTCTCTTTTTCTTGTCTCTCTCTCTCTCTTTTTCTTTTT